>NC_134022.1:33077672-33389172 GCF_040712315.1 Castanea sativa
AACTTGCTACCTAAAGGTTGTTGGTGGGTTATTCAGCAAAAAAGAAAATAATAATAAAAAAATTAAAAAGGGTGTCGGTGGGTTAGGAATGAGGAGGATTGTTGATATTAATAGGTCTTTCATATTTGATAACAAAAGATAGCCGGAAAGTCTTGTCAAGTAATGAAACGCCATGGATTAAGACACTGAAGGCGAAAACTACTAATCAATCTCTTGGCATTGGAGATTTTTTACATGATAGAGACCTTGGATCCCATCAATAAAAATTGCAATGGAGCTTGTACTAATGTCTGGAAAGACTGTTGGATCCCATCAATAAAGGTTTCAAACCCAAAACCAAATTCAAACACAAATGTAACTAGGGTGTTCGAGTTATTTACAACTGATTGTGAGATGAAAAAAAATAAAACAGTCTGAAGTCATGGATCGAATTTGGGCTGCTCAAGTCCTTAAAATTCACCTTCCACCTGTTAATGTAGAGGATAATTTTATCTAGACTCCTAGTTTGGATGGTCTCTTCTCAACTAAATCAGCCTTTCCTGCTTACCAAAAGCCTTCGTTTTTTGTCTCCAAGCCTTTTAAAGAAGGTGGATTGATGTTAAACTCTCAGCCCCATGGCCATTAGAATAATTTTGTTTTTTTTTTATATATTTAATTTTGTTGAGTTTAGTTGTGAGAGGTGAGTAGTTTTTAATTCCCACTCAAAAAGTTATTAGTTGAAAGGGGGGATTTTTTTTTGGGGGGGGGGGGTGGGGTTGGGGATTTAAGAGTGAGAGCTTATGTTATTGTTTCAAAGAGGAACCTCCGTTGAAGAATTCACCATGTTTCAATTGGCAACCGTTTAAGTCTTTTGCACCCACAAAGGATCGAATCAATTGACAGGATGTATATATACAATAAAATTGAGCCAATTCAACTGCCCTCAGCCCTAAGGGCTTTAATTGTCTTACATTTAAATATATCGTGTTAGTACATATCATGTCATTATATATTAAATGTGGATATATATATCTTTTAAATGTGGATATATGATATGAAAATGTGAACATTGCATGTAGGGAATATACATTATGATGGTGAAACCATTGATTCTCTATTGCATTGGAGGGACTGAGAGAGTGAGGGTAAATTGGCAGAACTGTTTGCACTAAGGCATAGCAATGAACTCCATAAAAATGTGGTAGGACTTTCGCCTGTTGATAGTTTTTAATTTTTTTTTTCAAGCTCAAATGTTTAATTCATTTCAGGATAAACTGATAAAAATAAAGTCTATCAATAATAAAGCTAAGATTCGTAGTTCAAACTTTCAAACATAGGGGAATCTTCTGGCGAAACGTCAAATAGAAAATTATCTTATTTTAGAGCATTAGTATCGGTGGTGCTAAAAAGTTATATTCATAGTTTTAAAAATCGTACCAGACCGGCCAGTCCGACCGGTTCAACAGGAACCAGCCTTCAATCCAGTCCAATTATGGCCTAAAAACCGACCAGTTCAACTTGAGAACCGAAAACCGGCGCGGTCAGATTGGTTACTGACTGGTTTGTCCATTCCCACCTAAAACTACGTCATTTAAGTGTTTAGCCCTAAAAACTAACCCTAACACTCTCACACTCTCATCTGATCTCAGTTCATCTCACTTCTCAGTCTCACTCTCTGTGTTCTCTCTCTCACGCCTCTCAACTCTCAAGTCTCACCGTTGCACACCTCGGCCTCTCACGCGAGTCACACCTCTCTACGACTCTACCTCGCCCTCTCACACCTCTCTGCCTCGCCATCTCACGTCGCTTACTCTCTCTGCCTCCCTGAATATCATGCATGTCGCCACACCCACGATCATGCCCTCAAGCATAACGGCCCCGACGTCTTCTCGCTTCGCCCACGATCATCTCTTCGCCCGATCAAGGTGTTATTGTATTCCTTTTCTTTTCAATTTTCTTTTCTTTTTTCACTTCAATTTCTCATTTCCATGCTTCAATTCTCGTTTGCAGGAGAAATTTCTAGACCTTAGAGCCAAAGGTTGCAATTTACTTGGTATGGTTGTGATTGTGGACCTCTGAAGTGCTAGGTTTTTTTTATTCTTTTTTCATTCTTGTTCTCACCCTCTGAAGTGTTCTGCTCTCTGCTTCTTGGCTTCATCAGGTAACATTCTTTTCTTTTTATTTTGATTTTGATCATTTTCTTTTCTCGATTCTTTTTTTTTTTTTTTCATTTCTCTCAGCTTCATCTCAGGTTCTCCGTTCCGTGACTTCACTGGTAAGTGGTAACTTCTATCTTTCAATTATTAGTTTACAGAGTATGTTGTGGAATTTGTGGATGTTGTGGATTTGATTTACAGAGCATTATTGTTTGTGAAATATAGTTTACAGAGTATTTTACAGAGTATGTTGTGGATTTTGTGTAAGTTTTGGATTTGATTTACAGAGCATTATTGTTTGTGAAATATTGTTTACAGAGTATTATACTATTATTTGTGTATGTTGTGTTGATAAATTTATTTGTTGATAAAATGGTTGCTGCCAATCTGAAATTGTTGACTTTGAGTGAAATGGAGTCCACCTTTGTACCATCTAATGAACATGCTTTTACAACCGGGTCTAATGCTAAGTCTTCATCTTTGAGAGCGAAATGTGATCCCGCATGGGATCATGTAACTGAAGAGTTGAAAGATGGAAAAAGTAGTTATAGATGTATACATTGTGGAAAAAGTTATAAAGAAGGGGGCATCAATAAGATGAAAAGACAACTAGCTGGAATTAAAGGTGATGTGGCTGCCGGTATAGGTGTACCTTATGATGTTAGGTTTCAAATGGTTGAGAATTTGAAGGAAATTCCTGAATCTAAAGAACAAATAAAAAAGATAAAAAGCATCTAATTATTCGCCATTAGAGGACTCACCAGAATTTGAAGATGTCCAAGAAATTACTCCTAGAGGTAGAGGGTTAGGTAGGGGAAATATAAGTGGTCCTAGCAATTTTCCACCAAGATCCAATCTTGGCAAGAGAAAGGTTGGTGACATTGGTAATTACTTCGCTCCTAGAACAACACTGGGAGCTATACCTTCTATTTAAAGTGTGCTTGCTGGCAAAGAAAAGAAGTGGAGGGTTGATATGGCTGTAGCAAGATGGATGTATGATGCTTGCATTCCAATTAATGCTGTGAATTCTAGTTATTATCAACCTATGTTCAATGTTGTAACTTCTTATAATCCTAGATATAGAGGCCCAAATTATCATGCCCTTCGAGTGCCTTTGTTGAGAGAAGCAAAAAGAGAAGTCCAATTGATTGTTGATTCTCGTCGTTCATATTGGGCTGACACTGGTTGTACAAGAATGGCTAATAGGCGAACTGATATTAGGCATAGAACATTGATTAATTTCCTTGTCTATTGTCCTAAATGAATTATTTTTATACATTTTGTTGATGCTTCTAACTTGGTTAAGGATGCTATTAATTTGAGTAACTTGCTTGATGAAATTTTTAATTGGGTTTGTCCTACAAATATAGTACATTTGGTCACTAACAACGCTGCAAATTATGTAGCCGCTAGAAGAATTTTGTGTGGAAAATATAGGAACATTAGTTAGTCACCTTGTGCAGCAAATTGCCTAAACCTAATTTTTAAGGAGATTAGGAAGATGGGTAATGTAGCTAAACTTGCAAAACATGCATCCAAGATCATAGTGTTCATCTATAATCATGTGACTTTGCAAGCTTTTGAGGACTAGAAAAAATTGTACGAAAATTGTGTGTCCAGGGCCAACTAGGTTTGCTACTACTTTCATAGCCTTAGGGAGTCTAAAGAAACATAAGCATGACTTACAAGCATTGGTGACTAGCAAATTTTATGTTGAATCAAGATATGCAAAAGATAAGAAAGCAAAGGCAATGGTGAAAATCATTCTTGACAATCAATTTTGGAATGATTGTCATGTAATTGTGCATATTATGTCACCATTGATTCGTTTATTACACATTGTTAATTCTGATGAAAAACCAGCTATGGGTTATGTATATGAAGGCATGTATAGAGTAATTAATGGAATCAAAAAAAAATTCAAAGACAAGAAGAGACTATGGGAGTCTTATGTTAATATTATCAAGGATCGTTGGGATAATCAATTCTATAGAGATATTCATGCTGCTGCTTATTGGTTGAATCCTGCATTCCAATATGACTTATCCACTCTTAATATGAGGCTAGAGACACAATTTGTTGTGACAGATATTATTGAATCAAAAGTTTCAGTTAGTTGATTAAAGTTGGTGGAGGAATTAAGGCTATTTCGAGAGCGTGAACAAACTTTTGGAACCCAACTTGTTCAAAAATCAGCCAAGACATCTCAGCCGGGTAAGATATTGTTTACTTTAGCTAATAATAAAATGAAAATATGTTTTAAAAATCATAACTCTTTTTTATATTTTTGGAATAAGTATAGTTGTGTTTATTGATTCATTGTATCTTTGTTTTGTGTTGTATATGGAAATTAAATGAGTGGTAGAAGTTGTTTGGATCTTGTGCTTCAACCTTACAAAAGTTTGCAATTCAGATCCTTAGCCAAACAACTGTCTCTTCGGGGTTTGAGTAGAATTGGAGTGTTTTTGAACAAATACATACCAAATAAATAAATAAATTGGAGCATCAATGATTTAATGATCCTGTGTATGTTCATTATAACTACCAATTGAAAGAAATGTATATATTATATAATCTCTTTGTTTCAATGTTTTTGTGGGGAAATATGAGTGATTCACTGATTTGGTCAAGTGGGTTCTTAGTAATTATGAAATATAAGTGATCTGGTTACTAATTATTCATTATATTCATCTTATGATATAGAGTCAAAAGGAAAAAGTTCAATTTTGATCCTATTGATTATGCAAGTATCGATAAAATTGAATTTTAGGTAGTGGAAGATGAGAAACCTCCATTTCTGAATCATGAGGAGATAGAAAATGCATTATATGAAGAGGGAACCTATCCAATCGAAGAAGGGTCTTCTAGCCATGTACAAAGAGGTTAGCTTATAATAATTCTTTGCTTAGTTGCATATTTTAATTTGACTATTTATGATTTATGAGAAATGATTATTAGAATCATTATTTCATTTTTTGTTCTTTGGTTTTGGAATTTGTATAGATATGGACAATGAAGTGATTGTGGATGATGATGACATTAATTTGGAATCATTTGGTGATGAAGATGATGCTCCTCCCGAATTTAGAGATAAAAATCATCCTATTCAAGTTGAAGATGAAGAAGATGAGAATGAGAATGATGATAATGATGCTAGTGGTGGAGCATTTGGTTCACATGATGATATTAATTTCAATTTTCTTCATAGGAAATGAGGCTTGGGTCTTAAAACTTAGTAGTTGTTTGTTTGAAACTTTAAAACTTATTTGCTCTTTGGATGTAAAGAACTTATTTGTTATTTGCCATTTGGATGTAAATGTAATGACTAATGAACTTATTTTATTTGGTTTTATTGAAAGTTTATTATGTTAAATATGATTGTTTTGTAATGTTATTATGTTAAATTCTTTAAAAAGATGTTATATACTTATATACTTGTATTTTTTTTAAATGAAACATATTTATTACTATTGGTTTGTTAGTTTTAGTATATTAAAAAATTATTACTTATTTATATAATTTAAATAATTAATAATTAAATTAATTATGATGTCACCGATCCGACCATAAAACTGGTAATTAGCTCTTTTTCCGATTCTTTCACGGTACCGGTTTTTAAAATCATGGTTATATTGCTATTTTTAGCACCACCAAATACAAAAATTATGACTACATTGGTGGAGCCAAAGCCAAATAATTTGGCTCCACAGTTACAGTACACAACCAAAAATGACTACACGGTAGATCATAGGTAAAAAAAAAATTATTAAGTTGTGTGTTCACACTGCTTTATATTAAATATGTTATTTTATTTATGTGTTCACACTCCTTTTTAGTGGATATATTATTTTATTGTAGTAGATATATTATTTTATTGTGTTGAAAGCTAAAATAAAACTACTGATGTTGGGTGTTTTGTAAAATAAGAAGGTAAGCCGCCGAAGACAAGCCCTTTTTTTTGTGTGCACATCTTTCAAGTTTTAACCCTTTTTTTGTTTAAAATTTTTAAAGTATATATAAAAAAAAAAAATCAACTTTGGCCTTCTCAATTTCTATGACACTGACACTATTGCACACTATTGGCATAATAGTCATTCTATAAGTATAAATTACTGAAGAATGGAGAGGCAAGAGCTAAGATTCAAATTTTCAAGAAAAAATTTTATAATTCACATACATATACTTGGATTAAAGTGAAGTAGGTTCTCTATATTAGATAGAAAGAAAAAAAATCTACAGCCAAAAAATATATATGAAGCCGACTAGGGAGGGAGAATCAGAAATTTTTTATCTTTATTTATGAATAGGGGAAGGGAAATGAAATATTTTTTATTTTATTTTATTTAAAATTTTATAATTCACATACATATACTTGGATTAAAGTGAAGTAGGTTCTCTATATTAGATAGAAAAAAAAAAAATCTATGGCCAAAAAATATATATGAAGTCGACTAGGGAAGGGGAAGGAGAAATTTTTTATCTTTATTTATGAATAGGGGAAGGGAAAGGAAATATTTTTTATTTTATTTTATTTATAAATAGGGGAAAGAAGGATTTAACATCTAAGGAGTCTTAGGTATTTCGTAATTAAAATTAAACAATATCAAGTCTAGAGAGTACGGACACAATGTTTTTCTTTAATTTTTTCCTCCTTCAATTGTTAACATTATCTTTTGATTCATATTAAAAATAGTTTCAATGATGAAATTAGATAAAAAGTAATATTATTTCAATGTTAATAGTTGTAAAAAAATAAATCTTGACATAGAACATAGTTTGGCAAGAAATAACATACATAATCAGATAATGCACTTCTATTCACGAAAAAATAAAAAATCGGATAATGGATTTTTTATTGTGCAACTAGCCATCTGCTTTTGAGGTCAAAAGGTAATTTGCTAGTGATATTCCTCATCCAAAAGGAGATGCTTCCAAACTTTTGGAATTGAGTTATTCTACAGTAAAGTGCCACAATTTTTATAAATATGATACAATAGATTGTGAGTAGATGTTTATCACTTTCACATAAACTCATTACATTTTTCTCCAACATTCACAATCAGCACATTAAGATTGTAACAAAAGTTGTCCACAAATTTCCTCTTTTGGAATTGAAAGAAATGATAGGTAAAATGTTGGCCATAACTGTATCACTGCGTACGGGCTTAGTCTCTTGTGGTAGAAACTCTAGTCGGTTTGTTTAATGACCTTGTTGAGAGCTCAAAAAATAAGTTTATGAACGCACTTAATTTTACACCTAATTAACATATTAATGCATAATAAAAACAATGTCAATGGTTAAAAGGGACGTTGCTTTCATCACAAATTGAAGTCTCTCGCATGATATGAAATTGGTGGTGTCCATGGTATGGACTTTGTACTAAAGGTTGCCGAAAAAGATTCGTCTAGTAAACAAAGCAAAGGGTTGTAAATGTTTCAAAGGCTGAAGAGAAAAAGTATCTTCTAAGGGGTAGCTCCAACTCAAAGGCCCAAAAGCTTGCTTATTCAGCCGAAATAAACTTTAGTTGGGCTTGGGCTTGGGCTTGAAAAAAATTCTGATGATCTAAACCCAATTAGATATGGCTCGACATAGCCGAAAACATGAATGAGGATGAGGTTTAGCACGGAAAAATCTGGCATGTTTTTTTATTATTATTATTTTTTTATAGGAAAAATCTGGCATGTTGTAGATGGTTGGATTAGATTATTTTTTAACTCTTTTGTACAACTCCATTACGAAGTTTCTAAAATTAAATCTATCAATTTTTAGTCCAATACCTTTTTTGGCTCTATTTTACTTTATAAAATAAATAATGAATTTACTACAATAAGAAGTGGAAAAAAAGGCAAGAGACTTATAGCTTAATTAGTAACTCTCTATGGACCCAATGCTTGGAGGTTTAGGGAAAAGGATTAGAACTGCATGGTTAGCAAAATATTATAACTATTTTTTTATAAAAAAAAAAGGAGAAAATCATTTTATGTGAAGGTTTTTGGAGACATATCTTTCACAATACGTGTGGGTTCTATATATATGTTATCAAACAGAACTCTAATGAGATATTTTTTATATAAAGAAAGGAGGTAATGAGCGAGTGGTTTGTAAGGTGATAAGGAAATGAAACACGTATATCTATGCACTATTTTGGATACAATTAAAAATATCATGGTTGTTTTCTTAATTATTTTCTTTGGGACTTGAAGAATTTTTTAGGAATTCAACCAGATTAATTCTTCATTGCTTCTTCTATAATATGGTCAAAGTTTTATTGGGGTTCATATCTTATATAAAAGATCCCATCAAGATCAGAACCATTGAAGAAAGGATAAGGTTTTTTTTTGGGTCCCTTTTGAGCTAATAAAGTGGTAATCTATCTAATAAGAGATATTATATTAATTTATGTTTGGCTGTAATACTGGCGGTAGCACTAATGGAATAGTTGATTTTTTTTTTTTTTGCGAAGTGTATTGAGTTTATTTAATTTTGATTTGACTCGTAAATACATTATATACTAATTTGATATAAAGTGATGGTATGGATATGTCAATTTCTGCCTTATAAACTATAAAGCGGTGTTATGGATAAGTCTTATAAACTAATGTACCAGCACAAAAAGTAGTAGACATTAATTTATTATCTTTTTGAGATGTTTCTAACCAAAAAAAAAAAAAAATCTTGTTGATGTGGTATCAATCTTATTTATTTTCACATCAATTTATAAATTTTTTTTTTTAGTAAAATTTGTAATAGTTTTAGTATTTTTCATAAAATAAAATCTAAAGGAGCCTAACAAAATGTCTAAAATGAAAATAAAAATAAACATGGTTGGTAAAAAGAGAGAGACTAAATTGTAATTTACATCCTAAAAGCTTAGGGTAATTTTGATTTTGCTCCCTAAAGTCTCAAAATTCAAATTTGTATCCTTAATGCTATATATATATATTGTAAGGACTAGAATTAGACCCTCAACCCAAAGGAAAGGAATGATGGCCCAACAAGCCCAAAACGATATATTTGTTAGAGAGTGGATTTTACAGGTACAAGATTCAGTAAATCAAGTCTATGCCACAATACGTTGGATTCGTGCTAGAAAGATAAGAAACACAATTTGAAGGGAATAACACTCCTCAATCAAGTCTAAGGATGAAATGTTCTTATATTTACTCAAGTTTTTTTTTTCTAAGTACAAAGTATTCTCTCTCTTTTCTCTCTCTCTCTCTCTCTCTCAGAGATTACATGCCTCATTTTTCACGGTGGTCATTCTCTTATATAGTCTTGTTCTTTTCAATCCCAGTCTTCCACTTGTTGATCATGCAGGTAATCTTTTGGATGCTTGTCCCATAAGAAACCTCTTGGAAACTCTGTGAGTAGCTGTGAACTGGAATATCTTTGCTCAGATTTCATCTCCACATAAATGTGACCAGTTGATTAGGTATAGGACATTTAATGTAGTGGTAGCAGCATTTTTCTCAGATTTTTCTTAGTTTATTATTGACTCTTTTCCTTGAAGCTTATCCTCAGAAGTATGGTTGCCCCTTGCATGGTAGTTTCTAGTTGTCCGAGTTCCAACCTTCAACAACACATTCCCGAGGATGCTTGGCTCCTCAGATAGCACCGTCTGGTCGTTATTATTCGTCCTTGTCCTCGACCCATTGTCCCCCATACTCATTCCACCATCTAATCATCATCGGGCTCTTACATGTCCTTAGGCATGGCCCACAACCCAACACTCTTGCTCGGCTCACTTACCCTCTCTCTCTCTCTCTCTCTCTCTCTCTCTCTCTCTCTCTCTTTCACACACACACACACACACACACACGCACACACAGATATATATATATATATATATATATATATATCAATTGGATTTAAGCCCTTCTATCCATGTGTTGTGAGCCTATGGCTATGATGAGGTCTCCATTAAGTGTCACCTCTATCTATCTAAAAACAACTAAGTTTCATGGATTTAAATTTTGATACTTTAGAAGGTAAAATCAAAATTAGACCAAACTTGCAAACTATTGATTAAAATGACATATTTTTGAATAATAAAAAAAAAGGCATTGTTTTGAGTTTAGTTAACACTTAGTGGGCACCTCATCATAACGTATTGGTGGCAAAAAATAAAAATAAATCTAAAAAATATGTAATTTTTGGGGCATAGATCCATATTTTGAAACTTAAGTGAAAAAAAAAAAAAAAAAAACCAAACCTTTAAGGATGCACATTGTAATTTAGTAAAAAAAAAAAAATCATAGAAGTATCCTTGACTATTTTATCCTATATGATAGGGTACGATAGAGCGCCTATCCTAAAGTCGTCCATAGAGGTCGTCCGTGACTCAGCCAGTATTGCAAGAACTCCTGAAAAACCTTACCTATAACTACCTCGTCCAAACAGGAAGAACCTTGGACGAGGTCCGCATGATCAGTGAACGAGACGCCTCGTTCTAAGAGTCGATAAGCTCGTCCTGAAGGAAATTCATCCGTAGGAGGAACGACCCCTATTTCTAAGCCAAGTACGCTCAACAAGAAGATACTAGGACGAGGCTGTCACACTTAGGAAAATTTTCGAGTGTAATGTTACGACTCCTTGTTACACGTATAACTTTCGGTAACCGTTGAGTGAGAAGTATATAACTCCTAAACGGTTATGGAAGTTATCTTTAAACCCTTACACCTCCTTGAATCTAGGGGAGGTTACAAGTGCGATAACCGTCTATTAGAATACTATATAAACGCTCATTCAGACAAAACAAAGGTACGCGATATATTTCCCAAAAAGTTGGAACTCCGAAAATATAGAGAAAAACTAATTTTGCCATCGGAGGGTTCTTGGCCGGCAGCCCCGGTCACCTTTGATCGCTTTTCTTTCTTTTTCAGGCCAGCAAAAGAGCAAGTAGTCCTTCCAAGTCCGGAGCATCCAGCCTACTGATTTTCTTCGCATTATCAGTTGGCGCCGTCTGTGGAAAAAACACTATTCACTGTTCTTTTCATTCGACTCTGTTTTTGTTGTCGAGAATTAGCCTTTCCTAGACAAAAGACTGAATGGTTCAAACAAGATCAAGGGCTACCAGCCCAGGCCACCAGGAGAGTAGGGATGCATCTAGCAATCCCCTTCGCGATTGCAGGTCAACACCTGTAATGCAACCGCCTTCTATTCAACATATACAATCCATGGTTGCCGCTATGGCAGAACTGACACGTCAGAATCAAGAGTTGAATAGGGAGATCAACCTTAGGAGGCAACGCTAAGATGGGCACACGGAGGGACGAGCCCAGAGTCAGGAAGGCGGAGGAGAAAATGTCGAGTCCGAAAATCAGACAAGGGGTACCGCTTCAAGAAGAGTGCCGCACTTGGAAAGAAAGATGGACCAGATGAGAAAAGCCATGGATGAGATGAGGGAAAACATGAGGCGAGTAAACCCGGTGGATAATATGGTTCACCGAATGGACTCCCATTTCACAGTTTCCATCAACGATCATCCCCTACCTCCAAAATTCAAAATGCCTTCTTTGGATTCGTATAATGGAAATCGCGACCCGTGCGATCACATTGCTACTTTCAAGACGACCATGCACCTTCAAGGGGTCCCGGACGAGATTATGTGCAGAGCTTTCCCCACTACAATTAAGAGACCAGCTCAGGTGTGCTTTAGTAAAATACCCCTAAACTCGGTAGAATCGTTTGAAGAGTTGAGTAAGTTGTTTGTCAATAATTTCATTGGAGGACAGCGCCACAAGCGTTCCTCTTCTAGTTTGCTGACTATAGAGCAAGGAAAAAATGAGAGTTTGCGATCCTTTATTACCCGGTTTAATAGGGAAGCCTTGACGGTGGACGAAATGGATGACAAGTTATTACTGGCCGCTTTCCACTATGGGGTCAATTCTGACTTGTTCATTCATAAGCTCTACGAGCAGGAACCGCAGACTATGGCTGAGCTCGTCCATTCGGCTCAGAATTTCATGAATGCTGAGGACGCCATCATAGCCAAGAAAAGAAAAAGGGCAGAACGCTCGGAAGTGGGCCACCATCGTTACTCAGTTTAGGGACCTCGTCCAAAGAAAGCTCGAGTAGACGAGAGGAAAGACAAGGATGGTAAGAAGGCAAGTTCCTTCGCAAGGAATCAGCAATACACGCTCCTGACTATGCCACTCAAGCAGGTTCTTATGCAGATCAAGGATGATCCGTCCTTGAAGTGGCCGAATAAGATGAAAGGAGATCCTAACAAGCGCAATAGGAGCAAGTACTACCGCTTTCATAGAGATCACAGGCATGACACGGACGAGTACTTTGATTTGAAGTAACAGATAGAGAATCTCATTAGACAAGAAAAGCTAAGGAACTTCCTTGGACGAGACCAAAAAGATGAGAAACTGAAAGCTAAGGTGGAAGAGTCATCATGAACCCCATTAGGAGAAATAAGGGTAATTATAGGAGGAAACTCAACAGCGCAGTCATCGAAGTCGAGGAAGACATACTTGAAGGTGGTGTAGAACATCCAGTTGTCTAGATGACCTCCTAAGACGAGGGAAGTAGACGAGCAAGCCGTTACGTTCACGGACGAGGAAGCAGGACGACTTCACCACCCACACGATGACGCGATAGTAATCACCCTACTCATCTCTGACTACATGACCAGGAGGCTGCTGATAGACAATGGTAGTTCTGCAGACATTCTTTAGTACCCTGCCTTCCAGCAAATGAGGCTAGAACGAGATCAGCTTCGACCAGTGAATTCGCCATTGGTGGGATTCGGAGGAATGAAGGTGCAACCGAAAGGCACCATCACATTACCAGTGGTCGTTGGAACATATCCACAGCAGATAACCAAGGAGGTAAATTTCCTTGTTGTTGATTGTGCATCGTCATGTAACGCAATTATTAGAAGACCAACTCTGCATAGCTGGAAGACGGTAACCTCTACCTACCACTTGTCCATCAAATTTCTGACCGAGTACGAAGTGGGCCAAGTACAAGGAGATCAATTGGCCGCCAGAGAATGCTACTTATCCATGCTGGCGATGGACGAGCACATGCAGGCAATGAGTATAGACGGGAGAAGGATCGCAGCGGAAACCACTAAAGTGTTAGAAGACGTCCCTTTGGACGAGAACCAGCCTGAGAAGTTCACTAGAATTGGGGCGAGCATGGAAGAAGGGGCAAAGCACGCTTTGGTCCGGTTCTTGAAGAAAAGCCTCGATGTCTTTGCATGGAGTCATGAAGACATACCTGGCATTGATCCAAGTGTTATTACTCACAGCCTGAACGCGTGTCCCTATTCAAAATCAGTGTGTCAGAAAAAAATGGTTTTCGCTTTTGAGCGAGACAATGCCATCAAGGAAGAAGTACAGAAGTTGGTTGCCGTGGAGTTCATCCGAGAAGTTTATTATCCAGATTGGTTAGCGAACGTGGTCATGGTGAAGAAAGCTAACGGCAAGTGGCGAATGTGCGTGGACTTCACCGACTTAAACAAAACTTGCCCCAAGGATAGTTACCCATTGCCACGCATTGACCAGCTGGTGGACTCGACGGCAGGTCACAGAGTACTTAACTTCATGGATGCCTTCTCAGGTTACAACCAAATAAAGATGGATAAAGCGGATCAAGAAAAGACCTTATTCATTACAAGCCAAGGGTTGTATTGCTACAAAGTAATGCCCTTTGGTTTGAAAAACGCAGGGCCGACTTACCAAAGGCTGGCTAACCACATGTTTCGTCCTCAAATCGGGCGAAATGTGGAGGTTTATGTAGATAACATGCTGGTGAAAAGTCCAGACGAGGACAATCATCTAGACGACCTTCAAGAGACTTTTGATACACTGCGGCGGTACAACATGAAATTAAATCCAAGCAAGTGTGCTTTCGGAGTTTCGTCGGGGAAGTTTTTGGGGTTCATTGTTTCGCACAAAGGAATTGAAGCAAAGCCAGACAAAATCCAGGCGATACTAAATATGGAACCACCGAAAAATATCAAGGAAGTCCAGTCTCTTATCGGACGAGTCGCTACCCTTAACAGGTTTGTGTCGAAAGCTACTGACAAGTGTTTGCTGTTCTTTAAAATCCTCAGGAAGGCATTTGAGTGGACGGACGAGTGTCAAAGGGCCTTCCAAGACTTGAAGACATATCTCATGACAGCGCCGCTGTTAAGTCCGTCTGTACCTGAAGAAGAGCTGTATTTGTACTTGGCAGTGTCCCTACACGTAGTAAGCTCAGCGTTGGTCAGAGAAGAGGGGAGAATTCAGAAACCGTTTTATTACACAAGCCGTGCAATAAGAGGAGCAGAAGGACGATACCCGATGATGGAGAAACTAGCATTTGCATTGATTACGGCTTCCAGGAAGCTAAGGCATTATTTCCAAGCTCACATCATCAACGTTCTAACAGATCACCCCATAAAGAAGGCAATGAACAAGTTATAAACTGCTGGACGGCTAATATAGTGGGCTGTTGAGCTTAGCGAGTTTGATATCAGATACCTTCCAAGGAATGCGATAAAGGCGCAGGCATTAGTAGATTTCATCGCAGAGTTCACCCCCAGCCAAGACGAGCTGGACAAGGACGAAGGAGTTGAAAGGTGGGTGATTAATGTAGACAGATCATCTACACTATATGCAGGAGGGATTGGAGTTATACTGAAGTCCCCCGAGGCTGACAAGCTGGAGTACGCGGCCCGTCTACAGTATCAAACCACCAACAACGAGGCTGAGTACGAAGCTTTACTCAAAGGATTGGAATTGGCCAAGTCCTTAGGAGCGGAGTCGATAACAATCAGAGGAGATTCTCAGCTAGTCATCAACCAAGTAAATGGAATGTGTGATGCTAAGGAAGATCAGATGAAGAAATACCTCAGCAAAGTGAAACGACTCGCACGAAAGTTTTCAACAATAAATTTTGTTCAACTCCCCAAGGAGGAAAATATGGAAACGGATGCCTTGGCAAAAGCAGCTTCGGCAAGAGTTATGGACGAGTGCGACAACGTCCAATATATGCCAAGCATAGACATTCCTGATATACGACAGATAGGAGGAGGAGAAAATTGGATGAGTCCAATAGTAATTTATCTTAAAGATGGAAGGCTTCTTGAAGACAAAAATAAAGCTAGGAAGTTGAGGGTCAGGGCAGCCAAGTACGTCCTCATAAATGAAGTGCTGTACAAGTGAGGTTTTTTTCAACCTTATTTGAGGTGCTTGGCTCCTGATGAGTCAAACTATGTTTTGAGGGAAGTTCATGAAGGAGCATGTGGAAATCATTCAGGAGCGAGATCATTAGTCCATAAGATCGTCCGTGCAGGTTATTATTGGCCTATAATGCAAGCAGATGCTAAGGCCTATGTCAAGGTATGTGATCAGTGTTAGTGCTATAGTAATGTCCCTAGACGGCCGTTAAAGTACCAGACCCCAATGATGGCCCCATGGCCCTTTGCACAATGGGGATTGGATATCCTAGGTCCCTTCCCCATGGGAACTAGACAAATGAAATTTTTGGTGGTAGAAATCGATTACTTTACCAAGTGAGTAGAAGCCGAACCTCTTGCAACAATCACCCAGCAAAACGTTAAAAATTTTGTATGGAAGAATATTCTATGTAGGTTCGGAGTACCCAGGGTGTTAGTATCGGATAACGGACGTCAATTTGATAACGTACCCTTTAGGGACTTTTGCAAAAATTTTGGGATCAAAAATCACTATTCCTCACCCTTCCATCCACAGGCGAATGGACAAGCAGAAGTAGCGAACTGATCCCTGTTGAAAATCATCAAGACTCAGCTCGAGGGGGCAAAAGGGATATGACCAAACGAGTTACCAGGCGTTCTTTGGGCCTATAGGACGACTATACGAACTCCGACAAGAGAAACCCCCTTTAAACTAGCCTATGGGAGTGAAGCTGTCATACCAGCGGAGGTTCATATGGCTAATCATCGAGTGATGGAGTATCAGGAGAAAGAGAATGGGGAACAACTTCGTCTTGACCTCGATCTTATTGACGATGTAAGAATGGATGCGAAGCAAAGGACAGCAAGATACAATAATCTTATGGCTAGACAGCATGATGCCATGGTGAAACCCAGACGGTTCAGTGTGGGGGACCTTGTTCTCAAAAGAGTCTCCTTGGCAACTAGGAACCCAGCTCATGGAAAATTGGGACACAATTGGGAAGGACCCTATAGGGTAATCAACTGCAAGAGGCAGGGGTATTACTACTTGAAAGCTCTGGATGGACGGAAGTTAGAGCATCCCTGGAACGTGGAGCACTTAAAGAGGTACTATCAGTGATAAGCAGGGACAAGGGAAGTCAATGACGAAGTTACAGTTATGGCCTGCGTGTTCACTTATATTTACTGTTGTGTTCTTACTACTACTATGGTGTGTATTAAGAATAAAAAGTGCACTAGTTCTTAAACTTTTGCACCACTTACGGACCAGCTTACGAAAGACGAGGTTATGTATTTAAGTATTTTCTTAAGGCACTAGCTTCTAAGTGTGTGCCATATTTATGGATAATGTTCATGCAATAATATGGTTTGAATTTTCAGTGTATTTTATGCACAAGTCTAACTCCCATAATAACACCTACAAGGGGGGCAAAACTCTAAGACGAATGAAAATCTCTAGACGCAGGGATGTAACGTTCATAAACTTTCCTCAAGACGAGGATAAAGTAAAGAAAGGCTAAGGCATAAAAGGCACAGTGAAACTAGTCCATGGACGAGCATCTGGCCAAGACGCTCAGATTCTAGGACGAGGAAAAAATACTTAAAACGTCTATACAAAAGACGGATGCCAACTGCCTAGCCCATGGACGAGGCAAAAGACGCATGATCATCATTGCCATTTCTGAGACGAGTTACACTTAAGAAAATTAAAAGTTAATAAAGACGTCCATACATAAGTAGATCGTCCATGAGAAAAATTCGTGGACGACCATACAACACTTAGAGTGCTCATTGTTTAAAAACTAATAACATCTAATGGTGAAAACAAAGCATAGATTCGTCCATACAATAAAATTCAGTACTGGATAAAAGTATATATTCATCGAAATTTAAAATAAGGGTAGACGACCAACGTCCGAAAACCACTACGAAGTAAGCCTTAAAAGGCAGTTGTAAATATACTCGTCCAGAAAATGTTGGACGAAATAATTGTACTCAAATACATTTGAAAAAAGGTCCTAAAAACAGTGGACCAAAACAAAGAAATAAAATGAACACTTTGAACAGATAGTTAAAAAGTCTTCAAGTAGCAGGGGCATCAGGCATTGGGGTCGTCCTAGGCAGGCTTAGTCGAGGCGTCGTCCTCAATGTTGATATCTTCAAAACTCGTCTGGAGAAAAGAACTAGCAGCACCCCATAATTGAAGGACGATAGAGCTGAAATCAACCTCGGGAAACTTCTCCTTTGCCTCCATGCGAAAATCTTCAAATTCGGCTGCATAGTTAGCGTCCAGAAGGTCGGTTAATTGCTTTAAAGCCCTAAATTCCTCCACAGCATCTTCCTTGGCCTTCTCAAGAGAATTGCTTAACTCGTCGGTCTTCTTTTGAAAGTGATTAAGACGAGTGTCTTTCTCTACTATGTCAGCTCTTAGCTCTTCAACGAGGTTCAGTAAACCCTTGGTTTCCTCCTTAGCCTTAGCCGCTGTTTCAGCCCAGCCTTTACAGTCATCCCTGACTTCCTGTATCCTCCTCTCCAATAAAAGCCTCGTCTTATCCAGCTCAGTAGCCTGCCTGGACGCGGCTATGAACTTGGACATAGCCTGCATAAGTGATTACGAATTTTCATATAAAGTAAAGGAAATAAGCGTATGACGAGGAAGATAAGAAAAAAAAAAACGAAGAGAAGTTTATATTAATTACCTTCAAAAGGTCGTGGACACCTAAGTGTTCAAACTCTCTCAAGGACATGTTATAGCATGCAGCCACGTCCTTGCCAGAAACTGCCTTCTCAAACCTCTCCCAGGCCAAGTCCTCACTCTCGAGGAGGTTTGAAGCAACTTCCATAGGAGGCTGGGACGAGGTAGGAACACCAGTTTTAGACGGAGGAGTATGGGTAGGCTCAGAAGACTCCACGTCAAGGATTTGGATGGACGGCGATTGAGACAGAGGAGGAACAGGGACAGCAGGAGTGACGACCCCAAGCTTGGATGACCTCCTATGCTTCGCTCTCTTCTCCTTCAGACGACTGGGGAGATTTTCAAGATTAATAGCCTTCGACAGGCTTCTCTTGTCACCGACAACAGGACGAGCCCGAGTTTCAACGTCTTGCCTATTGGCCTCGTCCACAACTCCCTTGCCTTTGTTCTCTTTCATAGTAGCCATTCCTGCAAAAAATAAATAAATCAACATATATGTACCTATGATGATATGATTATGGCGATGGCAAGACAAAAAAATGACGAGGAAATCTTAGGGCAAGAGCTTACGTCGACGGATTGTAATTTCGTGAGCTAGGGTTTCTAGAGAGGGTTCAGGGCCAAGTCCCCAAGTAGCAAGACGTTGAAGGGTAACCAAAGAATGGAAGTCCCTCTTTGGGTGAAGACGAGCTTTTTGAACACGTCCCAAGTAAAACTTGTTCAAAGACGGCTTTCTAACACCTACAGTAAGGACGAGGAGTTTAGTTAGTATAGAACGACATGCGATAAAGGTAATACTACAATAGTGATAAGCATACCTTCAGGACGAAGGTTCCCTAACTCTCCTGTATATGAGGCAAATGGATCCCTGCTCACCTCAATAGGGTGCCCTGCCCAAAAACTAGAGACAAAGAAAAACTCTGTCTTCCAATTCCTATCTGATGTGATCAACGATTTTATTATCCTACAATCTTTTCTCCTGGTTATAAATTGATAAAAGCCACGGGATTGGCTAATTTCGGAGGGTTTGTAGCGGAAAAGGAATTCGTCCACGGTAAGGGGACAATCCCCTTCAAAAACCTCTCTCCACAAAATTTGCATAGAAACGATGAGTCTCCATGCATTGGGATTGAACTGACACAGCCCTAAACCCAATCTGGTGAGCAACTCCCTAGCAAATGCATTGAGAGGCAACTTAAGACCTTCTAGAAGATAGGCCTCGTAAACTCCTATGCCAAAGTGAGGTTGGCAACACCACTCATCACGGACGGCCAACCTAGGATTTAGCCCATCTGAAATCTGATACCAGCTCCTAAGAGATGCTAATTTCTTCTCGTCTGTCTTAGCAGGAACCCCCACAGCACAGCTATAGATGGTCTCAACCTCATCCTTCTGAGTGGACGAGGGTGCATTGGAGGGACTAGCCCCAGACCCAGACGCCACTTTCGTCCTAAATTCCTCTTGGAAGACTTCCAGGGGAACCCCAGGAACCCCAGAAACGTACTCGTCTGTGGTGTTACCTCCACTACTACTGCTATTACTACTAGAGCCACTGTAACTAGTCGAGTTGTGGTATTCGTCTATCTCTCTATCAACACTATTACTAGACGAAGAAAAAACTTTAGACATTGTGGAAATTTAAAGGAAACCTAAAGATGAGTGTAGAGAAAATACCTGGCTCTAGACGAAGAAAAACTAGGGACGCTGGAATACTTCTAGATGAGGCGATGGACGAGAAATGTCAAACAAGAAAATTTGAAAAATGCAGAGGGTATGGGAGGAAATCTACTATTTATAGGCGTTGAAAAATGGAACCTGGAACGACGTGCTCAATCAGGAAGAACCACGTGGCAACTTTCTCGAAAACACAAATCGACACGACGGCTAACCAACATAGTGATGACACGTGGCACAATCCAAAGCCATGGGAACTCAACCAACAAGATCGAGACACGTGGGATGACATAATGAAACATGTGTTCAAAAACCAAGAGCTCTAGACGACCTTTGGACGAGGGGGCAACTGATAGGGTACGATAGAGCGCCTATCCTGAAGTCGTCCATAGAAGTCGTCCGTGACTCAGCCAGTATTGCAAGAACCCTGAAAAACCTTACCTATAACTACCTCGTCCAAACAGGTTGAACCTTGGATGAGGTCCGCATGACCAGGGAACGAGACGCCTCGTCCTAAGAGTTGATAAGCTCGTCCTGAAGGAAATTCGTCCGTAGGAGGAACGACCCCTATTTCTAAGACAAGTACGCTCAACAAGAAGATACTAGGACGAGGTTGTCACACTTAGGAAAATTTCCGAGTGTAATGTTACGACTCCTTATTACACAGATAACTTCCAGTAACCGTTGAGTGAGAAGTATATAACTCCTAAACGGTTATGGAAGTTATCTTTAAACCCTTACACCTCCTTGAATCCAGGGGAGGTTACAAGTGTGATAACCGTCTATTAGAACACTATATAAATGCTCATTCAGACAAAACAAAGGTACGCGAGATATTTCCCAAAAAGTTGGAACTCCGAAAATATAGAGAAAAACTAACTTTGCCATTGGAGGGTTCTTGGCCGGCAGCCCCGGTCACCTTTGATCGCTTTTCTTTCTTTTTCAGGCCATCAAAAGAGCAAGTAGTCCTTCCAAGTCTAGAGCATCTGGCCTACTGATTTTCTTCGTATTATCACTATATAAACCGGGTTTATAATACATTACATAATCTATTGTGATAAGATTCATGAAGTAATAGTTTACTACTACAAGACATTAAAGCAGCAAAATGTTTATTGTTTGAATTTATCTTTTTCAACCCGTTATGTGGTGATCAACAAATCATTGACTCATTAAAAAAATATTGTCACTAAAATTAAACATGAAATGTCTCTTTAGTTGCCATATAATGGGTTAAAGCAAGATAGTTTCAAATATGTTTAGAGTCTAACTTATTCTTCCAAGTTTTGGATCATTCATGTTTGTTAAAATTGCATTAGTTCAATTGAATGATTTTTTACTTTTATTAGTATAAAATTTGATAATTTGTATAGAAAATAAAACTTTTTAAGAATTTTAATATGAAAATGGTAAAAATAATTTTTATTAATTTTATGAAAGATTGCCATTAAACATAGTTTTAATTGAAAATATTGAACTTTTTTTTTTGTTGGGTGTGTGTATATATGTGTGTGGGGGTTGTCTTGATAAATATATTAATGCTGCAACTTGGCCCTTAAAACAAAAATTCCTAGCTCCGTGGACACAGTACACACAACCAAAATGGTGACCATGTCTATATTAATTTACCAGTCTGTCCCTGATCTGTCTTCTTCTTCTTCTTCTTTTTCTCCTAACTAATAATGAAGCTTCATCGTCTATAATTGAAAACTACGTAGAGAGATTACATTTCAAACAAGAAATGAAATAAGCATCTTGTGCTTGTCTTCAACCAGCTCCAAGAATCCACATGCTTTTCCCCTAATTATTCTCTTTCCTTTCTCTCTAATGGGATGCTACATTCATGTATATAACGATGCCTTGCAGTTTTTATTTTTTATTTTTTAAATCACACCATTCATTTGCAATAAATATATCTTCTTCTCTTTTTTCTTTTCTTTTTTTCTTTTTTCTCCTGTTTGATAAATTGTTACAACAAATAGAAAATGAGAATTTGAATCTGATTGTTCTTATAAATTAAATTAGGTTATGCCATTAAACTACAAATCCTTAGCATAAATATAAAATATCTATTATTCTTCGGAATGAAACCCCTTGCCCTCGTGCCCTTTCATTTTTGATTTTTTTGTGTCATTCTTTTTTTGGGCCGTGAATAAGTTTATTATATTAATATGTGCTTTCCAAAAGCAAAATATTACAATTAAGAAGTACAAAGTAATAAAGCTTTGTGGGGGAAAAAAGAAGAAAAGGAAGTGTATCAACGGTGATCAAGAGAATTAAAATACCAATTATCGAGTTATAAACCTGCCAAGATATATATTTCTTTAGTTTCATCATGGTGTCCCATATTGATTAAAATATGCATGTAGGTATAGTAGGATTAAAAGATTCCAATAATGAGTTCTTTGGCCTATATGCCTTTTTCCTCATAATTTTCTTCTTACCCCCATAAAAAAAAAAAAAAAAGAATAAATAACTTCTGGTTAATCATCATCATCATCATAACAAAATACAATGAAGTCAAATCGACGCTGGTTATTTTTTTTTGTTCGATATTGGTTTAAAACAATTAATGAAAGGCTTCAAATTGAGGACAAAAGCAACAAATGTACGTAATCATAATTAGGGTTATGATAATGACAATGTTGTTACAAAAATAAATAAAATAAAATAAAAATCTCCTAGCCGCGGTTGGTCAAGTTATTATTGATGATTAAAATAAACTAAAATTGGCTTACCTTTAATATTAATCCTCTTGAATATTTAAATGAAAACATTTTTATTTTTATATTGAGAAAATTTATACTATATGAGATTTTTTTTGCCAGTTGTTTTGTTTTGTTTTGTTTTTTTCTAGGTATTTGTCAAGGATAAGGAAACCCAAAAGATCATCAATCAACATAAAAATATAAAATGCTTGAATATTCTATGAGAAGACAAAAAGCTAAAGCTTATTCAGGTTAAACAATTATAAAGTTCTATAAACTCAATTGATAGTTTGACTCTATGAGAAGTGACAAGCCGTTACACTGGAGTGGGCTCATTATCGTGTGTGAACGATCGAGAAGTGATGTCCCATTTTTTATTTTCGTTAAACTCTGGTAGGGAAGAAGTTGATGCTAATCTCTTATGGGTCAATTTTATAATTTCATTGGCTAGGTGGCTGGCTACCTTGATTTAAAAATTTCAACCCATTGCCTTTCTTATCATGCCCCTTCCATGCTCGGAATGAGCTCCTAGAGGCTCAATCAACTACTTACACAAAGCCCATAGAATGATAAAAACAAAACTTTGAGTGGGGATCTCTTTTTGAAATAGGTGTAAAAATATGGAAAAGAAATCATTTAATGTGACAGTCTGACGAGACCTCATTTTCACAACATGTAAGACCATTTTGTAAGTGAATTCTATATTCTTTAAGATCAAGTAGGTGGTGTCTCGCAAAAGACGTCGTTTACATGTAAGACGATCTGACAAGTAAATTCTATATACTCTGTAAGACCAAGAAAGTAATGTCTCGCGAAAAGACCGACATGGAGGGACCTCGATCAAAAAAATAAATAAAAAATATTTCCGTTGGTTTTAGAGAAGTGGTCTAGTTGCAAAATTTGAGAGGCACCAAAGAAAATTGAAGAAAGAACACGTTATTATTCCTTCTCGCTTAAGTAACACGATTGTTCACACACTTGTACTAAAACTAGAGGCCGACCACGGGATTATGTTCGAAATGGAAATTGGGCCAATTAATTATGTTGCTATCATGCTATGTCACATTTACTTTTACGAAATAATACTCTTTATTTTTCTTTTCGCTGAAAAAAGTTAACAGGTCGGGTTGGTCATCACCGCCTCCAAACTGATGTAATACATGCTAGCTAAAATAAAAGATGTTTCCCAAAAAAAAAAAAAACTTGCGGATTTTAATATAATATTTTAGCCACTATAGGCCAAAACCATGCTTGATATAAAATGAGGAAATTGAATCCAGGAGGATTTCATTGAAAACATCAAGACGTGTGAGTTGAATTACAATACTTTTGATAGCATGAAATTATAAAACCACTTGCCCTTCAAGAAAAGTACCTAAATAGGACTAAAATCTCGTTGGAAACTTTTTTTTGCATAACCTAGTGAGATCCATTATTATAAGAGAAAAGAGTACATCGTTATTATACTTTAGAATATTGTATATATAGATTAGGGTTATAAATGAACTAGACGGTTTATAAACTGTTCAAGCTTGACTTGAAAAAAAAAACTTGTTTATGTTCGTTTGTTTAGAAAACAAGCTAAGTTCAAGCCTTAAGTTTATGCTCGATTGTCAAACGAGCCAAACTCAAGCATAAAAATGTGCTCATAAACAAGCTTGATTTATCTATATATAATATTATATTTTTATGTGTATGCTTTTTAAATTTTATTTATATAGATTTTAAAAAAAAAATTTATACAAGATAGAATTTATATTTTAGCCTAATCTAAGTGTATATGTGTGTGAAGTTCTCTTCTGGAGATTTGAACCCCGACTCTTACCCCCCACACTCCACAAACATTTATACTTGTAGAGTGACCACCGCACCAAGGGTGCGCGGTGGTTATATAAATTTAAAATTAGATTGTATAAGTTTGTCAATAGTTTTATATGATAATAAATTATTATTTGTAACTTATTAATGATATAAATAGTTTATTCGTAGGAAAATCGTGTAATTGTGAAGAGGTAAACCTTACTCTCTATTCTTCTCTTCATCCAACCTTCCAAACATAGTGTTTGATGGGAACGACGAGAAGGGCTCACAGACGGGTATAATGCTACAGACGACCTATACTCCCCCATGACGAGAGAAACATTGCCACGTCACTGACGATGATACCAAAATGATTCAATGCCGGCAGTAATACCTCGAGCGGTTACGACGCCAGCTGGGTAGACCGTTGGAAGCATATTAAAGACCCATTACTCGGCCAGGAGCACCATTAAGCCAGGAATTAATGCCACAACGACTAGACACCAAAAAAGGTATATAAAGCCTTTGCACCACCCACATAAGGGGCAGAAAAACACAATTATATGAAAAACAAAGCGATTCCTGTATAAAACTCTATTTTCTTTTGTGCTAACTTTGGCATCGGAGGTGTTGTGGCAGGCACCGCACCGGTGACCGAGTAAAGAAGCTTCTATCTTATTCGCAGGAGTGATACAGTCATCACCTGGACGAACCCTCCTCAACTGACGATATTCTGCTTCATCAGTTTGGCGCCGTCTGTAGGGACAACGTTCTCGTACTACGATCCGAAAGCGCAGTTCCTACCAACTTCAATATCCAGATGGAGTCCAACCAAGACTCAGCAGCCTTGGCTCAGCAAGTTCAAGCTCTTGTGGCCACTGTGGAAGAGCTCACCAGATAAAATGAAGAAATGAGACAAAAACTTCAACAGGAAGAGAACCAATCGAGAGTGGTCCAAGAAGATGAAGGAGATAGCCACGAGAGAACTGACCGACGAAGGACCATCACTCCGGAGGAACAGCATTCTGATCTCCTCCAGGAAATGAGAAAGGAGATGAATGAGCTGAAAAATGTCATCAAGGAGAAGACGGATTGGAGCCTAGATAGGATGGTCAGGGCAACAGATTCACCCTTTACCATGGCAGTTTTAGAACGGCCAATACCAGCAAAGTTTCGGTTACCTCAGCTCGAACCCTTTGACGGACTCAAGGACCCCCAAGATCACCTTAATACCTTCAAGACGACACTGGGTCTTCAACAGCCCCCTGACGAGATAATGTGTCGTTCCTTCCCTACCACGCTAAAGGGGGCTGGTAGGGAATGGTTCACGAGGCTGCCCACCTCATCTATTGACAGCTTCGAACAGTTAAGTAGCGCCTTCCTGCGCCATTTCGTCGGAGGGCAACGTCCTAAGAGACCCGCGGATCACCTGCTCACTATTAAGCAAGGGGAGAAGGAGACCTTGCGCTCGTACGTGAAGCGCTTCACTCGAGAGACCCTAGAAGTGGACGATGCAGACGACAAAGTACAGCTGACGACATTTAAGGCAAGGCTTAGGTCTCGGGAATTCGTCGTCTCGTTGGCAAAGAATCTGCCTCGGACGATGGCAGAGATGCTCTTGAAAGCGCAAAAATACATGAATGCCGAGGACGCGCTGGCAGCCATTATGGACGAGAGCAGGTCAAAAAAGGAGGGAAGGCACGAAGACGAACGTAGGGGGTAAAAGAGGGAACGTCCGAACCGTCGGGGAAGTGACGTAGACAAATGAAAGGATGAAAAGACGCCACGAACGGTAAAATTTACCCCTCTGATTATGCCTATTGACAAAATTTTGACACAGATCCAGGATCAACACTACCTTCAGTGGCCAAGGCCTTTACATTCATCTCCTAACGTGCGGGACAAGAACAAATACTGCTGATTCCATAAGGATCATGGCCATTACGCGGAGGATTGCCGAGACCTGAAAGGACAAATAGAAGAGTTGATACAGAAAGGAAAATTGCAGAAGTATGTAAAGAAGGGAGAACCCAGCAGGTTTAGAGATGAAGGCAAGGGCCAGCGCGAGTATTCGTCAAAAAATGGGGTCAGCACTTCTCAACTACCACAAGACGTGATTGGAGAAATACACACGATTGCAGGAGG
Source organism: Castanea sativa (assembly GCF_040712315.1). Taxonomy (NCBI): domain Eukaryota; kingdom Viridiplantae; phylum Streptophyta; class Magnoliopsida; order Fagales; family Fagaceae; genus Castanea; species Castanea sativa. The sequence goes on from NC_134022.1 coordinate 33,103,987, forward strand.
GCCACCGACGGGAGGGTCGTGCAAGTCCCTCAAGAAAGCATGCCAGAGGTAAGTGAATAGCGTCCATATGCAGCCCCCATTCAAGCAGAGATGAACAAACCATGACATATCTTTCAACGAAGAAAATGCCCGAGGAGTAAGGCAGCCACACAACGACTCCCTAGTTATAACACTCACGATCGAGGGATTTAATACCAAGAGGATACTTATAGATAATGGCAGTTCCGCAGACATTATGTACCTGCCAGCCTTCCAGCAACTGAAACTTGATCCCAGGAGGCTACGTCCCTTCGACTCCCCTCTCGTCAGCTTCAGCGGGGACAAGGTATACCCCAGGGGCATAGTAACACTAAAAGTCACGATAGGAACATACCCAAAGCAACAAACACGTCAGTTGGACTTTCTGGTAGTAGACTGCCCGTCGGCGTACAATGTAATCATTGGTAGACCTACGCTCAACAGATGGAAGGCGATCACGTCCACATATTGCTTAAAGGTGAAATTACCAACTGAGGATAGTGTTGGCGAAGTTAAAGGAGATCAAGTCCTGGCTAGGGAATGCCACCAGGCTGTAGTGGCCACAAAGAAGAGTCACACATGGACGATAGAGAAGGAGAAAGAAGACAAAGCATAGGCTTTGGAAGCCGTCGAGCTCGTTGAGGGGGAAACCGCGAAGATGACGAGGATAGGGACAGCACTAAGCCCCGAAATGAGAACGAAGCTCATTCAATTCCTTAGGAAAAACCAGGACGTCTTCGCATGGAGTCATGAGGATATGCCCGGCATATCACGACAAGTGATTCAGCACAAATTAAACGTAGATCCCGAAAAAAAACCCATCCAACAGAGGCGTCGCGTCTTTGCCCTCGAGCGAAGCCAGGCGATCAACGACGAAGTTAACAAGTTGTTGCAGGCAGACTTCATCAGGGAAGTGTATTATCCCGAGTGGGTTGCCAACGTCGTGCTGGTAAAGAAAGCAAACGGGAAATGGAGAATGTGTGTAGATTTCACGGATCTAAACAAGGCATGCCCAAAGGATAGTTTCCCCTTGCCTAGGATAGACCAGCTGGTGGATTCCACGGCCGGACATAAAATCCTGACGTTCATGGATGCCTTTTCAGGATACAACCAAATAAAGATGGCTGAGGAAGATCAAGAAAAAACCGCCTTCATCACGAGCCAGGAGCTCTACTGCTATAAGGTAATGCCTTTTGGACTGAAGAACACGGGGGCAACGTACCAAAGATTAGTAAACAAAATGTTCAGCAAGCAAATCGGCAGGAACATGGAGGTATATGTGGATGACATGCTCGTCAAGAGCAAAAAGGAACTGGCACACCTGGACGACTTGGAAGAAACATTTAACACCCTCAGGAGATATCAAATGAAGTTGAATCCCAGCAAGTGTGTTTTCGAGGTAGCATTAGGGAAATTCTTGGGATTCATGGTGTCTCAAAGAGGGATAGAGGCAAATCCGGAGAAGGTACAAGCAATACTAGACATGACATCACCGAAGTCCATCAAAGATGTCCAGAAGCTCACGGGGCGGATCGCTGCACTAAATAGGTTCGTCTCCAAAGCAACGGACAAATGCCTCCCCTTTTTTAAGACGTTGAAGCAAGCTTTCGCCTGGACTGACGAATGCGAAGCTGCATTTCAAGAGCTAAAACGCTACCTAAGCAATCCACCCCTACTAAGTCCGTCAAAGGAAGGGGAAAGCCTCTACCTATACCTGGCAGCGTCAGCCACAGCCGTCAGCGCAGCCCTGATCAGAGAGGAAGACAAGAAACAGCTGCCAGTTTATTACATAAGCCAAGCCTTCCAGGGAGCAGAAGCCAAGTACCCCAGGATTGAAAAAATTGCATTCGCTTTAATAGTAGCTTCACGGAAGCTGCGACCATACTTTGAAGCACACCCAATATTGGTAATGATGGACCAACCGATCAGGAAATCCATGAACAAGCCAGAGGCAGCCGGGAGAATGGTTCAATGGGCAGTGGAACTTAGCCAGTTTGACACCGAGTACCTTCCTAGAACTGCCATCAAAGCCCAAGCTTTAGCAGATTTCATTGCCGAGATCACCCCTAACGACGATGACAACCGCGAAGATGCTACAGAACAATGGATGATCCAGACTGACGGATCATCAGCCCAAAAAAGGGGGGGAGTAGGGATCGTTATAACAACTCCCGACGGAGAAAAACTCAGATATGGGGTTCAACTTAAGTTCCCAACCACCAATAACGAAGTAGAGTACGAAGGAATATTAACAGGGCTGAGACTAGGGAAGGCAATCGGAGCAAAAAACCTGGTCGTCCAAAGTGACTCGAAGCTAGTAATAGCACAGATCAGAAAGGAGTACGAAGCAAAAGAGGAAAGAATGCAGAAATACCTCAAGATAGCAAAGCATTTGGCCCGGGAATTTGACAAACTGGAGTTCGTGCAGATCCCAAGAGGCCAGAATATGGAAGCAGACGAGATTGCGAAAATAGCATCGTCAGAAGAGGAACCAGCATGCGCGGAGCTGACCATGGAAATACAAGAACGTCCCAGCATCGAAGAAATCTCGATATTCACAATCCAGAGAATAAACAGTTGGATGGCGCCAATCATATCCTTCCTCCAAGACGGGCACCTCCCCCAGGATCCCAAAGACGCCAGGAAAATCAAGCAGAGAGCAACCAGATTCACCATTCTGAATGATCGACTATACAAAAGAGGTTATTCCCTACCATACTTGAAGTATGTCGACGAGGACGAAGCCAGGTAGATCTTAGAAGAAATACACGAAGGTGTGTGCGGGAACCACGCTGGCCCCAGATCCTTGGCGAGCAAAGTCATCCAAACAGGTTATTTCTGGCCAACTGTCCAAGCGGACGCATCGCAACTCGTCAAAAATTGTGACAAGTGTCAGAGATTTGGGAACATCCAACGACTCCCGGCGGAGAAATTGACGACCATATCATCCCCGTGGCCATTTGCACAATGGGGAATCGACATCGTCGGACCACTACCCCCGAGAAAAGGACAGGTAAGATTCCTACTCGTTGCAATTGATTACTTTACAAAGTGGGTCGGAGCCGAGGCAACGACATCCATCACCGAAGCACGAATCCAGAGCTTCGTGTGGAAAAGTATCATCTGCAGGTTCGGGATCCCACGGACGATTGTCACGGACAATGGGCGGCAATTTGATAACCAAGGCTTCAGAGATTTCTGCTCCGGCCTCGGCATCAAAAATCAGCTCTCATCCCCTGGGCATCCACAGGCGAACGGGCAGACAGAAGTAACGAATCGGACATTACTCCAGATAATTAAAACCAAGCTGGACGACGTGAAGGGTGCCTGGCCAGAAGAATTACCCAACGTGTTATGGGCCTACAGAACCACGGCGAGAACTCCGACAGGCGAAACCCCATTCAGGCTTACATATGGCACTGAAGCAGTAATCCCAGTCGAAGTAGGAGTAACCAGCATCAGACGAGAAGCATTCCACGATGAAAACAATGACCAGCAGTTATGAGTAAACCTGGACTGCCTGGACGAGGTAAGAGACAGAGCCTCGGACAGGATGGCGCAATACCAGAAGAAAATGACCGAGTACTACAATAGAAGGGTGAGGCTCAGGCGACTCCACATTGGCGACCTCGTCCTGCGGAAGGTGACGACAACAACTAGAAACTCCACCCAAGGAAAGCTCGGCCCCATATGGGAAGGACCATACCGAGTCACTCATTACTCCATGCAAGGCAGTTATCACCTGGAAACCTTGGACGGGAAAGTGCTTCCTCGACCATGGAACATTGAGCATTTAAAGAAGTACCATCAAAAGGTGTAACAAGCTAATGTATTCACTTTTCTGAAAATAATAAAAGCATTGCCTACCCAATACAGTCGTGCTAACAGGCCAGTCCACATTACTGACGAGACACAAAGAATGTCTCCCAAAAATCTAAGTAATAAAATTCCGCATCGACGAATGTACATTACTGACGAGACACAAAGAATGTCTCCCAAAAATCTAAGTAATAAGATTCCGTATCGACGGATGTATATTACTGACGAGACACAAAGAATGTCTCCAAAAAATCCCTAAGTAATGAGATCCTGCACTGACGGATGTGCATCACTGACGAGACAGAAAGATTGTCTCAAAAAGTCTAAGTGAAAGGATTCCGCAATAACGGATGTATATTACTGATTAAGTGATTGCTTTAAGTAAAGGCAACAAAACATGTAGTATCCTCAAAATATGAATAAAATTGAAGATAACAAAGCAAGTAGCTACGAAACCAAGAGATTACTTTGAAACGAAAGTAGCATTCACAAAATACGAATAAAATTGTTCTCAAATTAAAGCCCAAAATACAAAGGGCGCGCCCAAAAAAAAAAACAGAAAATATAACAAGTTTCATTCGTCGTCTCTTTCATCAACAGGAGGAACTTCCGCTGGGGCACTAGCATCAGGAGCCGATTGCTGCGCGGCCTCGTCAGCAGACATCTCTTTATCCACCTCCTCCATATCCAACGTCTCCAAGTTTACTCCAGAGGGGTGCTTGATCAGGTATCTCCGCAGCAGCTCGAATCCTTTGAAGTACCAGCTGAAGAGGACAGAGTTGTACTCTTCAGTTTGCTGGAAGCCCTCTATGGCCCTCACAGTAACTCCCTTTAGCCTCTCCCGAGCAGAAGCAAGTTGTTCGTCCTTCTCTAGAACCAACTGCCGCTCAGTTTTGAGGTCGTCCTGAAGCTTCCTGGCCTCTTCCTTTGCAGTATTGGCCTCACCCATGGCAGTTATAAGCTCCTTCTTCAGCTTTGAATTATCCATCTCCAAGACCGATATCTACGATAAAGCAGACTCGACCTTGGCCTTTTCCCTAGCTAAATACTCGGAGGAAAGATGAATACTCTCCCCCAACACCTGTAGAACGCACAGGGAGGTCACATTCAAAAAAAAAAAAGAAAAAGGAAATGGACGGGCATATGAAGCAAAAATGACACAAGGGCATTACCTGGACTAGCTTGTGCAAATGACGATCCACGAGGTCCTTTGTCGATGAGCCTGAAAAGACCCTCAAGTCCTCTACCGTCACAACCTCACGAGCCCTGTCCACAGCTAGTTTCTCGTCGTCCCAGATTAATGACGAACGAGAATCAACCTTCTCCTTCCCCTTGTCTAAAGTTCACTGCTTCTTAGAAGCAGGAGTGGGGATCTCCTCGATAGAGGCAGCGGGAGAGGCAGACCTCGTCGTGTCAGTCCCGGAGGCAAGATGTGTGACAGAAGCCGCAGAAGTAACCGGAGGGCCCTTCCCGGTAATGCGTACCACCTTCTTCCCAAGGTGGGACACAGGTTCGTCCTTTTTGGCTCTCATCTTGTCATACGTGCCTTTGTTAAATTTGGTCGTCATCTCTGCAGGAAAGAAACATACATGTGAAAGAAACATACATGAGAAAGAAATACACGAGGAGAACATTACTTTTTTTGCCCTCAATCCTGAGGTTGCGCAAGACAAAAGCAGAAGGTTCTGGGTCGAGGCAATAGAACGCGAGAGTTCGCGGATCCACCAGGTCGTCCCAATCCTCAATCGTCCGCGCGTACTCGATCGCCTTCTCTACACGTTCCTTATACCTGCTCTTGAGCTTAGGGCGCCTTTTTACTGCGCAAAACAATGAACAGAGAAGTTAAAAACTAGAAAAAATCAAGTTCAACGAAACTCGGTTGACGGGAATAAGTAATGACGCACCTAAGGTTGGGGTCCTCCACTGACGAGATAGCCTCGGGAGTTCACCCCAAACCCCTCCAGAGGGGGTTTCAAAATCGTCCCCCGACACAAAGAAGAACCGGGACTTCCAGTACCTGAAAGACGAGGGTAGATTTCGGACGATCCTGGTCCTCTTTTCCCATGGGACTAGCTCATAGTACCCGAACTCTTTAGACTCCTTTAGACGGTACAAATAGGTGAGCTCGTCCACCCTAAGCTCTCCACCATCCGTAGCGGCCAGCCATATCCCTATACAGCTGACCAGTATTCTCCAGGAATTAGGCATAAGCTGCCTCGGAGCAATACCGTAACGTTCTAACAACTCCATGAAAAAAGGATGGACCGGGAGCCTCAACTCGCAGATAAAGGAAGACTCATAAAAACAAACCTCCCCAGGAAAGGAATGACAAGCCCGATCCTCCTTGGTGGGCAAACGAACCCTAACCCGCTCCGGGAACTGAAATCTATCCCTAAATCGACCTAGAGTCTCGGAATCCAGCCCACATACCTCTCTAAGGGCATGGAAAGCCCTGACCTCCCGAAAGGAAGAGACGGCAGTGTCTCCCCCCACTGGGTCGTCACTAGACGACAACTCGGTCTCGAGCTCACTAGTCCTCACCTCAGACATCTCTACCCACTCCCTTAACAAATTCCCCAACCAATTGACGGACAGACGAAGCAACGGCAAAAAATTGGCCACCATTACTCCCAAACCGTTACCATCTGAAACAAAACCCTCAAGGCTCGGAAAAACACCTACAAACCCTCCTAAGTGCGCAAAAAGGAAAGAAACTTAAGGACAAATGGTCCAAACCTCAGAACTATCTATCATAGAAAGACCGAAAAAGCTTTAAAAAAAAAAAAGAAAGAAAGAGGGAGAAAAAGGGGGTATCAGAATTTCATTATTAAAAAAAAAAAAAGGGAAAAAGAAAGGAAAGATCGAAAGGGGAAGGACATACCTCGGACGGAGAAGATAGAGAACCCTGCCTCGCACCAACTTTGGAAAAATGGAGAATGCGCGCCGGTTTACAGAAGAAATGAAAGAGATAGGAAAGGTCAGAGCACAAACAGGGAATTTTAGGAGATGAAAAACAAAAAAGAAAAGGAAATGAGGGAGTTTTTAAACGAAGCCCAGGAAAACCGTAAATCGGCGGGAAACCCAAGGGTCGCACAAAAGAAACAGTAACTGCACCCACCAGTAAGCGCCATGTGGCAACAACCAGAATGGTGCCGCCACTACACCTTTATTACAGCACGAAATCCCAAAAGTCGCCTGCGGCTCAAACGATCCGCATTCTGTGGACGACGTGTTCGAACGATCCGCATTCTGTGGACGACGTGTTCGAACGATTCGCATTCTGTGGACAACGTGACATGTCACATCGACCACATGATCCGGGGGCATCTGATGGGAACGACGAGAAGGGCTCACGGATGGGTATAATGCTACAGACGACCTATACTCCCCCATGACGAGAGAAACATTGTCACGTCACTGACGATGATACCAAAATGATTCAATGCTGGTAGTAATACCTCGAGCGGTTACGACACCAGCTGGGTAGACCGTTGGAAGCATATTAAAGACCCATTACTCGGCCAGGAGCACCATTAAGCTAGGAATTAATGCCACAACGACTAGACACCAAAAAAGGTATATAAAGCCTTTGCACCACCCACATAAGGGGCAGAAAAACACAATTATATGAAAAACAAAGCGATTCCTTTATAAAACTCTATTTTCTTTTGTGCTAACTTTGGCATCGGAGGTGTTGTGGCAGGCACCGCACCGGTGACCGAGTAAAGAAGCTTCTATCTTATTCGCAGGAGTGATACAGTCATCACCTGGACGAACCCTCCTCAATTGACGATATTCTGCTTCATCAGTGTTAAAGATAAATGTTAAAGAAATCACAATATGAGGAAAATGAGTAATAAAAAAAACAAAAAACAAAAAAATCTAACTGATTGTCTTGAGACATTGTAAAATGGTAGGAAAAAAACTACTTTTTTTTTAGTCTATTAAAGGAGGAAGACTAGCAATATAGAATGGTTCCCCCATCATCTACAAATCACCAAATTATTCTTTATTTATCATAGAAGTAGTCTGCTAGCTTTGTCTCTTAAGTCTTAAGAGTAGGCTCAAAAGTTGATCCTTCAGGAGTGTAAAATTGAAATTTCATGCACTTGTACTAGAATTTCAATTGAGATTATCTTGAAGTGTTTTGTACTATCTTCTTCGATTCATTCAACTAATTAAGTACTAGAAATTTATTTATATTGATTGACTTGCATTACTCTATAGTGCTCTCATCACACGCACTTCGCGCGTGCAATGAGGTTTTTTTTTTTTTTTTGTGGTTGTAGCAAAAAAAAATCTATGTTTTTTAGGCAATGTTTTAGTGGAAGTTAGGGTTATATTTTTACCAGATTGTCCTTTAGTTTTGTCTCTACTTAGACATAGGGATGTAGGGGTATTTTAGAACAAAAAAATTCGGTCCAAACAGAGAAAGCCTCTTAAATAGTAGTATAGATATCTGTATAATAATCTTTATCTATAATATTATTTAAGGGGCTTCTCCTATTTGGATTCCTCATTTTTTTAGTTAAAAAATGTCCATATACCCCTATGTTTAAATAGAGATATAACTACAAGACAATCTGGTAAAAATGCAACTCTAACTCCCACTAAAATATTGCCTAAAAAATAGGACTACTTTCTTGTTAATTTTCAAATTACTTTATCAACTTATAAATTAGATTTTCAAAATAAAATTATATATTTAAATTAAAAAAATACATTTTTTTTTACAAAATAGGACCACTAAAAAAGAACCTCATTGCATGCGCTTTGCGCATGTGATGAAGCTAGTTAGTATTATTGTGTTTCCAAAATTCTCTTAATTGAGACAATATCAAACCCATCCATTTGAAAATATAATTTAAAATGAGGAATTTTTTTTAGTAAAATTAGCAATTAGTTTCAATAACATAGCCCCAGTCTTAGAGCTAAAGGAAAAAAATAAATGCATAAATTTGATCTAAACCAAAACATTAACTTCAGAGATATAACTATATTTTTTTCTCTTTTTTTTTGTTTTTGTTTATTGAGATAAAAAGATGATAAGTTGCTAACTATAGAAAGTGGCATTTATAAAATAAAAATAAGAGAAAGCGGTGTCAAACCTAGTCAAAATCAAGAGCAAATTTACCAATTCACCCGATTGTAAAAACTACAAAATATTGCTTAGGACCTAGGTAACAATACTCAAACAAAAAACAAATTAAGAAACAGAAGTATGACACAGAAATTGAAGTCCCCCCCCCCCCCTTTTTCCACCTTCTCACTTATCAACTCCTCACAGTAATAACTCTGAAGAGCAAACAAAGGACTAGGATATTGAGTGCTTTCTTGCCCTAGGGCTTGTAGATGAAGGTGAGCGTCTTGCAACTATTGTGAGAGTTGGGTTGACTTGACCTTCCTGGGGTGAGGTCATTGTCGTGTTTGTGTTTGGCTTTTCATGTAGCTTTCCCACCTTAGGGTAGTAACTAGTAAGGAGGATAATGGCTGAGGAGCTTGAAGAGCTATGGAAGAAGCTATCTTTCACGGAAGAGGAGGCTGAAGACATTGAGCTTGGGAGTGGTAGTACTAGAGTAGCAATAAAACGAGGAAAAAATTGTGTTGTCCTGAAGGTTCTATCACACAGAAGTATTAGTCTAGACACCTTGAGAAAGAGCTTGAGGATGATGTGGAAACTAAATAAGGGAATGCAAATGTTCGAGATAGAGGAGGATCTTTTCTTGGTGGAGTTTGGAGATGGAAAGGACAAGAAGAAAGTCCTTGACATAAGCCCTAGGAGCTATGAGAAACAACTAGTGTTAATCCAAGATTTTGAGGCAGAGCTAACCCCAAAGGAGATAGAACTGAAATGGTCCCCCTTTTGGGTTCAGATGTTTAATCTTCCTTTGAAGTGTAGAACAAGGGAGACAAGGGTAGCAATTGGTCGTAAATTAGGGGAGGTTTTGGAAGTGGACGTCCCTGAATCAAGAGTTCAATGGGCAAAATGTCTTCGAGTGAAAATCTGGATAGATGTTACAAGACGACTTGTGAGAGGGAAAATGGTCACCATAGAAGGAGGAGAGAGTAGGTGGATTAATTTCAAATACGAGTGGCTCCCAAATTTTTGCTACAATTGTGGTATGCTTAGCCATGCTCTTAGAGATTGCCCAAATAGCTCTGAAAATCTTCTACAAAAAAACAACAACTTGCAAGACGGGGTTTGGTTGAGAGGATAACCGATTAGAAGAGGCACCAAGGACTCCTCCAGACCGAGTATGGATGGAGATTCAGAAGGTAAAGGGTTGCCAGCGCTAGATAGGAGAAAGGGACAACGTAGCCTTGCGCGTCCGGAGTAGAAGGTGCGGCAGGTAGCATTCACGTGCCTAGGCTGACTACTAAGGGTGACGCTAGCCCTACTTGGGATGTTACAAAATCAAACTCCCTAAAGCACCTGACAGGAGAGTTGCATAAAGAGGGAAAGGTCAACGTGGAGGAAGGAAAAACAGACGATAAGGGAATACAAATTAGTGAAAACCCCAAAACCTACAAGCAACCCAGTCCAAATCACCTAAGGGCATTTAATGGGAGAAAGTAACATGCCATGTGAATGAGCCAAATTTTAAATTTGAGGTGATGCCAAACCAGACTTTATGAAAACACAAGACAAGCCTAAGTAAACCCGATGGTATGCAAGGTCCAATGGCTATGCTGTTTGACTCAAAAGTGGGCTAGACTGCAGAAAGACTAGGCCTAAAGAGCGGACATTGAAAACGCTTGATAAGGGAAGGGAAAGGAAAGTTAATACACCCCGTGAGGGCCTTGGCCCAACAAACCATAAACGCGAAGGCCCAATACCGCTACAAGATCTGGATCCAAATGCACTTGACCAAAAAAGAAGAAAAGGAAAGAATCAGAATAAGGTTACCCTAGAGGATAAGGAGCAGATGGATGGTGATGAGGCGGTGGCTGCAACGCAGCACCGCCGAGCCCAATGAATCTTATAGCTTGGAACTGCTGAGGTTTGGGGTCAACCTTGGTGGTTCAAACCCTTATTGACGAGGTGAGGTCTAGGGAACCCCTGCTGGTCTTTCTCGCCAAAACTAAGGTTAGTGTGAGTAGGATAAAAGGAATCCAGTTAAAACTAAACTACACGCAGAGCATCGTCGTTCCATATGATGACAGAAGCATCGGCCTTGCCTTACTGTGGAAAAAGGGTGCGAAGGTGAGCTTCAAGAGTTGTTCGAACTCTCACATAGATGTGGTTATCTGCGAAGGCCCATCATCAACCCTATGGCGGGCTACGGGTTTCTACGGTCAGCCCGAAACCGAGAAAAGGTTCATTTCGTAGCAACTATTGGAAGTCCTGAAAGCCTAATGCGATATGCCGTGGATCGTATTCGGGAATTTTAACGAGATTGCTTATCCACATGGAAAATCAGAAGGCTCGAATAGAGATGGAAAGCAAATGGAAGGCTTTCGAGATTACTTAGGTCGGTGTGGCTTGTTTGATTTGGGTTATGTGGGTCAGCAGTTCACTTGGTGTAACGGGCGCCTTGGAAATCAAAGAACGAAGCTCAGGCTTTACAGGATAGTGAGGAATGAAGATTGGCTGTGGATGTACCCCAAGTCAAGTGTGCATAACTTCTCGATGTCAATTTTCGACCACTGTATGTTGATTCTCGCCCTTAATCTTAGTCAACCAAGGAAGCCCGTGAAGAAGCAATTAGTGTTCGAGGCCATGTGGACGAGGGAGGAAGGGTGCAGGGATGTTGTTGAATCGGCTTGGGACCCACTTTGGTGCGATTTAGGGTTAACAATCACGGATAAGCTGAAGCGGTGTCTGGAACAATTGCAGAGGTGGAATATGAGGGTTTTTGGGAATGTGAACAAAGTGCTTCAATAGAAACAATCCAACCTCCAACAACTTGAGGCCACAGAATGCACCAACGAGAAGGCAAAGGAGATTCAAAAATTGAGGGCAAAGATAAATGAGACCTTACTTAGGGAGGAGATTATGTGGAATCAATGGTCTAGAGCTCTCTGGATCAAGTGGGGAGACCAAAATACCAAGTTTCTTCATGCCACAACTAGCCAAAGGCACCGAAAGAATAGGATTGTGGGGTTGCAAGATTCGGAAGGGATGTGGCAAGAGGAACAGGGGAGGATTGAGGGAATAATTTTGGATTACTTCGCTGCCATTTTCAAGTTAGACCACCCTGCCATTTTCAAGTTAGACCACCCAACCATTTTCCTTGCCAAACAAGGGTGGAGAATTCAACAAAACCCAGACACTTTGGTCCATAAAGTCTTTAAGGAGAAATACTTTGCGGGAAATTCATTTAGGGAGGCTTAATTGGGTAGTAGACCATCCTACACGTGGAGAAGTATCATGGTAGCCAAGGATATAATTGAGAAGAGATCCAGATGGGTCATTAGTAATGGGAATCGGGTTAACATATGGAAGGACAGGCGGATTCCATCTCCGGATTCGTTTAAGGAGGTCAGTCCAAGAGGTCCACTTAATAATGTGGTGATGGTGTCGAGCCTTATTAATAAGGAGGCTTGTGGTTGGGATGTTGCCTTGGTGAAGAACACCTTTCTCCCCCATGAAGCTGAAGTTATTTTGGGAATTCCAATTAGTCCTCGGCTCCCCGAAGACTCCCTGACATGGGTGTGGACTCCTAATGGCAGATTCACAATCCAAAGTGCTTATCGAGTAGCTCAAAAATCTGTGTAGAAGAACAATCATCAAGCAGAAAAGGGTGAAGTTCAGATGGGTCAAGAACAAAGCCATATGGAAGCTTATTTGGGGTCTAAACTGTCTAGATAAGATCAAGCACTTTATGTGGAAGGCTTGTAAAAATATTCTGCCAACCAAGTGTCGTTTAAAGTCAAAGGGGATCGGATTGGGAACTTGTTGCGATTTGTGTGGAAATAATGAAACTTTGGGTCATATTCTATGGGGATGCACAGCAGCAGCGGAGGTGTGGAGTGCAACAAATTTGAAGCTTCCTTCCCTACCTGAACCCCACTTGGATTTCCTAAACATAATGTGGGAAATTAGGGAGAGATGGCCGGTGGTTGATTGGGAATTGTTTGCGATTACAATGTGGAGTTTGTGGAATAATCGAAATTCTGTAAGGCATGGAGGGCGAAGCAAAAGGTATGATGTTATTGTCAAGGAGGTAGCAGATTATGTGAAGGAAGTTCGACAAGTCCAACTAGCTCAAACCAGACACCCCCCCCCCCTCATGGTAAGCCTCCGTGGACCCCCTAGACTGGGAAGGTATAAAACTAATGTAGATGGGGCTGTCTTCAAAGAAACTGGTTGCTGTGGGGTGGGATTCGTGATTAGAAATGAGAGGGGACAACTGATGGGCGCAATGAAAAAAGGAATAGAATTGCCACTGGGTGCGCTAGAGACTGAAGCTAAAGCTGTGGAAGAAGAGGTCCAGTTGGCCTAGGATCTCGGACTGAGACTAATGCGCAAACGACGGTGAATGCTTTGAAGGGGCAATGTCTAATGGCTAGTTCTATTCAAAAGATAATTGAAGGCGTCCAAATGGGATGAGCCAGTACGGAACGTGGGAGGTAGCTCACATCAGTAGGTGTAGCAATGTTGCGGCCCACTTATTGGCTAAACATGCCAAGTGGGTGAATGATTGTATCGTTTGGGTAGAGGATACCCCGCCCATTATTATGAACCAAATTCAGCATGATGTAATCAACTTGAATCTTTTTGAGAAGGAAAAAAAAAAGATGTGAAAGTAAAGCATATGCTCTATATCAAAAAAGAAAGGCGTAAATGCACTTTTGGTCCCTACATTTTGGGGTCATTTCTGTTTTGGTTCTTACATTTTTATTTCACCATTTTTAGTCCCTAAATCAATTAACGCGTTTCATTTTGGTCCTTACCGTTACTCACTTAACAGAATTTGCTGACGTGGCAAACGGCGTCCACTGTTGGCAAATTAAATGCTGACATGGCCAATAAAATAATATTAAAAATGCCACGTCAGCTTATAAATTTTTTAAAAAATTAATTATTTATTTTAACTAAATAAAAAAAAATAAAAACAGATTGTTTAAAAAAGAAATTAAATTAATTAATTTTAAAAAAATTACATTATGTTCTTCCCAGTAGTTCTTCCTCAAAATCAAGAACATGCCAACATGAAACACCCAAAATCATGAAACACCCAAAATAAAAAAGTCACAAATCTACAAAATAAAAAGACCAAAGATTCAAAACACAATGCACGACCAATTTCCCTTTGAGTCAGATCCGACACTTCTTCTTCACTCTCTCTCTCTCTCTCTCTCTCTCTCTCTCTCTCTCTCTCTCTCTCTCCCCAAACCCACTCAAACCTCCGACCCATCTCCCTAAATGGATCGCCCGGGTCCGCACCACGCCACCCGACCCAGCCCTGGATCTAGATCCCGCGACGGAGGAGAAGGAGGGTGACGCGAGGACTGTTGGAGCGAAAAGCGACGGAGACTCTAATCGAAGTGTGGGAAGAACATCCAATGCAAGAACCGTCAAAATGACGATGGAGGAAGTCGCCAACGCCGTCAACAACCGTCAAAACGGCGTCAAGCCACGTAAGACCGACATCCAGTGCAAGAACCGGCATCAGATTCTGACTCAAAGGGAAATCCAATAGAAGAAAGAGAGAGTAGTTTGGGGATCGAGCTGGTGGAGATTGAGAGAGAGGATGGAGGAGACATGGGATGGGGATATGGAAGGGACTAGTTTTTTAAGAGATGGGTGTTTTCGCCAATCGAGGCGTGAGAGGATTGAGAAGATTTGGGTGGGGAGATCGGGTTGTAGAGGGTCTGGGTTTAGGTTTGGGTCGTGGTGGTGGTTGACGGGGAGAGAGGCGTCTCCGTCTGCAAATCCGTTTTGTTGAGTTTCTTCTGGGTTTCTTCTTTTTTAGCTAAAGTTTTGGTTTTGTTGAGTTTCTTGTGTTCTGTTTGTTTGCTAGGGAAATAGAATGATTAGAAAGAAAACTAATTGCTGGGGTTTATTTAATTTTAGAAACAATGATTTTTTTTTTTTGTGCTGATCTAATTGTGCTTTGTTTGGTTCCAAAGAATAATGAAAAGAAAATGGAAAAATGAATTCTTGGGTATTGGAAACAGATGATGAATGTTGGTTCAGCTGAATAAAAGAGATTTATTCATTTTCTTGATTATCATACAAACTTTTTATTTGATTTGATTTTCATAGATATTTACGATATGTTCCCTATGGTAACCAGGGTTATGGATTATGGTCAACAAACAGTACGAATTGCAAGATATATTGGTCAAAGGGCCCTATGGAAAATGTGGTCAGAAATCCATAATAGAGTCCAACCACAACGACCGAATTGATTATCTTCATGCATAAGGATACTGGATTACCTAGTATAAAAGATTTTAAAATCTTCATCGACGTTGTTTTTCAACCGGATGTGTGGTTTTTGATCTGTGTCAGTGGGCTTGATTTGGTTTTTGATCTGCGTTTTTTACGATATTGAATGGTTGTTTGTTGTTGTTGTTTTTTTTTTTTTTTAATTTCTGGGTTTGTGTTCTTAGATTTGGGTTTGGCTTCTTGTTGTTTTTGTTCAAGCACTTTTAGATCTCAATTAATATGATTTTTTGTTTTTAATTTTGTTTATTTAATTAAAATTAATAAATTTTTTTTTTTAATTTAGATGCTGACGTAGCAAATTTTTAATACCAAAATAGATTTTTTAATTATTATTTTACTATGTCGTTAGCCACGTCAGCAAATTCTGTTAAGTGAGTAACAGTAAGAACCAAAATAGAACGCATTAATTGATTTAGGAACTAAAAGTGGTGAAATGAAAATGTAGAAACTAAAATAAAAATGACCCCAAAATGTAAGGACCAAAAGTGCATTTACGCCAAAAAGAAACTGAAGTCCCCATTGCTAGTGACATACCAAATTAAGTTGCTTCTGCGTCAGCACTTGGAAGTACTTATTAGTTATTAGTCAGGTAGATGGTGACTGGGTTTGCTGCTTACTAGCTATAATGGAGTATAGTCTAATAGACTATTGGTCATGGGATTGGTTTTTGTGGCTTTTTGCGTGTAGTCCATGTCTCCTAGCACAACTGGTACTCCGGGCTAAGTCAGTGATCCTCGTGAAAATACAGTGCACAACATTTTATATATATAGAAAATTCAAGACGAATACTTTTTTTTTTTGTGAGTAAAAGACGAATACTTTATTTGATTTATTTGTGTAATTATTTATAAAAATGGATATTTTAAATAAAGGTTTTTTAAAATAAATTAAAAATTACACATTAGAGTGTAATAATAGTTTTAGAAAGCATGAAATATATACAAATCAATTCATTTTAAATAAATTAAATGATAAATGACATTTTATATGCCTAAATAATAATCTCTTCTTTTGTTTATAGGCGATGGAGTATAAAGAGCTCTTACTATTTTAAGCATCATAGCATATTTTCTTTTGATGTCAAAAGATAAAATAAAATTAAAAGCATAGAACAATATAATTTTCGATACCGAAAGCGTTATTGTAGACTCACTAAATTATAGAATCACTCAACTCAATAGCAGTAGCTTTTAAAGGCGGCACTTAAAATAAATTGATAATAGAATTTTTCACATCAATTATATACTAGCTTTCTCATATACACTACGAACATGTTTTGAGACTTTTGTTTTCTTTTTTAGAGAGTTTCAACTTATGGCGCCCGCTTTTAGTAATAGCTCTTTATTATCAAACCAAGACACCAATCAGTTTTTAGTATAGGTAGAAATTGAACCCCAAATCTCTTATACAATCATCAGAAACTTTACCAGCTAAGCTAACTGGAACCCACAAGACTTTTGTTTTCTTCATAAAAATAAAGGGGCACCAAAGTAATAATAAATAAATATAAATTTTACTAATTTAAGTTGGTCATATAGGAAATATCAAGAGTTTAAAGGGACCCATCTATGTATATCTTTTAAAATTTAGATAAATATTAGGGTGACAAAATAATTATTGAAAAGTTTGGACGTTAAGTACGATAATATTCTTCCTTAACAAATTCAAATTTAAAAAATAATATAAAATAAACCTTTTTTTTTTTTTGAGAATCATAAAATAAACCTTATTGGGAAAGCATTGGGCACATGCATCCAAATCCAATGTCTCAACGTAGCCTTGTCAAAATGACAAAATGGGCTAGGCATTTCGTCCCCACTCAAATGCTTCCTCGAATGGACAAACTTCCAACAAGGACCCATATTAGTGGGCCCTATTAATGACCGACCTAAAGAGAAAGAGAAGAGAAAGCGGTGGACGCTAACCCATCACCCATTTTCACCAACTAAACTACTCTCTGTATTTCGGACCCACAACTAACCATGGTTAAAAACTAACGACACCATACACCAACTCCGTCATGACGGGAACATCGAGGCAAAGAGATAGGGAGTAGGGACCCATCGTCTGGCAAAGCCACGTGGTGGGATCTGGGTTTGCCAAGCTTCGAGAACTCGTGGTGTGAACCATCCACGTGGATCAACGATATCGTAGTTAGTGGACTCCATCACTGTACTCTTTTTTTTTTTTTTTTTAAGATAATTGATATGTCTATAACATTTTTACAACAAATTTTAAGTGGCAAGTTGTTACTGGTTATTACTGTTGAGGCAAAAATGTAATCTTAATGTTAGATTTAAATTCGAACCAATAAGAATTAACCACTTACAATTTGTTATAAAATTATTGTAAAAATATTGTGTAGGTTGCAATTTTTTAAGCAGGTAAGCTGGAATGACAGCTGTCAGGTATCGGGTCTACCTAATGCTCAGAGTTTACGAGGTCCGGACTGATTGGGTTGGTCAAACCGTATAAAATTTGAGCTAAAAGCCTAAGGTGAGTCGGTGAAATATTAAAATAGTTTTAAAAAATCAAGCCTCACGCTTCGCCCGTGAGACGAAGGTTTTTTTTTTTTTTTTAGTGGCCGTAGCAAAAAAAAATTTATATTTTTTATTATATATATAATTTTTATTTTAAAAATCTAATTAATAAGTAGATAAATAAATTTGAAAATCAATAGAAAAGCAACTATACTTTTTAGGCAATGTTTTAGTGGAAGTTAAGGTTGTATTTTTATCGGATTGTCCTTTAATTTTGTCTCTATTTAAACATAGTAATGTAAGGGTATTTTAGAACAAAAAAATAATCCGGACTGTCTTTTTTTTTTTATTTAGATTTGTTTTTGGATAAACGTAAGGTGTTTAACTTATTTTTCTATTAAAAAAAAAAACAATAAACATATAGTTACTTTGAAGAAGTGAGTTAATGGAAGAGTGTTCCTATTTTGTAGGCAATATTTTAGTGCAAGTTAGGCATGTATTTTTACTAAACTATCCTTTAATTTTCTCTCTACTTAAACCCAGGGGTGTAGGGGTATTTTGGAACAAAAAAAATCTGATCCATATAGGTGAAACTCCTTAAATAGTAGTATAGATAATGCTTGGATTATATCTTTTGATGCAATTTGCTTACATGTCCACTATTTTTATTTCACCAATTATAACTTATCATGTGAGTAAGTTGCAACACAAATTTTAATAAAAGTTATAATAGTACCATTTCTCATCATTAAAAAGCAATTGTCATGCAAAACAGGGATATGGATGTGTAATAGTACTACTTAATTTTTCATTTCTCTATATTTTTTTTCCTAATATATATTATCTCTATCCCAATTTGTTTATTCTGCTTAAAAAATCTAATTTTCCTAAAATAACATCTTTTGCTGTATAAAACGGTATAAGTTTTTTATTCATGTAATTTCCTCTTATAAAGAAGAGTATCCCATTAGCACAACTCTTAAGATGATGAATGAATTATTATATGCATTTTTTAAAGAAGATTTTAATATATGGTGTATGCTCTTAATAATAACTCTTTACTATCAAATTAAGACACTAAACAATTTTTTTTAAGATGATGAATGAATTATTATATGCATTTTTTTAAATAATGTTTTAATATATGGTGTTTGCTCTTAATGATAACTCTTTACCATCGGATCAAGACACTAAACAATTTTTTTTGTAAGCGAAAATTGAACCCTAGATCTCTTATTCAACTATTATAAAATTTACCAGTTAAGCTAACTGAAACTCATTTGCAATAACCAACATGATTATAAAAAATATAATAAAAAAAAACACTAAATTACATTAACAACTAATGAGTATTTCTTTTTAAAGATAAAAGATAAACAAGGTAAGTGATGTTGGTGGACAAAAAGATTTTAGTGTAAGAAAGGGAATTTCCTTACCCGAAATTGGAAATCAAATTTTCCCATTTTAATGTCACTGTTGATAAAAAAATAAAAAAAATTACACTTGCCCTTGTCGCTTCACTTCAACAACATAAGAAAGTTTATGTATCCAACAAAATTCCATAATTTCAAGTTAAGTTTGTTTTTTTTTTTTTTTTTTGTACTAGGTGCCAATTATAAAAAGAAAAAGAAAAAGAAAAGGCATGGTGCCAATGCGATCTTATTTTATTGGGTAAATTAGTTTTTAAACCTTAGGGTTTTGGGTATGTTTAATTTAAACCTTAAACATTGAAAATGTATCATTTAAATCCTATAGTTTTTAAAAATGTTTTATTCACACTATTGAGGTACAAAAAGTCATAACATTAAAGCCCAAAGTAGCACAGTGAATGCACCCCATGGAAAATAACAATAAAATTGTCAAAGCTCCCCACAATAGGGAGGGGAGTAAGCCTAAGACCATTCAAAAGGATTTTAAGCCCAAGATTCATGGAAGGATAGACCTTAGGGCCTATCAAATGAAAGGGAAGAAGGAAAAAAGCCTAGCTTATCAAGATCAGAAAACCAAAAGAGTCCAGCAGTAAGTACTGAGCCGGGATACCCAGAGGACGCCAGGGGCTCGGGGTCCTCGAAACGTGCAGAACAGCTGAGAATGAGATTTAGACAACTCAAGAGGAGTACCAAGAAATACAGGAAACGAAGAGCAAAAGCATCCTTCCCAATCACCCGATGATGCAAAAGGGAACCAGAAGGATTGGAAAATAACAACTCGTGAACAAGGAGGCTAGTACCTCAAGGAACCTAGGAATAAGAACTATGAAGGGAAGTAGCTAGGGGGAGTTTCAACCTGGCAAGGATAGAATCGACCCACTTAGGAAAAATGACAAAAAGGAAGGACGGCCAAAAGGCTAAGTTTGGAAAAGGAAGATAGAAAAGCCTTGGAAGAAGAGAAATCAAAGGTCAGTTCCCCCGAAGACACCTTAGAATGGAAGGTCAGCAAGGGACTTTTGGAGAAAAGGCACCAAAAGAAGAAAACTATAAGAAACAAGGAATGGACTAGCCACCAAAGCTGTTGGCACGCTACAGGTTCTGTTACCCAGGAGAGCAAAGAGAGGGAACCAGTGGTATCTCTGAGCCCTAAAATGACACTATAAAAGGAGGAAGCAACAATAGTGAATGACACCTAGCAACAGTGAATTAGAATAGAATCATTGAAAAAAACTCTGTTAAAACACTTAAAAAAAGTAGTAAGTAGAAAAGAAATATTGCCTGGTGTACCAAGGCAGCCACTGTATAACATACTTGGATTCATACGGGTTCAAACTTTGCAAGTCTTAAAGGCTGAGAGGGTCGTCTAAGTCAGTAATTTTTTAGTTCATTTGGACCTTGTAACATGTCTTAGTGAGCGCTTTGTGATTCCTCAATTTAAAGCAACAAAATATTCTTCATTGATTTAAGGATCCTTAACTTCCCGCGTTCTTCTTTAAGTACTGTTCCTTTACTGTTTTGCTTGCTGTTCAACACACACACACACACACAAAACCTTGCTTGTTAGAATATGTGTATTGTAGGATCCCCGCTCTGTGCACCACTTGGTTCGTAAAACAACCCTTTTAGTTGCGGTGAACCAAGCTCAATTCCTTAACACAACAGCAAGGCCCAGGGTCCTCGCTTCTATTGCGGGCCTAGACATTTTGTCGACAAAGGACCCTCACACACACCTTATAGTTTCAATTAGTCTTATTTAAATCATAGAGTTTTGCATAAGTTTCATTTAAACCTTGAAAATTTGAAACAAACTTTATTTAATCCGATTGATCACATGAAGTTTAATCGGGTTATCAAAAGAATGTGCTAGAAAATTTAAATAAATTTTTTTTAGATTCTTTCATGTTTTGTGGGTTCTAGTTAGCTTAACTGATAAAATCTCTAATGATTGACTAAGAAATCTGGAGTTCAATTTTGCATATATCAAAAACCGATTGGTGTCTTGGCTTGATAATAAAAAACTATTATTAGGAGCATACGCCATAGATTGAAACTCTCTAAAAAAAGATTTTTTGATGTTTAAATGAAACATACTAAAAACATTTTAATTTGTAGTCTGTTGATATTTCAACTTTTTAATTTGTAGTCCGTTGATATTTCAACTTGTAAATTTTTATTGTTATATTAGACATTGCAACAATTTTTTTTACCATAGTAGTAAAATTAGAGAAAATATGGGTGATCAAGAGAAAATATGTGAATATAATCTTTGTGCCACAACTTTTGTTCGACAAATCGTGACTTGTAGAGAAAAATGAATGAGTTCATGAACAAAACTTTATTTTTCCGTGCATGTAATATGTTTTAAAATTAATATTTTTAAAATGTTTAAACTTTCCTTATACATTATTTTTACGATCAAACTTATTAACAGTAATAATCATTCCTTTATAATATTTTATATTCTCAGTAATTGTGTTTTGAGAATCAAAGAGTATCTAAATATTTTCAATAATATTACTATTCATAATTTTAATGGAGTAATAATTCTAGAATCACAAATTATTTCATAATTTTTTTGTTAAAATTCTAATGTAACAGACTATAAATAATTAACCATCAATAACACGTGGATTCATTATTTTTTCCTCACCAAGATTTTGTGGTCTTAAACTTTTTATTCTTAAGATCTATTTGAATACCGCTTATTGCTGAAAATTGAAAATACTGTAGCAAAATAATTTTTAAATGTGTGAATAGTGCCGTAAGATACAGTTATAATGAAAATTTTGCTAAATTCTGTACTTGTGAGTCCCGTAAACAGTGCACGAGACCCACTATTTAAACGCTAGATGCAAAGACGCCAGACCCAATCCAAACTCATATAATTAGTGTGAGTTTGAGAAGCGCATTTTGCGCATTCCCCAACGTCTATTTTCTTTTAGTGAGTTCCGTACATTGTTTACAGAACCTACCAGTATTTTTTTTCCAGTACAAACAACTTTAAAACTAGATCTCACGGTACTATTTACACATTTAAAAATTATTTTGCTACAATATTTTTATTTTTAGAAATAAAAATTATCCAACTCTTAAGGTCCGTTTGAATAGAACTTATTACTAAAAACTGAAATTACTGTAGCAAAATAAATTTTTAATAGGTAAAAAAATACTGTTTACTCTTTTTTTACTCTTCGTATACCTTGGTGCACTGTTCATGTTTCATGAACAATGCACCAGACGCTGGTCTTTTTTTTTTTTTAAAAAAAAAAAAACGTAAACGCCACAGGAAACGCAGAGGAAACGCGTACAATGAATGTATTTGAAAGGGCCAATCCGGTAAAAAGGGCCGGTTGATTGGGACCCGCAGGCAGAACCCGGGCACTGGTCCCACCAACCCCACCACTCTTTAACTCTTCACTCGCACCCTGAGATGATCAGTCACAAACTCACACCTTCTCTCTATAAAGTAGGCCAGCAAGCCTCGCCAACCTCCTTGCGCTTTTTTCGCGAAACCTCTCTCTACCATACTCTCTACACACTTCTCCCCTTTTCCCGTCATTTCTTCACTCTCTTTTGTCCTCAGTCCTCACACACACACACACACACACACGCTCACACTCAGTGCCTTTGTTCACAAGATTGAACACACCGTATTCCCGATTCTTGTTTGTTTCTCTGGAAAATTTGTTTTCCGCTTTGTATTGCATTGTATTTGATCTTTCGCTTTCAAGGTCTCTGTTTCACTCCGATCTAACAACTCTTGCTATTAGGAGGTAATTTTGCATATATATGAATTTTTTTTTATAAAAATTTTAAATTTCGTCTGTAATATACACTTCCATATTAATACTCTGTTATAGATAGTTTGGTTTTATTTTTTTTCACCTAATTTTGCATTTCTTCGTTGTTAATAACTCTGTACAGGTACACGTTTGACTGTACGTAATGTCGTTTAAGCTCTTTATTGAGTTTATTCAAACTTCTCTTTGAAATTTTCCCCCAAATTTGAACACCGTTTACGGTTGTAGGTTAATGGCGCAATTCGACAACGGCGACCTCGAATATGTCGTAGACGACTTATACGACATGACCGGTTTCGAAGACGAGTACGACAACCCTTTCGCCCAAAACGAACCGGAGACGAACAACGGTTCGGATCCTCTGGACTCCGACTTTGAAGACGACTTCGAATCGGTACAAAAGCCTTTGTTGTTGTTGTTGTTGTTGTTGTTGTTGTTACATGAATTCAATCGCTGTTTCAAATGATGATGACGATGATGATGATGGTGATGATGATGATGATGATGAAATTGAGTGTGTGATTTTGACAGAGTAAGCCGAAGACTGATACATCGGCTTTAGAAGCGAGGAATGGGAAAGATATACAAGGGATACCATGGGAGAGGCTCAATTTTAGCAGAGACGAGTACCGCGAGACACGGTTGGAGCAATACAAGAACTACGAGAACCTCTCTCGCTCTCGCGAAGACCTCGACAAGGTATATTTATTTTGTTGATTTGTTTAATTTGTTGGATTTCTTTTGTCTCTGAAAACAAGAACTTTGATTTTTTTTTAGTTGTTTATTTAAGGATTAAGTTGCGTGTGTCTTAAGATAATGAAGAAGTTTAGTTGGTTATTTATTTATTTGCTTATCGGATTAGGATATGTTATCATATTCTTTCGTTGTTTCAATTGTTATTTATTTATTATGCGACCAAGTAATACTATTTTTAATATACACAAACCAGATCAGGCCATATGTCTGTAATTGTGATAAAGAAATTTGTGGTCCTAAATTTTGTTTTTTGTTTCATGGATCTGGGGTGTTTTGTAGTCTGGGATTTGATGCATAAGCACCTCAACAATGGACCTTTTTTTTTTTTTTTATGGAATTTTTGCCAGAGCTTTGTAGCTCAATTGGCACCTCGTGTTCTTTCGGGATATCCAGAATTCAAATCTCCATCCTATTCTAACTTTTGTATTATCAAAAAATTAAAGGTAGCTCCTGTATTTGATGGTGATATGGGTTTAGTATAGAGCTACCCCAATATAAATTCAAAATTTTGTGAATCACAGGAACCTTTGCCTCCGCTTTAATGTCAAGTTTTGGACACTGCTTAGATTGATTTGGGTGGGTAAACCATGGTTTCTATAGATTTACTTTAGAAAAAATAAAAATAATTGTTTCTCCATCCTTTGGAACTAGTTGACACGATAATACTGGAGTGATTGATTTTTATCTTGGTTTACTATGTATATGTTTTAGAAAAAATAAAAATAAAATTGATTCTCTCCATCCTTTGGAACTAGTTGACATGATAATACTGGACTGATCGATTTTTAGGCATACTGCAATTTTTTTTTCATGCTTAGGACTAAAGGAGTATGCGCAATATTCATATTTATTGTTGTTTATGTTGCATCTTTCTTTGTGTTTTCTTGCTAAAACATGCTCTGTTTACAGGAGTGCTTGCAAACAGAGAAGGGAAAGACCTTCTATGACTTCCAGTTTAATACAAGGCTTGTCAAATCAACAATAGTGCATTTTCAGGTAGAGATTCTTCTTCATGGCTCTCTTTTCTCTTTGAAATGGTTTATGTTTTGTCGTCAAAACTAGTTTCTACCTATTTTGGAGTCCCAAGCATTTGATTGTTTTCGTGTGTTGTGTTTCCTTGGGCTGTCCCTCTCCTTTGTATTTTGAAGTATGTCTCTTACACAGATTACTGTGATAAATTCATAATAGTAGCCATCTTCTATGGTCTATACGTTACATATTTTTAAACTCAATGTCCATGTTGCATAAGCACATTTCATTTTTCTTCTTCTGTTTTCTTTTTCTTTTTCTTTTTTCTTTCAATAAAAATTCTTATTCTAGAGTTTTGAAATTAGTATTACTTAGATGCTCACTTGTACTTCTTTATTTCATTGCCTGAAATTCTATTTCATAGCTCATCATAGATATTCTTGCTAGTAGTGTTTCCTAATACGAACTGTAGAGCACATTGACCAGATAAATTTCAATTTTTCAGTTGGCTGCCCTTTTGAACTTTGGTTATACACATTATCATTAGTCTAGCAGTCCTGCAGGTCTATAATAAAACCATTTAAGGGTTTTCTATATGTGATTATAGCATGTGCGTCAACCATTAATTGGAAGGTATGCAGTTTACAATTGCTCTATTATATTAGATTTAAGTACAGATTTTATCAGTTAATATATACTTTATTTACCAACAAATAAGAGGTTTGAGAACTTCTCCAGAATTATCTTAGGAAAGTGAGGCCGGCATAATAGTCTCTTTTAAGGCCTACAAACTGGTGACAGAATTTTCCCTGATGTGGAGATAATTTTATACCTAGGCAAAGAAAAAAAGTGTGTGATTAACTTTATTTTTTGTGAGGATTGTGCTCGCTTCTCTCATAACAGAAGATATGTGAAATGTTTCAATTTGTAATTTACTAGTCTTTGTACCAAAATTCTTTTTGAATTATGATATTGTGCCCCACTTAAAGGCAGAAGCTGGGGTTTGTATTTACAAGATACTTTTTTTGCAGATACATGATGAAGGATGCTTACTTTATACTTGCTCTTGATAACTGTTCACCAAATCTTAATAAAATTAAAAGATACAATATGTTGAAGGTATAGTCTTGAATATGTGCCAGATTTATTTATGGACAGATGATTTGATGCAATTTTGGATATTGATGCATCATGACTATGGTATGACTTGGCATTTGTAATGATTGCAACATGATGCTGGTGTTGGTGTACTTGTGAATTGCCATGAACACACTATAACATTAAATAAAAAAGGAATCTTTTTACGTATTACATCACATACACACATGCTCACTCTATTGCAATGTTTGAAACATTTCTAACCTCATTACTATTTTTTCTTTAATCAGAGCTTATTTTGGAAATTGATAGGTTGAGCTCTGTTATAAGCTGAAGGACTGTCTATACTCTCCTAGCTGCTATTAGAATATAAATGGTTTGTGATTATAATCTATTAATGTAAAAAAAAAAAAATGTAGAAAGGTAAATAGTAAGTTAGAAAAACAAAATTATAACCCATAGAACTATCAACGCAGGCACTACCAATTTACTACAGTTGAAGCAATTATTGAATAAAACAAAGAAATTGAGAATAACATGAGGAAGCATCTGCAACCTGTTGGCTATATCCAGTTTGTCTCTTCAATAATAGTTATTTTTTGTTTCAACCTGTGTGTGTTAAGTAGCCTGATGGGCGTGTTCATCATCCTTAAAGTCAAGTTGCATTAAGTTTGAATCTGTGGTTTTTGTCCTAACATCGTATGCTTTAATAATTACTTACTGATTTCATTAATCTTTGAATTCAATATCTGGTTGTGAATATATTGTTTCTGTTGATATCAAATATAATTATATTGCTTTAACCCCTTTTTGCATTTAGGATTGCTACTTCTCCCTTTATTTCAGCCTTTAAAGCAGGGTGGAGAGCAGCTGGCGCGGCGTTGTTTATATGGTATGATAGGATAATATCTGAGCATTTAGAGGCCTCTGTGGCAATTCCTGTAATTTTGTAGAATTGGTGTTCCTGGTGATGAGGGGCCTCTGACTAGTACTATCATTGCACCTCTTCATGTTGGATCGTGTTGAGAATTATGAGATTCATTGCAGGCCTTGACAATCGTTGAATATTTACATAATTTCATCTTCATGTTGTTGTTGTGATCCATCTGATATAGTTTTTGATGATCTTTCTTGCAAGCATGTTGATTGTGTTGTTAACATGTTTGCAAGAAATATCGGTTTTATTGCTTTGGATTTGTCTTTT
The DNA here is from genome assembly GCF_040712315.1 of Castanea sativa. Classification (NCBI taxonomy): domain Eukaryota; kingdom Viridiplantae; phylum Streptophyta; class Magnoliopsida; order Fagales; family Fagaceae; genus Castanea; species Castanea sativa. The sequence goes on from NC_134022.1 coordinate 33,130,959, forward strand.
TCATAGACCATTTAATTTTTAATTTTGTTATGCAATTATCTCTTCTTTTATTTTTTAACTCTTGAAAATGCTATGCATGATGATTGTGAATTTAGCTGGTTTTGTTGTGGTTCAGGCATAATTGTGTTGTTATTACTTTCTTTCTTGTCTAGTGAGGGGAAAACATTTTTTCTGGGTTCAACCGTTACTGTTCTAGCTTTCCTAGTTGGATGTATCAGCTTTACGAGTAAAATCTCTTTTGTTAATCTTAGTTTCTTACTTTTTAACATTCCACCTTTTTGAATCCCCAAGCTCAAATGTTACTTCTCAAAAAAGAAAACCCCAAACTCATATAGCAAATGTGCACTAGTCTGGTTTCTCATACTGGTAACAACATGTGTACTGTTTTTTCACTTGTATATTTCTACTTGGACAATATGCTACATGCATCATTTTTATTTTTCGTCACTTAAGTGCAAAGTCAAGCTCTCATACCTAATGGTATTCCATATTTCACATCCTTGTGTTCTCTAAACTTGTTTGGTGAGGGTGGTGAATGAGGATCCAAATGTTTGCATGGAGATAAGACGGTCCAGTGGGAGATGTTATTTGCATACACTGCTTCTTCTTTTTTATAATTATTTTCCTTATTATCCTTTTTTCTTGTTCTTTTTTATTTTTTTATCTTTTAAATATATTATTTTTGTTTCGGTGATGAATGCAATGGGACTAAATGTTGCGTGAGGATATTGCTGACCACAGTCTATTATTTGTCCATCTTGTTCATAAGATTTTGTTTTCCATTTTTTTTTCTTGCTCTCTCCAGAGGTTAAAATAATTTAAAATTTTTTCCAGGTCTGACTGGGTTTACTTGCTGTCTGGAGAATCATGTTCATTCAATATGTTTTTAGTGTTATATGTGTACACCTATCACTTTTCTTTCCTTATTCTCCTTTATTTTTTGTTCAAATTTGAATCTTTTTAACTTTTCTGTTTCGGTGATGAAGGCAAAGGGACTCAATGTTGTGTGCAGATATTACTGACCACCATATTTGTCCATCTTGTTCTTAAGATTTTGTTTTTCATTTAATTATTTTCTTGCTATTCTCCAGAGGCTAAAATATCTGAACTTTTGTCCAGGTCTGAGTGGGTTTACATGCTGTCTGGAGACTCATTCATAATTCATTCAGTATATTTTTATTGTGTCACTGGCACTCATATGTTAGTTTGTTAGGAGTTCTGAAGCTTCTATATCAAAATAACAAACTTCTTGGGGATTTTAAATCCTTGCATGTAATATAATATACATACTATTTACTGACGTGAATGTTTTGCAAAAAGTGCAAGAAAACCGACCGTACAGATTCAGCGTTTTAATTGACTGGAATGTCTGTTAATATTTGGTCAAATTATTTGCATTTGTATGCTTACCTTGGAATATAGCTTCTTCTATATGGTTGATGGTCTCATTGTGTTGATTTAATGTATTTTAATGGAATGCTGGACGTGGTTATTGAATGTACCCATCAATGGTTTGTTCTTCTGGTGCAGCTGAGGAATTTGTTATGGGCAACATCAAAGCATGATGTATACCTGATGCAGAACTATTCGGTCATGCATTGGTCCTCATTGCTGAGGAGGGGCAAAGAGGTGCTAAATGTTGCTAAACCTATTGTTCCCACCCTGGTAATCAGTGACTTCTTTGACCAAGATAGACCCTTGATTTTTGTAGCTCAGAGTTCCTAGTGTTTTATGGTTCTGGACTAATTTAGAATCTTTTTTATCACAGATACGCCCAGGATTGTTGTCTCAATCACTCTCAAGAGTGCAGATAAGCACCATGGCTGTTAAGGAGAATTTTCTGGTGGCAGGTGGGTTTCAGGGGGAGCTGATATGCAAGGTATGGGATTGAGTTGATAAGTGCCCTCTTTAATGAAATGCAGTCTGTTGCAGCAGTTTATTTTAATTTAACTTGGTTCTTGTATGTGTACCAGAACCTGAATCAACCTGGAGTTGCATTCTGCACTAAAATTACAACAGATGAAAATGCCATCACCAATGCAGTGGATGTTTACCATAACTCCAAGTAGGTCACTTTCTTACCCCCCAAAAAATATAGAATCTGTCTCTGAGTGGACATTCAACTGAACCTTCTGTCTGCAGTGGCTCAATGAGGGTTATGACTGCAAACAATGATGCTCAAGTCAGGGTTTTCGATGCTGAGAATTTTGCTTGCCTTAATCGCTTCTCCTTCAATTGGTCTGTCAATGTGAGTGTGTTATCTGCAGAAACGATACTTAACAGTTAGCGTGTTATTTGTTGTAATGTTTCTCACATTTGTGCACTTCTTCATAATGGTTTCTTTGCAGAACACTTCTGTTAGTCCGGATGGAAAATTGTTTTCAGTTCTTGGTGACAGTGCAGAGTGCTTGATTGCTGATGCTCAGTCTGGAAAAGTAAGTTGCTCGTTTTGATTGCTCCTTGCTTGCTTCTTCATTTGTGTGTAAGAAATATGTTCAGTTTCTGATATATGTATTTGGAGCAGGTTGTTGGGAACCTCAAAGGGCATCTGGACTATTCTTTTGCCTCTGCTTGGCACCCAGATGGACAAATTTTGGCTACTGGGAACCAAGACACTACCTGTAGGCTGTGGGATATAAGGAATCTGTCCGAGTCCCTAGCTGTAATAAAGGGAAGGATGGGGGCAATAAGAGCTGTAAAGTTCAGCTCTGATGGCCGGTTTATGGCAATGGCTGAGCCGGCAGACTTCGTTCATATTATTGAGACAAAGTCGGGATATGTGCATGCACAAGAGATTGATATGTTTGGGGAGATTGCTGGAATATCTTTTAGCCCAGATGCTGAAGCTCTTTTCATAGGGGTATCTGATCGCACATACGGCAGCTTGTTAGAGTTTAACAGGAGGCACTATAACCGATACGAGGACTCCATCTATTAGTGGTTTGCGCCCTTAAATCTAAAGCCAACCACTCCACCAACTTGGACTGATGGATGTGCATAATTTTTCTGCAGAGGTTTTTGTTTGAATGTGTGAAGCTTAGTGTTAGAATGTTCGGTTCCCCCTGGTAACATATTGGGGTTATAATCTTGTATTACCTCCTGGTTTTGGAGACTAGTATTCTCTCCTGCCTTCGGGGAACGCATGGCTTTGGGGAGCTATTCCTTGCGGTCGTTTGGATATGTAGAACATAAATTTTGCCCTTTGTAAAGCGTTTTGCGGTTTGTTTTTTTTTTTTTTTTTTCAGTTACCTTGTTATCTTTTGGTCCAATTATCAGGCATCAATGAAGAAAATAGAGAAGCACATGCTCTTGTTTTATCATACAAGGTACTTGGGAAACATGTAAATTTGTGAGTACACGAGAGATTATTGTCAAAGTGCACTTATCTCTTGTTTTATCATACTAGGTACTTGGGAAACATGTAAAATTGTGAGTACATGGAAGATTATGTCTAAGTGCACTAATCTGTGGTCTCTCTTCAAAGGGTATCAAACATGTAAATTCTTGGTTTCATTAGCTATATGTCAGCGTTTCTTTTTCTTGGATGAGATCAAAGTAAAGTCAATAACTGTCATGGCCTAGAAATTAAAAACGTATAGCACCTTAAAGCTCATGATGAATCTGAAAATTGGGTCTAGGTAACATTTAAACACTGAAAAATGTATTTTTATAACACTGTTTAATTCACGTATTTTTACAATACTTAAACAACGATACTAGAAATTTTTAATTAACAATTTTTAGTGTTTAAATGATATTACATGTAATTTTATTCACATAATTTTACAAAACAACATTATTCGAAATTTCTTACCAAACAGGCCAATGAATTCTTGGACCAAGACAAATTCCCTGTGTAAGGAAAGCATCCACGTGTTATTCGATTGCCACCCATGTTTGGTCCAACACCAACACCCTTCAATGCCTTCATGCATTGTTTCTTGTAGATAACAATAAACTCATTTTCAGATCCTCTGATTACTATCGTCAAAGTGGGACAGCATCTGAGTATTGTGCTGACAATTTCTGTTGAATTCTTATGCCGTGTGGTATGGGTATAAGAAATTGGAAGTTAAAAGTGGTCACTAGTGTAGTGCTTAACTCAACCAAAGTTTGATCAGACTTGATAATTTCTTATCTTAAAGATACATTTGGATAATGTTATGACCAAAGCAGTGTCAGTAGCATCTATTAAAAACTGTCCTTGATAATGACCCAGCCAAGAATACGCTTCATCTGCTATAACGTGCCGTTTATTCTAAAATTCGCTTAGAAGTAAAAGCGACGTTCAAAGTGGCTTTCAAGTTTCAACTACACAAAAAAATTGAACATAATCTTAACATGTGGCTTTCCTTCCTCTCTCAGTCTGAGAAGTAATTTTTAATAGACATTAGGTTTGAAAGTAATAACCTTAGTCTAAGAATTATCCTCGGTAGTTGAACGTTGATTCCTTAATTTCAGTTGTAACTTGTAAAGAAGTCGGTGAAACGGAATAAATATTCGAATTTTTTAAAGGCAATTTTCTAATCTATCTATAGAAATTAGACGGTGTCCAATTTTTCATCCTTGTAAGTTATTCTATAAAGAGTCAAAGTTCAATCTTTCTTTCTTTTTTCTTTTTTTATTCTTTTCTTTTTTCTTTTTTAGAAACTTCAAAGTACAATCCACATGCAAGGAAATGGTGCCGTGCCCAGTGTCTGCTTATTCTAATTAACTGACTTGTCAAAATGGTTGTTGTCTAATTAACTGCTTATTCTAAATAACTGTTTTCTATGGACACATTTGACCATATAATTTGGCACAATTTACATATTTGTCAATGTGTGGTTGGATTGCATGTGTCACTTGCACACAGGTCTACTATTGGTACCTAATGAAAAGTAATATAATCACTGGTTGTCACGTGTCTAAGTTGTGTCAAAGTGTGTGGTTCTAAACTTTTTGGTTGTAAAAATGTGAAATTTTGTTAGGCTATAAACAAGTTAAGCTTTATTGAGTAGTAAATGTTTGAACTTGGTTAAACAAGAAAAGTAAAATGTTCAAACTCAGCTCGAGTTCGAATTAAACCTACAAATAATGTTTGAACTTGAACTTGAACTTGTCAAATTTTCTAAAAGCTTGAAACTTGGGTTAAATTAGCTTGATTCATTAGTTAAGTCAAGCTCAAACTCAATATCAAGCTTTTGAACTTGAGTTCTAATACAAGTATATCATCGAATCTAATTAAGCTTTTTATCAAGCCCATTTGATTTGAAAGAGGAGTCCCAACTTCTAATTATCTAATGTTTTAGTAAGATATGAATTTTTTTGATAAAGTTGTATCAAGCTTATTACTAAGCTCATAAACGAGCCTAAGTTTAACTTGTGTTTTTATTGAAACCAAATGTTGATGAGCTTATTTATGAACAATATTTTTATATTGGGCTCGTCTCATTTACTGAACAAGCTTAAAACTAAAGCTCAAGGTTGACTTATTTATAAACAAACATAAACAAACTTTTTATTAAGCCAGACGCAATCTTTTTATGAAACTGTTTAGATTTTGTTGTACTCTATACTTTCTCGCTTAATATTATTCATATGCCATTCTAGATTTCTGGGAAGTCAAATCCCAAATTTGAATCTAAGAAGAGATTGGGCTTTTTTGGTGAAAGAGATTTGGGCTTTTGGCTCTGTTGCCTTCTAAACCCAAGACAGCTTATTTTGGATCAGCACCGACCTATTCATTGAAAAGTCAATGGACCCGCTAACTACAATCATTCCAATCAAGTTGCCTCCAAACTCGTTGCGTGAATATGTTACATGTGCACCACCGGTAATGGAATATTTCATTCAACCTTGCACCAAAGATTAGGATTCCAATTCTTGGATATGGACCATAAACTATGCCTAGGCATCTGATGAAATATTGGCTCCTTATGGGTTATCATTATCTCCTCTAGCACGAGTTGTGTCATGTCAGCCCAACCTTCTGTAGAGATCAAGCGTCAAAGAGCACAGTTTTATAATGAAAAAGCCTAGAGATATAACTATGGCATATGTGACAAATTGTTAGTGGTAAACTAGTAGTTAAAAAAGTGGTGTCAATGATAGGCTTAAGTAAAAATTAGTAAAGTTTGCCAATTCAACTAGTGCAAATTTATTTATTTATGGGTTGTGTTAATGGGCACCGTAAGGTGCCCATTAACAACATATTTTGAGTAAATTTTTGGGTAACTTTTTCAACTTTTGGCAGTCTTTCAGTTTTTGACAATTTTTTTTTACCTTTTTTGACAATTGTTTTGACAGTTTTTTTTTTCTTTTTTTAAGTGAAACACAAAAAAGAAAACTTTAACAAGCACCGCCAGGTGCTTTTTAACATTTCCCTTTATTTACTTATGTTTGCTATGTAGCAATACTCTTTTATACAATAATTTAGGAATGTTATGAAGATTTTGACTTAGAAAGATCGAACTAGAAGCTACGTTGTTATAATAATTATCAACTGAGTTACCACCTTAATTAATTATAAATATGTTTAGCAACGTAAATATGTTTAGTTCACTAATTAAACACGACTTGTTAATATGTTTAGCAATGTTTTGCTGAGTAACATATAACCCCTATTTTTCTTTTTTGTTTGAGAAACTATAACCCCTATTTTTGATAAAAGCATATAATAACTCTTGTGACATATGTCACTTTAAATTACTATAAGCCCTCCCATTTCACTTAAATTCTGGCTATAAATTGAGCCACCAAGCAAATAGAGCTAGGTAATATAAAGTGGGATCTGAGACAACCGACCACAACTTTCAAACATATCAGAAGTGTCATTCAAGATCTTGCATTCAAATTAAACCAAATGTTTCTTACCAATTGAAAGATGGTCTGGTTGAATAAGTGGTAAAATGCATTGGTTAAGGTAAGAATTTTATTACGGTCCACAAGCTTTGTTTTAGGGAGTTGAGAACTTTGTTTTATTACTTTTCAATGCATTAGAGCCCACTCAATTCTACATTATTGGGTGTACTTCAACACTTGTTAACAAAAGTCTTGTTAAAAAAAAAAAAAAAACTCATTGTTTTTTATCCTACTTTATCAAAATATGCACTAAATTATCTCATGTCAAAAGAGCATTAAGCAATAAAAGAAATATTGTCAAGAACTTAGTAATTTAGTAGCATTGTTTACTCTCCTTTATAAGGAAAACAATTATTCGAATTCTCGTCTTCCAATATACCATTGTTTAACTCTTTTAATCACTGCACATTCTTAGCGTAATGGTCACTCTATAAGTATAAGTGCTTATGAGGGGCAAGGGTTGAGGTTCAAGTCTTCAAGAGGAAGTTTTTCTCTCACATATACACTTAGATTAGGTTAGAGTAAAAATTTTGTCTTGTATATATAAATTAAAAAAAAAAAAAAAAAAAGTATAAGAAGGAACTACGTACAGAGCTTGGAAGGAATATCTCAATATCTCCATTTATCAGTTCTTGGTTATAGTTTTTCCCAAAGTCCGGCCCAATACTGTCATAAATACATTAAAATACGTTTGGGCTAACGTTGGCCCAGCTCAAAATGTTTTTTTTTTTTTTTGGTGAATGAACGATTCATTAAAACAACTAAGAAGAACTTACAGAAACAGAGCAAGGTCTGTTACAAAACACCCCATTACAATCATCCTCAACCACCCTTAAGATGTCCACAGGTGGACTACTAAGGACGGTAAATTCTACTTCTAGACTAGAACTCATTCTTGCAAGACCATCGGTACACCTATTTTGAAGTATTCTAGTAGGTATTAAGTAGCGGTCCTAAAGCTCGGAAAAAATTCTTAGGTACTGACGTAATGTAACAAAATGAAAAAAAATTGTGTTTACACCTCTCTCACGTTTATAATAGACTTGTGTGTTTCAGTTAATTTAACTGGTAAAATCTTTGATGGTTGTATAAGAGATCTGGAATTCAATTCTCGTTTATACTAAAAATTGATTAGTGTCTTAGTCTAATGATAAAGAGTTATTATAAAAAGCGAACATCATAAGTTAAAACTCTCTTAAAAAAAAAAATCCATAATAGACTTTCATCAATTTAACGCTTGTGACCCAGCATAAATGTAATAGCCAAATGTACTATTTTTGGTGCTTGAGAGTATTGAATAATTACACCAAAAAATCGAAAACGTACTATAAAAACAACTAAATAATGTGTCGGCAGTGACCAAAAAGGCAACCCAAAAAAAACGTTGTCGGCGGTTCCTTCGAGTCTTTCGAGATATTGAAGTCTAGCCGTCTAGGGAACACAAAAAAAAAAAATAGCATTACTATAAAACAGAAAATGAAATTTTCACCTTGAAATTTTGCATTTTGTTGTATTTATGTTTATTGTTATTATTTGTCTAATACTACAACCAAGCTGTATCATTAATTTAGCCACTGGATTCTTGGCCTGATCTATCTTTTGCATTTATGTTTTATCTTCTTTTCACCTGCACTACTTTTTTATCCAAAAGTATGGATCATATATATATATATATATATATATTTTTAAAGAAACAAACACACACAAGAAAGAGAGAAAGATGTTTAATACAAAGGTACATCATAATTTCACTAAAAAATCATAGTAACTTTTAAGAAAATGTGAGACAAATTATACTATACACAACATACTCTCTAAAGTAATGCAGGACAATTACCTTTTTTTTTTTTTTTTTTATCAACTATAGTTGTTCTTAAAAGAAAAGGTAAAAAAAAATGTTGTATATAATCAAATGAGCTCAATAAGATCTTTAAAAAAATCAAACTAAACACACATTTAATTAACCAATATAATCAAATACGGGGTAATAGGTCCTTAATGACCCATTCATATAAATTTTATCATAGTTTTTTCAGCTTCAATTTGAAAGACAAATAAGATCCATCCATCCATTATTCCATTCAACATCACATCAAAAAAAAATTCAAATAAAAAGAAGAAAGGAAAATAAGAAGGACCCATTCAACATAATTTATATCACACCTTAAATACCCTTTTGCAGTTTTGCCAATGGGCTTGTGGCCAATGGCACATTCCCCCAACCCCTTTACATTTCAATTCCCATGTTGCCGGTCCAAACTAGCCTGCCCCTATCCTTCCAAAAAAGAAAAAAAGCACTTGCTTCCCATTATTTTTATTATTTTATATAAACTCCCCCATTCTAACTAATAAACTATATATGGTTATTATTAACCTTGCCCTAGAAAAAAAATTTCATATAGAACTTGACTAATCTATTATTGTTGCCCATAATTTTATCAACCGAGCATTTTTGTAATTTTGTGAGAAATATTCTTATCCCCTCTCTTCTTTTGTTGTGACCATGAAGGGAAAGAAAGATAGGGAAAATTGCATTGATATTGTAGTTCTTGTTTTTCATCAATCCCTTTATTCATAGAGAGAGAGAGACAATAAAATTGTTAAAATGTGCATGGAACGAAGGTGGTTGCTTAACGTTTTACCCAACCAAAAAAAAAAAAAAAAAGTCAATTGCTTAACCAAGTTAACTCTTTCAAACTTGGTTGTAGGCTCCAATACTCTTTATTTTCTTAATTCATTAACTTTTGAGAAAGTCTTTGATTGAAACGATTCAAAGAAAAATTAATGGTGATTTTTCATAAAAGTATCATATAGAAAAAGGAAAACTTTTTATTTCATTTCGATTTGATCTTGACGCGCCCCTGATGCTCAAAAAATGAACTTGATATCAGATATTATAGGTAGGTAGGTAGGTGGACACACAAGAACAAAAAGATAAAAATAAAAAAATAAAAAACTTTATTGGGCAATTCATATGCTAACCTTTTTCGCAACATTCCAACTTAGGTCCTGATTTATTTTATATATAGATATTTCGTAGGGTTAAGTTTAACCAAAGCCTATTTGGTCACCAAATGAATTTGATTGGTACAAAATGTGAACCAACTTCCAGCTCGATCTGATGTTAAACTTTGTACCCACTCAACCAAAAAGAAAGAAGCAAGATCCTTAGCCCGCGGAAAAATAACAAAAGAAGCTTGAAATAATCAGTATAATCACCTACAAAGCCATATGCATTATACAATGTCGTGTAAAAGTGAAATTAGAGACTCCCCCACAAAATGAAAAAGTGAAATTAGAGACTCCCCCACAAAATCACCATGAATATCTTTAGCGATATAATGACAAAGGAGCTACCCTGAATATGACAAGATTTTATTGCTTTGCTTGTAGTCCTAAAATTTATTGACACAAATCATTTGTCAATTACAGTGTCTTCCCCTACCTTTGCCAGCTCAAGTCATGAAAATGGGACGAAGATTTGTGCAAGAAATTCTAAGGAAAGTAGTAATCACTTTGACCTCTTAACTTTAGGACAAATCATTGGTTGTTTCATTTTGATTCTGTATCCTAATTCTTGGCCCTGCTTGTGTGTGGCTCAGGTGGCCAATTTGTAACCTTAACTCTATCAAGGTTGTTTTTGAATTGGTCAAGACATTTGGCCAAACTTTTCGTGCTGAAAATTTTGCAGGCTAGATCTTGAAAATCAAACATGTCTTATGTGTCCTCGGGCTTGAAGCCTTGAAGTCAGAGCTGCTGTAATCTAATTGTCAAATTGATGTTGGATTATTCCCACCGTTGAGTTTGATATTATAAATGAGGAATCTAAGGTTTTTCACCATTACTAATTGTGGTGAGCATTTATTGACCAAAGGAAGAGGTGCATATTCAATTCATGTGTAGAAAATTAGGTGATTTATGAATTGAGAGGTTCCTAAGGGTTGAGGGTTGAGAGGTTCCACAGGCGAAAACCATCTGATAAAGGATACATGAATTAGTAATTGTCTAATAAAATCGTACAAGACTTATGGAAAAAACTTTCAAATACTAGTCCTTCTAGGCCAACAAATAGGTTGTAGGTCAGAATTGTACAATTTTTAATTTTAATGACCTATTCAATAGAGTGAGCGTACATTACTTAAATATTTAATATTCAAATTCTCTCACCTTCCACTGTCAAATTATTCAAAAAAAAAAAAAAAAAAGACTACAAGAGATAAATGCTTATTTCCAATAAATCAAGAAAGACATTGCTCAATTTTGAAGTTTGTCCTAAATTTTATGAAATCTCAAATTCTAATAAGAATATTGCGATGAAGCAAAAGTATGAATTTATCACAATTAGTTTATTGTTTTTTGTAAACCAGACTCAATGATATTTAGATGCTGGGTCTTGATCTTTTTATATAAAAAATTGGAACCTATGAAGTTGACCCAGCCAACCTAACGAACAGTTTCCTTTATTAATTTTTTTTTTCAAGTGATCGATCATGTTACGAATTTTCCCAATAAAACATATTTTAGCCTTATTTTCCAATAAATAAATATAAACAGTGTGAGTTGGACCGAAGCTTTCAACCTACCCTCCCCAATTTCGTCAATCATCACCTCGCTTAGATATTATCACTTTATCAGTTAGGAACTTAGAATATCAATTATTAGCTCCCATAAACTATCCTTCATGTTGGGTTGATTATTTATCATGCTAAAACGTGCTTCTTGATTTTTTTTTTTTTTTTTTAATTTTTGCTAAATTGACAAAAGCATGCATAAAATTAGGAAGAACTACAAGTCAAGCTAAAAAAGCTTTCCCTCAAAGCCAATATCAAGCATGAAGGGAAATTATTAGAGCGCAAGTTGCGTGGACAATTAGATTCAAGGGCTGAAAGGTGCATTTTGTTGGCAATCACATAGAAAGCTGCATAATATTCTGATGTCAAACTTTTGTTTCGACCCAATATACACGTACTGGATAATTTTTTTATTTGAAAAAAAAAGTTAATAATTATACATATATATAGTCTTTAATTAGACCATATTTGTGTATAATTATTTGATAATATTAGACTTTACCATTTGGAATCCACAGTTTTGATTAATACGCGTAGGTAATAACTAATAAGGAGAGAACCGAAAAGTTGGAATCTTACTAATAAAAAATTATCCTTCTAATGCTAAAAATACAAAGTTAGCATCCGTTTTAATGTTGGCAAGAATAATGAGAGGGAGCTCCAACGATGGAAGCCAGCTTGCTGCATAAGTTTAGTATTGCTTTTCTAGAAAGTTTGATTAAAAAAACCAAAGAGTGCAGGATAAGTTTTCTCAAGCAAATACCTTTCTTCCCTTTTTGACTAAAATCAGCCTATCAGGTATTTAGTTTGTGATTGGACGTAAATTAAAATTATAGATTATTTTATTATTTAATTTATTTTTGTTATTATTTACGAGCTCTATTGCATTTTTTGGAACTATTTATGAGCCACACTATATTATTTCAACTAACTTTTATCTTTATCTACAATATTTTTAGCAATAATTTTTTAATTTCAGTAAAATAAATAATACCTAAATAGATTCTTAATTCTCGAACAAGAATGTATAAAAGAAGGAAAAACATCAGAAGATAATTTAATAGAATATGAAGTTCCTTCGACAATATTAATCTTGACCTTCATTTATTTATTTATTTATTTTTGAGAATCATATTAATCTTGACTTAGTCTTCATTCGTCACAAGCTTCTCATTTAATTTTTAACTTATTTTGTTTATTTACAGCTTCGTAAAACTTTTTTTTTTCTTTCAAGTACTATTTTAACCTAACTTTAATAATAATATAAAATTAAAATTACTTGATGCCCATCGGACACCAGTGACATTTCTCAACTTGCTATATAGGGGATAGCTTGGATTTGGATTTTGGGAAAAATTGTTTGAAATTGTTCAAAAAAAAAATCATATGATAGTATAAAGAGGGAGGAGGAAGAAATTTCTATTTTTTAATCATTAAATATGTCAATTATTACCTCTATTATAGCAATTAAAACTTAAAACAAAGGAAAAGGTTAACTTATATTTGAAGGACATTGGTTTAAGTGGAATTTTTATAAAAGATTTATGAAAAAATAATAATTAAATTTTTTTGACAATTTTTTTATTTTATATTTCTTATTAAAGCAATGTCATAATTTTCTTAAATTTCTCAAAATTGCTCTACTCTTATGCAAAGAGAGGAGGTAATAAAAACGCTCACAATTTATCTAAATTTTCAATTAATTATTCAGCTTATGTTATGTGGATGAAACATCTTTATGTGGATCACCACTCATTTATTCGGTAGTTTAAATCGATATAACTAATTTGATTTAATAAGATTGGATGTCTTTCTTCTAAAAAAATTCTTAAAATCATTGTAAAAAACTTTAAGGCTAAGTAATAAAAAAAAATAAAAACCTTAGAACCTAATATTATAGCAGTTGTCTCTATGGTGTACCTATCCTATTAATGTGGTTGAAGATTGAAAACTATGGTGGATGCCATTTTGATGAGTGTGAAGTTACATTTGCCTGAGCTATAGGTCAGTCTACAGCTAGATAGCAGGCGTAACTTAGTGAACCCATAAATTAAATTCTGACATGGTCAGATAGAAATAGATGTGGTGACTTTTAGTGTAGCATTAATGTGAGGGGAAGAGAAAGTCCACAACCTGCAACGACCATCACTCTCCACTTTCGTCAAAAAGTCGTGCCTCCCGTTTTATGAAGGACACGTGGCAACGTTACAGCGGTTGCGGGATTGAAAGAAAAACGGCCAAAGCGTGAGACAAGTGATACACTGTGTATTATAAAGATGGAGATGGGATGAGAGAGAGAGAGAGAGTGACCCAAAACCGCGTGAAAATTTTGCTTTTCTTTGCCTTTTCCTTGGTGGGTGGGTCCCCCCTCAAACATTCCGGACAATTTCGCTTCTTCCTTACGCTTACGCCTTTATATGTCTGCAGACTCTGCACCGCCAATTTCTCTTTCACTCTTCTCGCCTACTGCAAAATCGATCAATTTCTCCCCCATCTCTTTCCGGGTGTGTTAAAAATATTTAAGAGTGGGTTGGAAAATGAGGGTGAGTTAATGTGTATTTAAGAGTTTTGCCAGTTTGGATATAAATTATTATAAGTTTTTTTTAAAAAAAATAGTGAATTAATTTTACATTAAAAAATGAGTGAGTTAAAGAGATTTAAAACTTATACTATGTGTCCAAGAGTTAGATCATTTTAAATATACATCATCTTTATGTTTTTTTTAAAACTTACTCTCATCTCTCTGTCTTAAAATTATTTAATATTAAAAAAATGATTATTATTTGAAAAAAGTTTAGTACTAAAAATTTTGTGTCCAATCCCTCCTCATTAGATGTCATTTTAAGACCTCTTTTTCCACCATTAAGTCGAAATCATACCTCATCATTGGGTTTAGCTTTTAATCCGTGTTTACAGCTATCTCCAATTAGGCAATTAGCTTTACTTTTTGCTTTTGGCCATCCATTTTGTCTCATTATAAAAAAGGGAAAAAGTAACGAATTCTAATGTTATTAGTTTAGATAATATTTTTAAAGAGTTTTATAAAAAAAGAAAAGAAAAAGTAATTAGTTTATTTTACCAGTTTTTAATATTTATCTATTAACAAATGCCTAAGGACATCCATTAACCTAACCTTTATAATAAATATTTTAAATTATATATTCCTTTTTTCTTTGGTAATTATCTAAATACTATGTCCATTTTTCTAAAAAATTAACCACTCAATCTTTTTGAAAGTTAAAAGACAAATGGTAAGTATAAGACAATTATAAATTAACTCAATTAGTAAAATTCTTTGATGTTGAATAAAAAATTTAAAATTTATTTATCACTTACGACATTAATTAATTAGTGTGTTGATATGATAATTAATAAAGAACAATCACTATACCTCACGAGGATAAATAAGGAGGGATACATTGATCTTGGACCTAGCTCTTTAAGAACATTTAAAGTATACTGACAATCCAAACCAACTCCCACAAAGCCAAATTACTATGCGCTTGATTAAGAGATTGAGGGAATCCCTAGGCTCCTCCATATGGTCTTTGAGCATCTAAGTCAACATAAGATTACCCATCAATTGAAAATTATACGAGCTGAGGAGTGGCAACTTTTATGGAAAGACCATCTTCACCTTCACATTCATTACTCTTACTTACTAACATCTATCCAAAATTAAATACTTAATGGCCTGTTTAAACAGTAAGGGAGACTAATTCAAGTCTATAAAGGATAAATCCTTCCTAAACCTAGCTATGGCACAGATAACGAGGAGATATCCCACTACTACAATTCCTTGTTCTTGATTGGAGATTTGATTTTTTTGATTAAAAGAATACAGAGATAGTGATTTCCAAGGAATAATTTTTTGTTTAAAATAAAAAGGAGTGTCGACTGTCGAGCACAAAAAAGAGGCATTAGCTTTCTAGGTTGCATTATGGTTTTGCCCAGATAAATAAATACAGGAAAAAATTAATAAATGCCTTAAAAATATTAGTTTAAAAATATTGATTTAAAAGTCATTTTAAAAATATTTTATGAGAAAAAATAAAAGTAATTGTTTTTTAAATAATTTTTTACATTCCATATAAAAGCGATATTAAATTTTTATAAAATGGTCTATTATGTTAATAGCACTCATAAATATATTCTATTAAGTTTTGTTTCTTCTTGATTCAACCACGCAGCAAGTATGGTTAGAAGAGGATCTTGCTTTGCTTGTAAGGGCATCCACATTGTTGAAGACATAAATTTAGCAATATAGTTCTACAAAAAACTATTTTATTTATTTTACCTTTTCATATTACAATACATCCAACATCAATAGATCTATATTTTTAACTATTTGATTAAAATAATATTAAAATTCATTAAAAAGTCGAGTGAACACAACCAAAAGATATTTTTATATATTAAAAAGTAGTGTGAACACAATCATTTAATAATATATATATTTTTTATATATGAAGGAAAAAAAAAATGACTTTGGCTCCACCAATATAGCCACATTTTGATATTTAATGATGCTAAGAATAGCAATATAGTTTTTTAGCACTACTCAGACTACTTCCCTAAACCAACTAAACATTGATGTAGAGCATCTAAATTATAAAATGATATTGTTTCTTTAGTAAAAAAATTTAAACTTAAATAGAAATTAGTATTACTTTTTAAAGAATATCGTCTCAATAATATTTTCTATCATCCACACATTTTATACTACTTTAAAAGAAAACCTGAAAGATAGGAGCAGAAAAAAGAAAGAAAAAAAAAACTTCTAACAAAAAATAGGAATAGAAAGCAAATAATACTGCTTCCAGTCGTATAGATTAATCATGGAGCTTAGAATACAACGTGACTTTGAGGAAACACATGACTTAATTGTTTGAAAATTGCGGCTCCACGTTCCCTTCGGACATGGCCCAAGATTCATTCCGGATTCTCTCAACCCAATTTGGTCAACTAACCTAACCAAACCAACACTCCCGGGTCTAGTCACCCAGGTCACTGTGAATTTCACCTGCACACGAGCACACAAAATTATTTCGCCTAAAGAAAATCGTGCGCCTTCCGTCATTTCACTGCCAACGCGAGCTCCAAAAGCGTGAATTCTACCTTCCGTCTCGACAATACACGTGACTACCGCTACCTGAAACGTGAAAAATTATACCATAAAACATTTCTCTTACAGTATATATGACTGGCATATATTGAGATACTTCCCCACAAATGGAGAAGATTATGGTTCCAATACGCTATTTGATGAGCAATGCTTATATCAAGTTCTCTTGAATATTAAACTATACTAAATCTCATATAATGGTGATATGCGATCATTTTTATTTTTTAAAATTTTTTACATCGTGTCAAGTTCAATGCATTAAAGCTTCAACTCAAGCTAAACCCTCCCCCCATTTTATTTTAGGAGAAATAAAATTTAAAACTTCTCCTTGGCCTCTTATTACATTTTACAATTGAACAATTTAAAAAAAAAAAAATGTGGCATAAAAATAACATTTTAAACAAATAAACTGTCTTATTTACCTAAAATCGTTTTAGATCTCATTTATTCATTCTAACATGGATTTGCTTTAATATGTCATGATACAATGTTTGCTTATCAATTGGTTAATTATAAAAAGAGTAAATTGCAAATTACACCTCCAAAAGTTTAGTAGTGTTTAGATTCTAAAACTTCAAGTGTAAAATCTAAATACTCCCAAATTTTCGGTAATAAAATCTAAATACCCTAAAATATAAGAGGTCAAATCTAAATTCTGAAATGTCAAGATTTAAAATCCAAATACCCTCAAATTTCAGCAGGTTTAAACTCAAATTTTAAAAATTTAAGGTGTAAAATCTAAACATCATCAAACTATATGAGTGTAATTTGCAAGTAGCCCTTATAAAAAAGTTGTCCTCTATAATTTTTAAGAAATTCTACACTAAAAAATATATAATTTTGGGAAAAATTAATAAATGTTCTAAGAGTATTTTTTTTGTAAACTATTTTAAGAAAGTTTTAATAGGAAAAGGAATAAAATAATTATTATTTTGACAACGTTTTTATTTTTCATAAAAATAATATCAAAATTTTCTTAAAATATCTTATTAATAATAATCATAAGGGAATCTATTAACATAATCCTATAATTTAAACTATTTATTTTTAAATAGATGGATTCAATTTTATTAAGAATTCGGTTAATATATGCCCTTAGGGCATACATTAATAAATTCATTTTTTGTAAAAATTTTATTCGATGATTAAAAAAGTTGTCAAAATTTTTTCAATACTCAATAAATTTTTTTCAAAAATGATATATTATTATGTACTCTAAAGACACCCGTTAGTAAAATTCTTTTATTAATATAATGATTCAATGATACTGCAGGCTTCTTCTTTTTTGATACTGCACGCTTCTTGCCTTCTTATTCGTTTAGATTAATCATAATCCCCTGTCATTATCTGGAAATACTCTTCCAAATTTTTTATCTAATTTGTTAATTTTTCTAACAAATGAGAAGGGGATTTTCTTTTGTTATACGCCGCGCGTGGGTCAATGAGTAATGTCTCGATCACATCACAATATCCGCAAGATCCAAGGGTGTATCTTGCAGCATCTGGCGCCGCAATAGTAGAGCTTGTCGTCCTCCTCGCACGTGACGTGACATGCCCACTTGGATGCTATCTTGCGCCGTAACTCCCGCCCGCCGTTACCAAACTAGGGTCAACGAAATTAAACCATGGTTTAAACTGTTCATTTTGCCCAAAGTGAGTATTATTTGGTGCCTTTTGTTAACGTGGGTTCCTCGTAGACATGGACCATCTCCGACGTTGGAAATGGTCATCATGTCGTCAGATCATTTTTTAGGTGGGCCTCTTTTTCATCGAGCGGTTGTCGAATCACTTGGCTTTGGATTCTTGAACTTTTTAAGTCCATGTCAGTGTGACCCAACTTAATTAATACCTTTTTTCTGGGTTTCGGGTTGAATGATGTTGACCATTTTCGTTTAAACAGGCTGATTTTTTATTGGAAAAAAAATTAACTGAATATTAGTTTAAGAAATATTTTTAAAAAATTTATATGAAAAAAGAGAAAAATAACTTCTTCTTTTTTTATTTACTTTATATATATATATATTTTTAATTTGTCTAATAACAAATACCCTAAAAGTATCTATTAACATGATCTTTATTTTTTATTTGTGGCAAATCATCACTTGTTGTATTTTCATTTTTTTTTTCACTTAATTCCCTTGAATTTTTGAGATAATTTCAATTTTATTTTTGTTGCCATCTATCTCACAATAAAATATTAAGGTAGCTAATGGATTGTTTATGTGTCACTTAATGACAATAAAAAATAATTTAAGTAGCATTAAAAATGTTACTTCAATTTTTACAACAACAAAGCCTTAGTCCAAAATTTTGGAGTCGATTATGGATCTTCGACATATTAAATCAACTTAGCTACATTAAAAAGAAAAATGAAAAAAAAAACTACATTAATATTTCAAAAAAAAATTGTAGGGAGAGAGAGAGAGAGAGAGAGAGAGAGAGTAGTTTTTCTATTAGTAGAAGCTTGAGCAAGAAGTAATAAGGTTAAGGAGTAATGAATAATGATAGTAAGGAAATATAGAAGAATCATTATGGTTGAAGGAAGTGTCGTGTCATTGTGGTTGAAGGAAGTGTCATGAACAATGTGTGGATCTTTAAAAATAAAAATGATAAAATATTACTCTTAAGCTAATTCAATAATTGGCATAGTTTTTTTTTTTTTTTTAATTCAAATTTTTGGTGAAAGATTTAAATCATGAATGCTTCTACTACACCATTGAAAACACAATAATGTACTTATTGAGCAATAAAGCTATTATCAGGTTTGTAGAGTTAATTGTCGTCACTGTAGTTTGTGAAGTATTTATAGGAAAAGAGGACTAATAAAAAACGCCAGAGGATACAGAGTTACACTGCAAGGAGGATGAGATGTTTGTCATTATTAGTTAATGAGTGAATTTAATGAGCTTTTGCTATATTTTTATATTT
Organism: Castanea sativa; assembly: GCF_040712315.1. Classification (NCBI taxonomy): domain Eukaryota; kingdom Viridiplantae; phylum Streptophyta; class Magnoliopsida; order Fagales; family Fagaceae; genus Castanea; species Castanea sativa. The sequence continues at coordinate 33,150,426 of NC_134022.1, forward strand.
TTATTTTAGAGGCTTCTCATTATTATGGTTCAACTTTTCTCAAAGATAAGCTCCTAGTTCTCTTGCTTCAGATTCCTTTTCCCACTTATTGCAAAAAGTTTTTTTTTTTTAATATATATAAAGGATCATATTCTTTATCATGAAACAAGATAAGAGAAATTCTCAAAAAAAAGAAAAAAAGATAAGAGAATTATACCATATTTAACACATTAAGAGCATCCACAGTATTGGAGCTAAAAATTTAGCTATTTGGCATCATAAAAAATTATTTTATCTATTTTACCTACACACATACTACCGCAGTGGATCTATTTTAACTTTCAACATAATAAAATAATATAAATATCACAATAAAATAAGATATCTACTATAATAAAATAATATATCTACTACACACAACCATTATAGCTACACACGCAACTGGGCAAGGAATAAATTTCTTCTTTTTAGCTCTAAGCTATGGATGTGCACTGTAACAATGAAACTAAAAAAAATAGCTTTACCTCTACTGTAGTATGGTTATTTTTTTGTTTTGGTAGAGCTAAAATAGCTATCTAGCTTTTTAACTCCGCTGCTACAAGTGCTCTAAAGCATTCAAATCCGCCTAGCCAAACTTTTAAGCAAGACTTAACTTAAGAAACTACTTTTTGCATTTTAGTTACTCATTTTCTAATGCATCTCACACTTGACTCAATTATATTATTATTATTATTATTATTTTTGTTGAATTTGAAATGAAAATTTTGAATTAGACTAGTCCAATGAGTAATGCAATATAAATGCTCAAATGGAGCGGCTGTCATACTCTAGCTATCTAAAAAAAAAATATTCTTTCAATTAGTCAAACCCAAGATGGAAGAAGTGGGGAACTCATTTTTAGATCAGATGCCCTCTATCAACTTCTCTTCACCACTTCATCGTGTGGATAGGATTTTATATTATATCATGTCTAATATTTATAACAAAAAGAAAAGCAATATTTTATATAAGTTGTACATTTTAAATCTTTAGTTAATAAAAAATGCAAGAGCATGACCATAATAAAATATAGGTTAAAATGTAAATTTTATCATCTAAGTTCGACTAAGATGTGCGGACAAGATTTTATATTATATCATGCCTAATATTTAACAAAAAAAAGTAATATTTTATATAAATTCTACATTTTAAATCTTTAGTTAACGAAAAATAATACATAACAAAATGCAAATTTTAGTCAAACTTAGAGAGTGTAATTAATTAATTTTGACTGAAATTATTTCAATCTTCTAACTTTAATTTTGTTCAATTAAGTCTTCTAAATTTTAAATTTATTTAATTCAAGTCATTTGTCCAATTCCATTAAAATTATTGTTGTTAAATATGCAATTAACTAATGAAAAAGATTTTTCGAAAAACAATTCTCACATAAGAAATCTATAAAATTTTTATTAATTATATATATATATATATATTAATGTGAAAATAATTTTTTAAATATCAAAACTTTAACAAAATTGGATAGAAAAACTTAAATTTATAAATTTGAAATTGAAAGAACTCAATTGAAAGAAAATAAATTTAGAGTAATAAAATGAATTTCAATCAGATTTAAATGGTGCAATTTATATCCTAGGATGCACAAATATTGACATAGAAGGCAACACGAGTTCGGGTACAAATATGGGTACGGCGAAATGAGCAATTAAAAAAAAAAATTATAGCATGATACGTCAATTAGGATACCGTTACGACACTGGTACGACACTCTAAATAAAGTTTTCGTCCATCCTAGTTTATATCTTGGCCTACAAATTTTTGCTACAATTATCACGTAAACAACAAGTTATGTGTAAATGAGACAAAAAATTGTGTAGTTTTTTTTTTTTTGAAGACGTATACTAGTTGTTAGGAACCGTTTGATATAAGAGTTTAAATATATATTTTTAATTTATATTACACGTATTTTTACATATTTTTTTATCTACGTATATTTTTAAAAAATATAAACAAACGTGACTAGATCGGGGCTGAAAAAATGAAAAGCTAAGCAAGTGAAAACGGTAAAAAGTGTGAAACGTGCAAAGTGCAATGCACGGTGTTGCGATTTTCAAAAGAGAAAGGGAAAGCAAAACAAATGCATTTAATAGCATTCCAACAACCAAATGGAACCGCAAGTGTGAACACACTCGCATGTTAATGTAGTCAACAAGCTTCGGACAAATTAAGTCTCTAGGACCACTGACACCTGACGGTTTCACTAGGACAGGTGTCGGTTTTTGAACAAACCCATGTACGTGTAACAATGCCATTGGTTGTAGACCGTCAACTTGAAAATGCTCACGTCATGAATCGTAGCTGGCTAAACGAAAGGAGGACGTTACAATTTTTATAGTGTAAGAGTGGTTTTAGAGTGAGATAATTATGATTTAGGTTAAAATAATCTGAGATAACTAAGGACCAGGACTCCACTATATAAGGGGACAAAGGAGCGAGCTCAAGAAGCAAAAACAAAGTGAGGTTGAGAGATATTCACTGAGAAAAAAACTGAAAGCAGAAAAAAAAAAAAAAAAGTGTTCTTGAGTGTTTTGGTTTTCTTTTCATTTTCTTCTTAATCCCCCCCCTCTGAATCACCCCGCTTCTCTGAATCCCTTTCTGTTAATCATCTGTCTTTCAAGCTTTGATTTTTGGGTTTGTTTTGGAAATGCAAAAAAAGCAAACTTAGAAGGATTTTCGAAAGCCAGGTGTTTTCAGAATCGAGATCCAGGTTTTTTATTATTAAAAAAAAATCTTTTCTCTTCAATTTCTAGTAAATTTTAGGTGGGTTTTTAATTTTTCTATTTTTTTTTTAATTTTTTTCTTTGAATCAGCTTGGAGGGTTAATTTTTGATTCCCTCAAGGTTGTTTTTGTAGGCTTCTAAAAAAAAGGTTTACAAGAGGTTGTCTATTTTAAACCTCTTTGATCTTTCTTTGTAGAAAAAGGTTCTATTTTGATTTTGATTTTCTGGTTTGTGTTTGAAACCAAAACCTGTTCTTTAGTTTTGATAAGAACCTGGTTGGTGTTTTTTTTTTTTTTCTTTGTTTGGTCTAATTAATATTCTGAGTGTTTTGAAGGCATGGCAACTACAATGGATTTCTACAGTAGCAGACCTCTTCAGTCATCAGTACCCTTTGGGGGTGAGCTAATGGAAGCACTTGAACCTTTTATGAAAAGTACTTCCCCAACACCCACAACAAGCTCGCCCTCTGAAACCCAATCTCCATATCTTTCTTCTTCTTCTTCTTCTACTTGTTCACCACCTTCTCTCTCTTCTCCTTCCTACAACTATCTTTCTTTCTCTCCCTCAGTCCCAACCCAAACCCAAACCCAAACCCAGCCCTCTTCTTCATACCCAGATGGTTGCTCCACCTCGATGACCCACATGTTTTCAGACGGGTTCTCGACTCAAAACCTTATAGGTTTCGAGCAACCGGGTTCAATTGGGCTAAACCACCTAACCCCATCTCAGATCCACCAGATCCAAACCCAGATCCACCTCCAAAACCAACACTTCTACCCACAAAATCAACAGCCACAACATGGTTCTTGTTCTTCAAATACCCTCAGCTTTTTGAGTCCCAAACCTATCCCAATGAAGCAAGCGGGTTCCCCTCCAAAACCAACAAAGCTTTACAGAGGGGTCAGGCAGCGACATTGGGGCAAATGGGTCGCTGAGATTCGGCTCCCAAAGAACCGAACTCGGCTCTGGCTCGGTACCTTCGACACAGCTGAAGAAGCCGCTTTGGCTTACGACAAAGCAGCTTACAAGCTACGTGGCGACTTTGCCAGGCTCAACTTCCCAAATCTTCGTCACCATGGCTCTTGCGTTGGCGGTGATTTCGGTGACTACCAGCCCCTCCATTCCTCGGTGGACGCTAAGCTCCAAGCCATTTGTGAAAGCTTGGCTAACGCTCCGCCGAAGTCAGAGAAGCAGAGTAAGAAGTCGAAGAAAGCCGAAGCCGAAGCTGAGCTGAAAAATAAGAAGAAGAAACAAGAAGCGGAAGTGGTGGTGGAGTCCAAGGTTTCGGAGAATTGTTGTAAGGTGGAGATTACATCCACGTCACCGGTTATGACCGAGAGTGACGGGTCGGTCGGGTCTTCACCTTTTTCGGATCTCACGTTCCCGGATTCCATTGAGCCAGAGTGGGAAATTGCTTCAGATAATTTCATGTTGGAGAAATACCCTTCTGAGATTGATTGGGCTTCTATTCTAGCTTAAAGTTTTCCTTATGTCATATATTTACTATGTGTAATCTGTCTAATTGTAATTTTTTGTATTTTTGGGTTTTGGGTTTAGTCTCTACATGTGTCTATGTTAGTGAGGTTTAGGTGTAGCTACTGCAATGGAATTTTTGGCAATTGCAGGGTTACTCTTTAGGATTTGGGGTTAGTTAATTTGAGGGTACAAACAAATTTTATGTTAGTTAATATGATGTAATTCTCTACCATGGCTAGCTGGTTTTTTTCTTTGCTAGACCAGGATAGAGTGACTTTCATTATGTGTCCTTATCAAGTTGGTGTTAGTAACAATTTATTCTTGTAATTGAATCTTATTTATTGTCATTAAATATATAATATTTAGTTTGCTGTAAATATCGTTTCCCTTTTGTTTTGTTCAAGATTTTGATTTTTTTTTTAGGATAGGATTCAAGATTGTGATCTTATCTTGTCTGGATAATATTTTTATGGTGCATATCTGAAACGAGGACAAATGGTTGATGGTACAAAACCATATTATTTGGAATATTCGGTGGTGAAAAGATTGAAGTATGAACTTCTATGAAGCTGCCTTGGGAGTTTTGTAAAAACAATTGAAATTAAGATTGAGAGTGACATGATTTTTAAAACATTAACATAAAATTATAAAAACCATTTGGAATATAAGAAATTTAAGGAGATTATGATATGAGAACGATCACGTCAAAAAATGAAGACACTTCAATCTTCATGACTGTCTAGTACATTTATCCTGATTAAGCATATAGTTCCATCACATCAATTATAAATCAAATACTAATTGGGGATGATGCACCGGTTATAAGCCAATTCTTCTTATCTTATTTTTTCATACATATTTGTCATGAAACGTTATTTTTTAAATTATCTTCCCTAAAATCAATATTAGACACAACTCCAAGCCATTGCTATGTAATTTCGCATGCAAAAAAGTTGGCTACATAAGAATTAATGATCAATTAAAAACCGAAAACCACGATTTGAACAATAAAGCTATTGCTAAGATTTTGGTGAGAAAATTATTTGGTGATTGAAAATTTGAAATAATCGTAGCTAGAAGTGTGACCACTAAAATATTTTTGACGGAATATATTGGACATCCACAGATGTGAATTAATGGCTTGGTGGGGATGTTGAAGGTATGTGGATGACATCAATCTTCAAAATTTCGAGGGTTTTTAGAATCGAAAAAGAGAGAATGAGGCAACCATCGATCTTAGGGTGATGTTTGAGGGCATGGACCATGAAATCAAAAAGAAAACTAAAAGAAAAGGAGCGATGCAACAAATTTTCAAGAGTTTTGTGCATTTAAAAATAAAAAAAAGAGGTGGCTATAGCTTTTAGGGTGGAGTTTAAAGGAAAGAATCATGAAAAAAGAACAACAAATTTTAGAAGGCATATGTTATTAATAGTTTAATACTATGAATTTATTAAATAAGTTTTAGAAATTGAGGTGTTCTTTTTTAAAACACAACATAAATAAGTAATTATTATTATTATTTTATTCGTTAGATTATTGATGTGGAATTAATTATATTCATTATCATAGTAGCTTGTAACTATATTCTATTGTTTTCTTATCACAAATGAACAGAATAACCCAACAAAAAAAGAAAAAGAAAAAAGAAGAACAAAATAACCACTTGAAAGATAAACATAGTTTTTCTCAACATAAACCAAAACCTTCAACTTAGAATAGTTAACAATTCCTAATTGAAAAGTTCATGACCATCTTTATTTATCATTTGCACCAGAAATTTATATATAAAGAACTTTCATTGAGATGATAAACTTCAAATTTTTTAAAATTTATCAATAAATTAAATCATATTAAATCCAAACTTGTTCAACTCATCCTAACCCAAACTAACTTATTTGAATATGTCATACATTTTTTTTAATCAGCTTAACTTATTTAAATCAACCATAACAAATTAAAAACATTATCTACCCAACATATCATAAAATATTCCTATTCCTTTGTTTCTTAAATGTCGCATTTTTTAAATTTGATATGCTTCCTTCTCTTGGATTCTCTAGGGTTTTTTTATTTTGCAATGATTTAACTTTTCTAGTGATCGACATAAAGTTATAGAGGCTGGAACTTTTTCTTTTATTGTTTTGCAAGTATTATTTTCCACTATTTAAGACCTTTTAAGTTTTAACTACTTTTTAGTTTTTAGTCACAATATGTAATCCTCCATTGCTATTGCTATTGCCACAATTCCTTTTATGTTTGGCCCTTGCATGAGCTTTCAAGTTCTTTCTTTCTTGTCGAGGTGATGGTTGTGACATGTTGAGCACGTTGAATAACTTGGTGATACCATTCATAGCATGTTGCCTTTGTTGCTAATCAGAGATGAGGGGGCTCATGCCCAGGCTTAGATACCAATTGTTATGAGTGATACCTCATAAATGGACAAAATCATCACTTAAAAGAAAACAATTGGTTTTCTCTGAGGGTAATCTCTAACTAGACTAACTAACAATTTGTAATTTGGAAAAACATCATTGACCATATCAGAAATTATATATGAACTTTCAATAAGTTGATAAGCTTCAACTCCATAACATTTATCAACTAAATAAATCATAACTCATTCTTATTCAAACTAAACTAATTTAACTCATCCCAATTCCAATTAATTCAGTTAAATCTATCATAAAATATTCCTAATCTAATCTAGCTTGGATGTTTTGTTACTTAATGGTAGGTTTTAGTTAGTTTTGCTAATAAATTTTTTGTTCTCAAATAAAAAATGTTTGTCTTAGCTTATTCTAAATATCAATAATCACAAATAGGGATGGAAAAAAAATCCCTTCCAACCTAACCCATGCCTCATACTTATTTTCCCTTACCCCAAAAAGATAACTGAACCATGATGAGTTTTGCCTGGCCTGTCTTGACTTGAATGTACATTTATTTAATATACATTTATATTATTTATAAAAGTTATTTAATTTGTATATGATTCATTTATGATAATATTTATATATGTACATATTATATTATTCTTTCCCAAAGCATTTGCTTTCTCTCTTTTAACACTCTTATGACAAACCCTCACATTTTTTTTTTTACTCTTTATTTCACTAATGTTTAAGCCATCTCATTAAGAATGAAAAGATATATTAAACCTGCCATACTCTTGTCCTACACGTGCTTTTTCATCCCAGAGTGGGGACATGACACCCTCAATTTGACTCCGCTCCACTTTGTTGTCATCCATAATCAAAGCAAATGTTATGGATTCAATTCCTATCTTATCTTATGGGTTAAAAAGGGAAGAAAAAAAAATGAATGGTCTACATCACCAAGTTTTGGTGGAGTCCAATTTGATATGATTAGCTTTGATACTTGTACGTGCACAATTTGTACCCGGTCCAATCATTAGATGGACTCAGGCCCAAAGAGTCTTATACAATGAAATTTGTAGAGTATGGGTTTGAAATCTAGGTTAGGAATATTGGAGAGTTGATAAACAGGCTAGAATGCTGCAATCTATGCGAATAATAGATGAATATGATAAAAAACTTTCCTCGGACGTAAGCCGAGGACCACGTGTATTTCCTTTCTCTCTTTAAGCAAAAGATTACAATTGGTCTTCAAGTTTTTCGTCCTCCCCCCCCCCCTCTTCATACCTCTCCTCTCCTCTTATATCCATCTTCTTCTTTTCTTTTTCTCCCACGTGTAGCACAGATTTTCCTCATAGATACTTGTCCCATCCACCACTTTCTTGAAGTCTTCAAATAATAGTTGGAAGGCTGAATATTACTGTTCAGAGGTCATCTCTCCATTAATGCGGCCAGGGAGGTAGATGCAGGGCCTTTAATGCGGTGGTAGCAGCTTTTTTCCTTAGATATTCCTCGCACGTTCCTCCTTCTAACGAGTACTTGGATCACGCCTTTACCCAACAGATCTTCTAGAATTTTGTCTCTAAATCCTTTAGCATGTCCCATGGCCTTTACTGGGCCCGTCCGAGGAGATACTCCTCCTCGGACAACTCCTCTACCCCTTATAGCGCGAATTGGCCTGTGGGCCTCGAAGACTCTGATTGAATAGACTTATACCAACAAATCAGGCCCAAGGCCCAAATGTGCATTTAAGAAATTTTGCCCCCCACAATAGCCCCTAAAAACTTCATTTTTCCCCCCATCCGAGGAGAGAAATGGAGTTTTGAACCAACAACGTAGCCTCCACACACTCTGCATACCGCCACACGTGTAGGGGTCCCTTCGTTCCTTTAAAACCGCCCCTGACGCTTCGAAACCCGGAACACTCGCATTAATGACTGCAAGTTACGTCTTGTTCCCCACGTTCAACGGTGAGATACGCATCCAACGGTCCGGGTTCGCTCTAAAAATTTGGGCGGGATAATTTTGATTCGAGGCTGCCTCCTATACGCCAAAACGCCTAGGAAACCGAAGCTCCATCCATCCTTTCAGAAATCAATCAAGTCTAAGAGTTACTCACTCTCTTTCCTCTCAAGAAGCTCGTGAAGAATCGCCTAACTATTTCCAGTAAGTTCTCAACTTCCTTTCCTCATTTCTCCTCGGTTTCTGTCCTCGGCCACCAACTAGACCCCTCCCCTTCTCTAAACTTTCATTCTCACTCCCACCAAATGGGTAGATTTAAGTGTTTGGTAGATACTGACGCCGATATGGAGGGTTTTCGGGCCAAATATCATATTCCCTAAGACGTAGGCTTGAGATATTGCCCAGTAGAAGCCATAGGTAACGCTAGAAGAGAGGGAGAAGTTATCATCCTCATCATTGCATTCCTAGAAGGTGGGATGACCCTTCCCATGAGAAACGTAACTAGAGAATACCTACGTAATTATAGGTTATGTCCAGATCAGCGCACACCAAATGTGTTTAGAGTCTTAGGTTGTGTTAACGCTTTAAATGAACAAATGGATCTGAACCTCACATGGCATGACGTCGTTTACATGTAAGAGTGCCATAAACTTAAAGGCGTAGGATATTACCTTAAATCCAGATCTAGCACTGTTAGGCTCATATCCTGTCTTCCCAAATCCAACAAAGGCATGAAAGACGACTATCCTATCGCCTCGGGAAACTGGTCTGACGGTCCTCACTGCCCAGTCGAATGAGGAGACCCAGGTGTGACTCCATAGGAGTTACATTCCCTAACCTGTAACCTAGTCCCCTTAACTTTACTGTTTTTGGTTACCTTGCGTATTACTACACCTTTCTTTGATATTCATTGTTGATCTAATCATGCTCGTCTCCTCGGATGTTTTTCACAGATAAACAACTCGTACGGCCGCATCTAAGTCTTTGCAGCGTCACGGACCTCAATTGCGTTCTTCGATCCGAAGTGTTTGTTAGCGAAGACCTATAAGTGAGAGTAGCCCACCTAATATTAGGATACGATCCTTTATCAGACGATTTCCAAGAGATTGACAACGCGATCACCGCAGGAGACCAACAACGCAAAAGGATAGATATTTCACGACGAGGCTTCCTTTTTGACCACGAACTCCCAGACGACCCCTCCATCATATTGTATTCTCGCCCCATCGCTGCAGTTCCTCTCTCAGCGCATTCCTAGACGACAGCCATCCGAGAAGAACCGTCATCTTCGTAATGATCGCTTGACGAGGAAATTGAACAGTTTCACCTTGAAGAAGCTGAGAGACCTCAAGAGGATCAACACGTCATCCTCTCGGACGAAGAGCACGTTCCTGCAGAAACTTCTGGCATAAAGGGTTTAATAATAGCACAACCCGACTCTAGCTCCGAGGAGGACGACATGTCTACTCTTTGAAATCTGATAGCACAAAAGCCTCTAAAAAGGGCGTGGTTGAGTCACAGACCCCTCCCCTTCTGCCACCACCCCCTCCTCCCTCTGATCCTAAGATTCCCATTCCGGAGCCTAAGAAGAATAGGAAAAACGAGGCCGAGGAGGCAGATATGGAGAGGCAGAAGAAACTAAAGCAGCAACAACAACAACAGAAGGTAGGCAAAGGTAAGGGACGTGCCTCTTCAGTAGAGAGTGGAGAAAGCCGTGACTTGGCCGAGGTACGCTGCGCGTAGGCCAACTGGTCTCCCTCGCTGAGGCTAGATGGGGCTCCCATTTCCTGCCAGCCCAGCATTAGGGCATTCCAGCAAGGACATGCTCATCACCTGGCCGGCGCATTGGAGCAACCTCTTCTTCTACCGAAGGACATGGAAGCCCTAAACAACATGAGTTAGCCACATCTCTTCCTCTCCTTGAAAAGGGACTTGGCTTTGGTGAGTGTCCTCCATCATCCCCATATTATTGCTGTCAACATACTCTAGTATATAGTCGTTCGTACACACTTTAATTCTTGCTTCGATAATAGTACACTTGTTCGACACTTCTATGTAGGCCATACAAGAAGTTTTTGTTGTAGAAAAGTGGGTGGAGGATTCTAGGAAGAAGGCTACGGCTAAATTCGAAATCAGAATGGAGACCGAGAAGGCGTTAGGCCAAGCTCTCGCGAAGAATGAGAATCTGACCAAGCAATTGGTAGATGAAAAAAGGGGGAGAAACGGTGCCGAGGCTAGCCTTAAGACGACTAGAACTCAAGTGGAGGGGCAGCGCAAACTCTTGCCCCAAAAGGATGAGGACCTGTCCAAAGCTCAGCAAGAAAATTCTGATTTAAAGAAGGAGCTTGCTCTAGCAAATGAGGAGGTTCGTGCCCTCAAGGAAAGCATTGAGGCTGTTAAGAAGGCTGCCTACAATGAAGGGGTGGAGGCAACAGAAGATCGACTGACAGAGGAGTTGGCTGAGCTATGTAGGAAATATTGCCAACAAGTATGGGCAGAAGCTCTGAATGTGGTAGGAATTCTTACCACTTCTGAATTGAGGAAGCCCGAGAACATTTGGATCCCTTGGGACATTCAAGTGATCGAGGAACTTCCTCCTGCCACATTTGCCCTCGAGATATTGCCTACTACATAGCCGTCCATGATTCAAGAACCCACCCCAATTCTTAAGGAACCTGCTTGTTCCGATAAAGAGAAGGAGCAGGATGGGGAAGCCGAGAAGCTTCCGGGCACGGACGCCGAGCCCAACATTCCTCCATTAGCGGCGAAGGACAAAGGAAAACAAATCCAAACCTCTTTCGAGGTGGAGCTCAAACAAACAGAGGAGGACAACAAAGCAAAAGGGGGTGCTAGCACGTCCAAGCAAGACCCCTTCACCAAAGCTTGAGGCCTAGACCAGTTAGGACCCCTTTTCCATATGTAATGAGTCTTTTGTTTCGGAACTTTTACTTTAACCTTCTTATTTCTGAATTTTATTTCCGATGTATTTCTTGACAGAATCAACGAGCAATTTGAAAGGTTGTTTTTTCAATTGATTTCCAATTTCCAATAGTAACATGCTAATTTCGTTTATCTTACTGTAAATTACATGCATAGATGATAATATCTAAAATTCGACAACACATAATCTAAAACTTAACTCGACACTTAGTTCAAGACATAAAGCAAAGTGTCAAACTTACCATGGTTTATCAATACGTCATTTCGCATTGAGGCATGTAACAACATGACTTGATTTTTATTTGATGCTTAGCATAATGAACCGAAATGTTAATTTTTTCAAAGTGGAAGATCTGAGGACTCGACGTAACTAAGGTTCTGTTTAACATTCAATAAGATACCAATTTCCACAAGGTACGTGGTCCGAGGACCAAACATGACCAAGTTTCTGTTTGATACTTACAATAAATAAATCGAAATGTTAATTTTTCAAGAGTAGAAGGTCCGAGGACCCGACATAACTAAGGTTCTGTTTAACATTCAATAAGCTACCAATTTTCACAAGGTACGTGGTTCGAGGACCAAACATGACCAAGTTTCTGTTTGATACTTACAATAAATAGATCGAAATGTTAATTTTTCCAAAGTAGAAGGTCTGAGGACTCGACATAATTAAGGTTCTGTTTAACATTCAATAAGCTACCAATTTCCACAAGGTACGTGGTCCGAGGACCAAACATGACCAAGTTTCTGTTTGATACTTACAATAAATAGATTGAAATGTTAATTTTTCCAAAGTAAAAGATCCGAGGACCCGACATAACTAAGGTTCTGTTTAACATTCAATAAGATACCAATTTCCACAAGGTACGTGGTCCGAGGACCAAACATGACAAAGTTTCTGTTTGATACTTACAATAAATAAATCGAAATGTTAATTTTCCCAAAGTAGAAGGTCCGAGGACTCGACATAACTAAGATTCTGTTTAACATTCAATAAGATACCAATTTCCACAAGGTACGTGGCTCGAGGACTAAACATGACTAAGTTTCTGTTTGATACTTACAATAAATAGATCGAAATGTTAATTTTCCCAAAGTAGAAGGTTCGAGGACCCGACATAACTAAGGTTCTGTTTAACATTCAATAAGATACCAATTTTCACAAGGTACATGGTCCGAAGACTAAACATGACCAAGTTTTTGTTTGATATTTACAATAAATAGATCGAAATGTTAATTTTCCCAAAGTAGAAGGTCCAAGGACCCAACATAACTAAGGTTCTGTTTAACATTCAATAAGATACCAATTTTCATAAGATACGTAGTCCGAGGACCAAACATGACCAAGTTTCTGTTTGATACTTACAATAAATAGATCGAAATAACGAATCAAAAATGTTACATAATGATAATTGAGAAACAAAAAGTGCTTTTCATTAATAGTTAATAATGTTACATAACGAATCAAAAAGTGATTTTCATTAATAGTAATACCTTCGGAGGTTATTTACATTCGAAGGGCGTTGTACAATTTTTTCATCTAGATCAGCTAAACGATATGACCCTATGCCCGCTATAGAAATAATTCGGTATGGTCCTTCCCAAGTTGGTGCTAACTTTCCCCACGCTGGATTCTTGGAAGTACCCATTACTTTCCTTAAGACCAAATCCCCAGGCGCTAGTGGCCTTAGTTTCACATGAGCATCATATCCTCGTTTGAGCTTCTGCTGATAATAAGCCAGTTGGACCATGGCGGACTCTCACCGTTCCTCAACCGGATCCAAGCTTTTCTCCAGGAGGCCATCGTTATTTCCCGGGCTAAAAGAACTCGACCTTAATGTGGGAAACCCAAATTCCAATGGTATCACCGCCTCAACCCCGTAAGTCATGGAGAAGGGTGTTTCTCCAGTGGATCTTCGCGGCGTAGTTCGATATGTCCACAAAACGTGTGACAATTCCTCTACCCATCTATCCTTTGCGTCATCCAGCCTCTTCTTAAGTCCACTGACTATAACTTTGTTAACGGCCTTGGCCTGACCATTTCCCTGAGGATAAGCTGGAGTGGAGTATCTATTTGTGATGACCAAGTCATTACAATATTTCCTGAAAGCTTTACTATCAAATTGCACGCCATTATCTAAAATAAGTGTATGAGGTACCTCAAATCTAGTGATAATGTTCTTCCAGATAAATTTATTGGTGTCCACATCCCTAATATTTGATAAAGGCTCAGCTTCAACCCACTTGGTGAAATAATCAGTTCCCACGAGTAGCCACATTTTGTTTCCCACGGCCCTCGGAAAAGGCCCAACTGTATCTAGTCCCCATTGAGTGAATGGCCAAGGACTAGATAAAGGATTAAGAACACCACCAGGCTGATGAATATTGGGAGCAAACCTCTGGCATTGGTCACATTTTCTTGCGTAGTCTTGAGCTTCTCTCTGCATATTGGGCCACCAATATCCCTGAGTCAGAGCTCTATGGGCTAAGGATCTCCCTCTAGCGTGACTTCCACAGATTTCCTCGTGCAATTCTTCCAAAAGTGCCTCCGTCGCTTCAGGGTGTACACATAGCAGGTATGGTTCGAAAAAAGAGCGTTTATACAGCTTTTGATCCTTAGACAACTAGAATCGAGGTGCCTTTCGACGAATTTTATCTGCTTCAGACTTCTCCTTGGGTAGAACATCGCTTTTTAGAAAAGAAACTACGGGGTCCATCCAGCTAGGTCCGAACCTTATCAAATGGATACGGACGACACTTGCGGTGGTTAAAGTCGGTTTGAGCAAGTCTTCGACGAGGATAATCCTAGGTAGACATTGAGCCGAGGACGTCGCCAAAGTGGCCAACGAGTCTGCATGCGTGTTTCCATTTCTAGAAACATGTGTAAGGATGAAAGAATCAAACTTGGATTGTAAACATTTGACCTTAGTCAGGTATTCTTGCATTCTCGGATCCCTAGCCTCTATAGTTCTTAGCACTTGGCCCACGACTAACTAAGAATCCGAGGACATATGAACTGACTTTCCCCCCATTCTCTGGACCATATCCATACCGACTAAGATAGCTTCGTACTCAGCCTCGTTATTAGTGGCCGAGAACGCTAATCTCAAGGATTTCTCAAAGGTAAATCCCTCAGGGGATACCAAAACAAGTCCAACGCTTGATCCTCTCTGATTTGCTGCCCCATCAACATACATTTTCCAAATTAGAGGCCTTTTGCCTGTGATCATGCCAACTGATTTTTCATCCATGTGCAATTCCTTTGTAGTTTCTTCTAACGATGGTTCGGTAAACTCTACCACCAAATCAGCAGGGGCCTGGCCCTTCACAGAGGTGCGCGGCATATATTTGATATCGAAGGCTCCCAGTATAGTTCCCCACTTGGCTACCCTCTCCGAGTAGTCAGCACATTGCAATACTGACTTGAGAGGAAGTTGAGTCAAAACCACGATGGTGTGGGATTGAAAGTAGTGAGGAAGCTTTCGTGTAGCATGGATTACGGCCAGAATTGCCTTCTCCAAAGGCAAATAACGCATGTCAGCTTCATTCAAAGATTTGCTAACATAATAAACCGGTCTTTGTACTCTACCGTTGTCCCTTATCAGAACCAAGTTGACTACATGGATAGCTACAGCTAAGTATGCAAACAGGATCTCATCGACCTCCGGCCGAGACATGATGGGTGGCCGGGAAAGATATTTCTTAAGTTGCTGAAAAGCTAAAACGCACTCCTCGGACCATTGGAATCCTTTCCACTTATTTAACAATGAAAGAAAAGGTCTACACCTATCAGCGGACCGAGAGATAAACCTGCTGAGAGCAGCAGTCATCCTGGTCAATTTCTGAACTTCCTTGGGATTCCGAGGTGGTTACAAGCCCTGAATGGCTTTGACCTTTGCCGGATTTACCTCTATTCCTCTATGAGTCACCATGTAGCCTAGGAACTTTCCAGAGCCCACCCCAAAAGAGCACTTAGAGGCGTTGAGACGCAGCTTATACTTCCTAAGTGTTTGAAAGGTGTCATCCAAATCTTTCACATGCATAGGTACTGTCTTACTCTTCACTACCATATCATCCACATATACTTCAATAGTCTTCACAAGCTGCGACTCAAACATCCTGGTCATCATCCTTTGGTAAGTAGCCCCTGCATTTTTCAAACCGAATGACATCACTTTATAGTAATAATTCCCCGTAGGAGTAATGAAGGCAGTCTTCTCCTGATCACCCAACGCCAAAGGTATTTGGTAATAACCTTGAAAGGCATCTAAAAAACTCATCCGAGGATGTCCAATCGTAGCATCCACTAGCTAATCGATGCGAGGCATCGGGAACGAGTCTTTTGGGCAGGCTTTGTTCAGGTTTGTGAAGTTCACACATACTCTCCACTTTCCGCTCTTCTTTTTTACTACGACAGTGTGCGCTAACCATTCTGGGTAGAAAACTTCTTTAATAGCCCCAGCCCTTTTGAGCTTGAGCACCTCTTCCTTGACGGCCTCGGCAAGTTCTTTCGAAGAACGCCGAGGTGGTTGCCTCCTTGGAATAACGACAAGATTGATATTTAAATGATGACAAATGAAACTTGGGTTAACCCCCGGAGCCTCATAGGGATCCCATGCAAAAACATCGATATTGTTTTTCAAAAACATCGCTAATTCCATCTTCTCTTGATGTGGTAGCTGTATCCCAACTTGAAAGAACCTTTCGGGGTCATCATATATGAGAAATCTTTTCAACTCTTCACACGTGGCCTCCTCTGCTGTCACCGCAACGGGCGCATCCAGAGTTTTTAATTGCTATAAGTCTTCCACAGCCGAGGTCGAGGATTATGATTCAGCTTGATGCAACATTGCGGCCAATATGCATTGCCTTGCTACTGATTGGCTCCCAAGAATTTCTTCAATCAATCCACCCGAGGGAAATTTCACTTTAACATGTAAAGTCGAGGAGACAGCACCTAAAGCATGCAGTTAAGGCCTTGTGACGATGGTTGTGTATGGAGAATATGCGTCAACCACAATGAAATCTACATCAACTGTTTCCGGGCTCGAATGTACGGGCAAACGAATTTGTCCCTTTGGTATGACAGCCTTCCCTTCAAAGCTTATCAATGTCGAATCATAGGGAGTAAGATCCTCCGGCTTTAACTTAAGCCCCTTGAATAAGTCGGGGTACGTAATATTCGCACCACTACCCTGATCAACCAACACTCTCTTGACGTCATAATTCCCTATCCTCAATGTGACCACCAGGGCAACGTCATGTGGTTGAATGGTCCCAACCTTATCCTCATCAGAGAATCGCAAAATGGGAGTACTCCCTTTGATTCTCTTCGGCCTCGAACCAGACTCTTCGGCCTGAGAATGTGACACCGCCATCACTCTTGTTGGACAGGAACTAGTTCTGCCAGGTGCAGCGAAGATGACATTAATCGTTCCTAAGGGCGGCTGAGATGGGTTGTTCTTTTGATTATTTGAACCCAAACGATTTCCTTGTTCGTTGTGCTGATACAGGTGTTGCTTCAGTTTTTCCTCACTAACAAGCTGCTCTAAATGGTTTCAAAGTGCCCGACAATTCTCGGTAGTATGACCTACATTCTGATGATACTGGCAAAAAAGGTTCTAATTCCGTTTCCTAGGGTCTCCCGCCATCTTACTAGGCCACTTGAAATAGGGTTCCTTGCGGACTCTCTCCAACAATTGGTGCACTGGTTCTCGGAATACGGTATTAACTACTTGAGGATTGGCTGAAGCAGATTGCCCCGAGTAATCTCTCCTCGGCTTATTGTTATGGTACCTCTTCGACTTGAAATCCCTCTTCTTCTGAGGGATAACCTTTGCCTTACCTTTACCTTGTTGTTGGTCTTCCTCAACCCTTTTATACTCGTCAATGCGATCCATAAGCCGACGTACACTCCGCACAGGCTTTTTAGTCAGAGATTTTCTTAAGTCATGATCAGTTGGGAGGCCCACTTTAAAAGTGTTAAACGCCACCTCGTCAAAATCGCCATCGATTTCATTAAACATCTCCCAGTATCTGTCAGAGTATGTTTTCAAAGTCTCACGCTCCCTTATGGCCTTGGATAACAATGAGTCCAAAGGCCGAGGGACTCTGCTACATGTGATGAATCAAGACGCGAATCCCTAGTGAGTTCCATGAAAGAATCAACAGACCTTGGCTTTAGTCCGTTAAACCATCTCATAGCAATAGGTCCTAGGCTAGAGGGAAAGACTTTGCACATCAAGGTTTCGTTCTAAGAATGTACCGCCATCCTCTGATTAAAATGGCTCACGTGTTCGACTGGGTCTGTCCTGCCATTATAAATGGTGAAGGTGGGCTGAGTGAATCACCGTGGGAGCCTTCCCTTCTCGATCCTGCGTGAGAAGGGTGACTTGGAGAGTTGGTGCAACGCCCGGCTCATAGTATCGTTTTCCAAGCCCCTGGAGGGAAACTTCTTATGCCTACGACCTGGTAGCTCATCCTTCTCGTAAGAGAAGGTTTCGCTAGGGGGAGTCCTGGACCTTGGACTGTAACTGCTTCCCTAGGACCCCCCAGAGGAAGGATTGGACGGAGGTGAAGCCCGCCGTCGTCTGACACGGCGTAGCTTTTTCTTAAGGTGGTCAATCTCCCTCTGCATGGCCTTGGCATCATCTTCATGGGTGGCCCTGCTTCCACCACGCGAATGGCTTGCATCAGGGTGTACTGTATGCACACTTCCCTTTCGATCCCTCCGACGCTCAAGACGCTCAAAATGATCTTCGCGCGGGGACCCCTAAGACTCTGCATGATGTGAACCTAAGCCTGCTATGATGTTCCAATTCCTTCAACACTAGATTCCCACAGATGGCGCCAATTGTATGTGCACAATTTGTACTCGGTCCAATTACTAGATGGACTTTGGCTCAAAGAGTCTTATACAATGAAATTTGTAGAGTATGAGTTTGAAATCTAGGTTAGGGATATTGGAGAGTTGATAAACAGGCTAGAATGCCGCAATCTATGCAAATAATAGATGAATATGATAAAAAACTTTCCTCGGATGTAAGCCGAGGACCACGTGTCTTGCATTTCTCTCTTTAAGCAAAAGATTACAATTGGTCTTCAAGTTTTTCGTCCTCCCCCCCTCTTCATACCTCTCCTCTCCTTTTATATCCATCTTCTTCTTTTCTTTCTCTCCCACGTGTAGCACAGATTTTCCTCATAGATACTTGTCTCATCCACCACCTTCTTGAAATCTTCAAATAATAGCTGAAAGGCTGAATATTACTATTCAGAGGTCATCTCTCCATTAATATGGCCAGGGAGGTAAATGCAGGGCCTTTAATGCGGTGGTAGCAGCTTTTTTCCTCAGATATTTCTCGCACGTTCCTCCTTCTAACGAGTGCTTGGATCACGCCTTTACCCAATAGATCTTCCAGAATTCTGTCTCTAAATCGTTTAGCACGTCTCATGGCCTTTATTGGGCCCGTCCGAGGAGATACTCCTCCTCGGACATCTCCTTTGCCCCTTGTAGCACGAACTGGTCTGTGGGCCTCGAAGACTCTGATTGAACAGACTTATACCAACAAACCAGGCCCAAGGCCCAAATGTGCATTTAAGCAATTTTGCCCTTCACAATACTAATAATGGAAAACACTTGCCTCCAAATTCATAAGGTGGCACTATGCTGGTTAATAATTTTACTCAAACCTTTTTCTTTTCTTGTTTCACAAAGAAAAAAAGAAAAAAGAAAAAAAGAGAACCATGGAATCTCCATTTCGTAAGCTTTTATTTTCCCCCCTGTTTTTTTTCATATTTTCCCAATTGTCATCATTTTCCCGATTACTATTATCATTATCATGCCGCACCACTTTTAATCATTTCCATCCATGGTTATCAAAAATCCCGCGAAGTCATGACTGAGGTCAAGACAAGCATGATTTATATTTTTCCTCGGACTATGCAGAGCTTAAGGTTGGTTTGGATAGCGCTGAACGCGTCCAGCGTTCAGCGTTTTCCCTTTTTCTTTTTTTTTTCCCTGCTGCCCGTTTATGCTTTTAGGGGACAAGTCACTGTGCGTGCACAGTGTGCGCACTGTTTACGCACTGTGCGCGCACTATCACGTACTTTTCAGTAATTTTTTAATTAAAAGTGGGTCTCACGGTACTATTTACACATTTAAAAATTATTTTTTTAACAATATTTTCAGTTTTTAGTTTTTAATTTTCAGCTATATCCAAATGGACCCTTATTACCTTTATTTCATAACGATATTTGAAGATGCGTGGTGCTTGGGAATGATGACTTAAATGTCTAAATATTAATTATGAATACGAACTTGTTCAATGGATCTGCCCAAGAATGCAGAAAACTAGAAAAAGTTAGATATTCTTACGAGACGGCCTTAAATTAAAAATGGCACTGTTCATAGCATTAGATACTTTTACTGTAGACGCATATGATGTGAGCGAGGTTCACATGTCAATTTCTTCACTGCCATTGGCCATTGTGTCTGTGACTTTGTTTGTTTGTTTTTGGTTTTGGTTTTTTTCCGGGATTAAGCCAATTACGATTTTCATTTGCATGCAAAAGCCCTAACCATTCATCATGCTTCAGTTGGAGTTGGGACCCCCTTCTAAAATTAGCTATTCTTAATTTCACTAAAGCTCTCTGATCCTACGGCCTGCAGAGTACAGATGCATCAAGTCTAATTTGGGAAATTACTTTGGATTATTTGTTTCTTCAAAGTTTTCATCCACTAGGCTGTAGGGGCAAAATCTCTCAATAAGGTCAAAATTATCGTTTTTTACAATATTCTGATTTATCAAAAGAAGGATCTTACATGGTATGTTTGTTGTAAAACATGAATTGAAAAAAAAAAAAAAAGGAGCTGTCCTTACTATAGGTAATAAAATACACTAATTAACTTCAAGATTGTGAGATTTTATCCCCTAAGTTTAGAGGACAAAACAGGCTCTCGAACTCATTTAATAGGTTCAAGGAGGCATCTCATTCCTTATGCGTAATTGTGGTGTTAAAGGATATTGTGGGGGTGTGTTAAAAGATATTGAGGCTCAAGAAGCCTAGATATTTTGTATGCCCATACTAGTGTAGTTTAACCTAGAGATAACTCCTGTGTATCATGGTTTTAATTTTTGAAAACTAGATGCCAGTTCAATTGGGAACTTAACCCTCAATTGGTCAAGTAAAAACCGTAAACCGGTGGTTCAACCCGTATAAACCAAGAATCAAGTCCTTTTTCGGTTTTTTGTACAAGCTGATTTCTAAAAAAAAGCTATATGTCCATTTCTTAGGATTCATTGCAACGCAATTCATAATAGTAAAGATATAGCCATTGAGAACTTGGACGCAAGGCATTAAATTGAACCATGTTAATTCCTCCTTCACTTTCCACTTTCTTTAGCTTTCTCTGTCTACATTTTGCACCAAGTTGTTTTAACACCAAGGATTACATGGCTGGGGTGTTAGGCATAAATCCACTGGCAATACTGACATTTAACACTTTAATATAATATAGATATATTTTTTTGACATTCTTCATTAAGTTTGTTTATCTAACCATGATTTCACTAGGGCTCATAAACTCTCCATGCTAATAGTAACAGAGGCTTATTATTCATTCAGAAAAACCCTAACCAACCACTTGCTAATTGCCAGTTCCTCAAGATTTGCCGGGAAGAAGTTCAAATTGACATAACCTTATTTGGTCCAAAAACAAAAAAATCGCCATCAAAGCCTGAAGAACTTAATGACATTATTTAATTACAAGCCTAGATTTGACACCAATTTTTAGAAGATAGAACTAGCATAACTGAAATCATGACAGTTGTAATATTACAATTGGAGTCCCAGACGCAGCCATATATTTGACACCGAATCCGAGCAGCAGCAATATACAACGTATTTTAATTCTGTCTGGGTTACAGACCTAACCTAGTATTTAATAAAATAAAAACCATATTTCTCATAAGCTTAAGACTTGTATCAATGCCTAAGAGTACGAATGATCAAGATCAGGCAAAGGTTAACAAAGTAGAAAGAATAGTTCGTCATTTGTCCCCTTCCCCCCCTCAACAGGGAGAAATCAAATAACATAATCCTAAATTATCTTTCCAAAAAGCTTGATTTCTGTCTTTAACTAAGATACTTTTGTAAGTTTGCTAGCAAGAAATGAAAGCCCCAATTAATCTTAGAAAAAAGATAATCACATCAAAAAAGCAGTTGCAATTTGATTATAACTTGGGAAAGAGGAGCTGTCAGCTAGGAATTCAACCTTCTGTGATCAAAACGATATAATGAGAATTCCTCAGTTGTAAATTGTGATCATAAGAGCCCAGTCAACCACAGGGAGAGAGTCGATTAGATAGTTCCTTTTCTCTAAATTTCATTCTCTCCATAAAGCCATTTACTCGCACAGCAACCAAATACAACAGAACAAAAATTGAATCAATCATCAACTAAATTTACCAATTTCCATCTTTTTCTTGATAGCCCTTTGACCATGATATATAAACGAATCTAGTATTCCTGAAACAGTGAAAACTCCTGAACACAACAGCCAAAAACCATTGTTATGCATTAAATCAAAACACTAGAAATAACAACTTTCATCAATAGATTCAAGTGCAAGGGATATATAGTAATTACCTCCAATGATAGCGCACACATTTGTTAGGAAGTGTAAAAATGAGGTGTGTTCCTCCTTATAAGTCACCTACATTATACAAGAAAATACAAATGAGTCCAAAAGTATAGTCCATGTGCCAGAATCACACTGGAAAATTTTCAACTCAATAGCTTCAGCATCACAAGTATATTTAAAAACTAGATCTTTCCTGTGAATAGCCATAAGCAGAAACCCTCACCTTAATTGGAGAAAGATCATAGAAGAAGAACACTCCAGGAAGGGACTGAAGGTGGCCTATTTCTGCATTCCTAAAATGTTCCGTTACAGAGAACTGCAAAATTCAAATTAAGTGTGTTATTTTCCACATATAAAAGATGAAAGTAACATACTAATGGCTTCTATGAGTTTTACTGAACCTGATTTGACTGGATAGTGTGCCCACTCACATCTGTGTACACTGTAGGTACAACCTGTAAAAAGTGAAGCAAATTTGTAAATTTCCTTAGAACTGATTGTTTCTCAATTATTCCATCAATAATATGTACTCTTAGTTTTCTACAGTCAAAAACAAAATGCTGGCTTCAAACCTCTGCAGCAAGAAAAGACAAAAGCCCGGTACTCTTCAAATAACCATAAATTTTAAAAGGGAAAAAAAATCAAAGGCCATTACAAAACATGACTAAAAATGAGGGGAACTATCTGCTAATGTGCAATACAAAGCAGCAAATGTTTGCAGCAGGAAGCTATTATAGAATTCAGAAGCTAGTATAAATGCACAACATGATAAAATGTGCATTTCAATTAGCTCTTTTGCTGAATACTTATTTCCTCATTTGCTAAAGGTTTGTAAAAGCTACGAGTCTATGACACCTGGATACAGACATAGACATGGGACACAGTGACAGAAATTCCTGAAAAAAAATTGGACATAACAAGGTGGGAATATGACAATTAATTAATATTTTATTTATTTATAGGTATATCTTATGTTTATCTTAAGTTTCAAAATATATAACAACTTTCAAAAATTTTTAAACCATATCTGAAAACAGAGGATTTTAGAAAGGAAAAAAAAAAATCTCTACTAAACCAATGCACTTAGGACGCGCATGCAAGAGTGTCTGAAATGGACACAATTGGGGATTTTGGAGTGTCTGTGCTTCTTAGGGTAAAATTACAGTTTTACCTAGTGATAATTGTTCCAAAATCCTAAACTGTTAGGAAATAGTGAATTTAATCATTTAATCTAACACCTCGAAAAAGTGAAGCTTTGAAAAACTATACATAAGCAAATGTAAAATAATCCTTCTAGGGGCATTAACACAAAATTGAATTCTTAAAATTCATAAGCCATAAAAAGATTTCATTTGTCTAAAATCATGGAAGGATTAAGTGAGTTGCAATATGCTTCATCTTTCAAAAGAGTGAATTATTAAACTAAAGGGAAAGAGAGTTTTTGAATTAGAAAGGGGTTATAAAAGGCAAATATCTAGAGACATTATAATTATCAAAATAAAGTCTAGAGGCATTGTATAAATCCCTTGGCTTCCATTAGATAAGAAGATGGGGCAATCATCTAGGATACTAACCTTGATGAAATACTGATACATCCCACTTGGTGTTTCTTGTGTCCATTTCACACTGAAAATTAGAATAAATAGAAATAATGCATTTCAATATATAAAATGTCACAAATAAACAAGTAGAAGCATTAAAATTTTCATGACCCAATAAACTTAGATGAAAGGAAAAAAAAGATCTTACTTGTCCAAAGGATTCACAACACCAGGGAAATAGTCTCCAAAAGATAATCTAGTGATCTTGTGACTTACCTGAATCACGGAAATATATTTACAAGACATTCATCAAAAAGCATGATGAAGGATTTAACAAAAGAAAATATGAGAAACATGAAAGTCAAAGATTCCACTTTCACAGAATGCATGGAGTATTATCGATAATAAAACAACCAGAATCATCATGATCATAGCTTACATTAAAACTATCCTTTTGAAATGCTAGCAGATCGTGTACATGAACACCTGATTGATGAAAGCTTTTTCCAGGTGCAAAATGAAAATTTCCTGCCACCTTATTAACTTCTATGAATCCATATATATTACATCCTTCACCTTCTTCATCTTTAATCCTTTGTAGAAAACCTTCTCTTTTGCACTGAATGTCACAGGTAACAATAGAACACCAAAGACATCATAAGATCAAACTGATGATTAGATGTTCCCATTGGAATAATTGATGACATGAGGATACAGATAAAGATCTTCTTATTCCTATGCAGATTGTGGGGGGGGGGGGGGGGGGAAGGAGAGAGAGAGAACCATCAGGTCAAGAGGATTCACAAACAGGATCTCAAAAATAGCCAATATAAAACCAATCAGAGTTGGGAACGCACCAAGTGAAGGGAAAACTATAGCCTGCTTATTGCCTATGCATTTTTGTCCAGGTCATTTGTACAGATGCATGTTATTAGTATTAGATGTATATTATATATGTTGCACCATCACTACTCAGTATTCATGGTCTCCTACCAGAACTGCATTTGATTAGTTCACAACATCCCAGGGAGGTAGGCTAAAGGTAAGTATTGCACCATCACCACTAAGTTTGGCAGTGTGTGTGTGTGTGTGTGAGAGAGAGAGAGAGAGAGAGAGAGAGAGAGAGCGAGAGAGAGAGAGTATTTTTTTGGATAGGTATTGAGTTAGTATGATTCCCCTTTGTCACTCTTATCTTCCACACATGTGATTTAGCTACTATTTCTTTAACACAGTTTGGAACTGAATTTGAAAAAGAGACATCAATTTAAGTCTGGTACTAGAAAGGGGGAAAAAAAAGAAGAAGAAGAAAGAATTCATCACTTATCATTTCTTCTTGTTTGGAATTGTAATAAAATTAAAAATAATTTAGAGGCTCATCAGACAGAAGGTCCACAATTCTAATTAGCATTTTTTAATATTTTGAAAAAAAAAAGGACCTGTTTTGATAGTAAAGTTTGTTGTTTTGGAACAAGATTTCAAATAAAATCTGATGTAGAACCAGTGGCCTGTTTAACCAGATAAATAGTGGAAAAGGATTCAAATTATAGAAAAAGTTTCAAATCAGGTACGTCCCAAATACCGTCAATGAAGACATTAAGCATTTTCAGATCATTTACATGCTTTGTGAACAATTAATTTTGCAACATAGCTATCCTCAGTAATTAAATTAAGGACGCATTTTGGTTCATAAGAATCTGGTGAATCATAACTGCACATAACAAGTGTTCTGAATATTTATAGCAACACTTTTGCTAGTAAAACAATCCACTTTACGCTTGTAAAGACCTCATGCAATTTGCATAATGCAGGCATGAGATCATTTGGTTAATAAAAGACAATATTTTGCTCTTGTACTTTGAAAAAAGCGTATTATAAGAAGTCTGTTTTAACTAACCTCAGTTTTGTTAACTCTTTGACATCCCTCCAGGTTCCAATATGAAAGTAGCAGGAGAATTTACAAACCATCTCCTGTTAATGTAGTTGTGTGTGTGTGTGTGTGTTTTTTTTTTTTTGGGGGGGGGGGGGGGGGGGGGGGGACAAGCTATCTATCTAGAGCAAAGTACTCTCTAAGATCAAATTTGAAGATGCATGCTTAGTCAAATAATAGCAGAAACGATATGAACATGAAGTTATCTACTTGAACACAAAAGTACTCAACAAGTTGAATTAAAAGATACACACATCATGGAGGTAGAACAATAAAAGACAAAATACACACGTTATTCTTCCAGCATCAAGCTACTCTTCCATGCTATATTTTTAGATTCAAAATAGATATTAAAGGTAAGCTTTCATGCAAACAGACCTGGTCAATCACATCGGGGTTTGACAGTGCCCAACCTTTCTTCCGATATGCTTCGCGAACATCTTCACAGTTATTACAACATTCTTCATCTGACTGCAATAACACATGGGGGGGGGGGGGGGTTGAGTAATAAGTAATACAAATATTTGGATAGGAACATCTTTGATATAAAATTATTTTTCCATGTATGATATAGAACAAAGTTCAACTGTGTTCACCAGCTCAGGATAAGGAAATCATAATGGACAACTTAAAGATTTGGGGGGGGGGGGGCGCTTGTTCTTCTCTCTCCTCTCTTCTTTCTCATTTTGATGGTTAAGGCTTTGTAATCAGTTCAACATTACACATAATCAAGCCAGGAAATATTGCACAAACTTGAGCCCAAACCTTAGGGTCTGAATGGGAGAGGAAATGTTTATTGGGGTGTTTGGTTGGGTGAATTTTAAGGAGGAAAAACTGGTGGGGCGCAAATGTTTTCTCCCCGGGTCCACCAAAATGCTATCTCGAGAAAATAGAGAGGAGTAGTTGCAGTCAAATTACTGAACTACCCCTCCTCTCATGTTTTGGTTGTTTCTTACTTTCTTTTTCTGTTTTTCTTTTTTCTTCCTAGGCGTAATCCACATGCACTGCTTCCGTTTCTTGTTTTTTGGTTTGGTTCTTCTTTCTCTCTTTTTCTTTTCTTTTCCTTTTTGGGTTTAACTGCGCGTGCTTCTTCTTTTTCTTTTTTTCTTTTTTTCTTTTCTTTTTCTTTTGTACTGGGCATGATTTTTATTTTTTAATAAACTTGGGTGATTGCCTTTTTTTTGGGGTTGGTTGTTTGGTTTTTTTTTTTTTTTTTGGAAATTAGACATCATTTTTTAATAAGGGCATATGAATAAATTTATACAAACTCTATATTCTATCCTCCAATTTTTCTTCTCAACCAAAATAGAAAAAAAATTCCATCCCTCCACTTTTCCACCCTCCCAACCAAACACAAATAAGGGAAAATAAATTATCTTCTAACTTCCCACTTTTCCATTCCCTCCAAATTTTCTATCCTCTCACTTTTCCATCCTCCCAACCAAATAGACCCTTAATAAATAACTATATCTCTACATCCAGTTACAATTCTGTTGGATGTAGACAAAGAAACCAAAGTACTGAATTAATTAGCTGACGTTTACCAGTAATCCATAAGGTAACTGACTCATATCATACAAACAACATCCAACAATTTTTGTTCAACAACTTACATACAGCTTCCAACATATAATTAAAAAAAATTTGAATCAGCAAGGGGTCCAGAGACAGACAACTATACCGTTTCTGCACCATAACAGGAGCCACAGTATGTCTCGTTATGCTCGAGCCTGCCACCATGTTTCTGTAGTGGTTTTTCAATCTGATTCAAACAGAAAGAAAGAAAAAAAGGGTAAAAAAGAAGAAGAAAAATGATCACCTGAATTGGCAGAAAGAACAGAGATATATGAGCTACATAGCATTTGGGAGAAAATTTTCACTGAATTTCACAAAGCCACCTCATTCTGTTGTGGTCCTAGACTTGAGCCAGGTTTGGCAACCAAAGACACCTCATATTGAGAGTTCCAACCCCCGGCCCGTCTAGCTAAATGGATGGGTAAAAAAGAAAAAAGGGTACAAAAAAACACTACTCCAGGCATCATCATGCCCCAAATGTAAAGCTCAGATCTATCCAAAGAAATTTGAATCAATTTTGGGAAAAAATAAAAATAAAAATGTAAGTACTAAGAAATGAACTTCCAATCTTCCAGCAATACTGCATTACAAACCTTAGGAGAACCAATTCCATCTTGCCTTTCTTCTATAACATTTCCATGAGTATCTAATCTCTTCTTGATTATGTCATGTTTCTGCAAGATAAATAGGTTGTAAAAAATTAATTTAAACTCAGCAGAGGGTCACAAGCAATAAGTGTGGTCCTTTCTGTTTCTATACATCTTATTGTCAGCAGAGAGAGAGATAGAGAGAGACTTAATCCCCAGCATCAGAATTTACAACTTTTATTTGAAAGGAAGAAGAATATGCATGCAGATATACATACATATAGGTCTACATATCACTGATGACGTAGAATAAATTTAAAAATATATATATTTGAAATGCATACCACATCAAGGTGTTGCTCTCCACTGATGTCCATGGCATCAAGACTGAGTATAGAACATGGAAGGGCAGGAAATGTGACATCAAACTGCACTTTCATATATCATATGGAACAAGAATCAAATTCTGAAGTGGACAATCGTAGTGTATCACACAAGTACAAATTTTATAAGATAAGATTACCATAAATACTATGGGGAAAAACACTAGGGAGATGATGCATCATAGACTTTCCTGAATCATATATTCTCGATTTGAAAGGAATATATATATATATATATATATATACACACACACAGAATCAGGAGCTCTCAAAAACAAAGGACTCATGATGTTATAAAAAAATGGTTACACCAGCACCTCAAAAGAAATTTGAAGTGAAATCCTAGGTTTATCAAAAGAGAACAAGAAACTTAAAAAAAAAAATTTCCAGAGAAAAGAGAACAACATTACATTGATACGTAGAGTTTCTCCTCTGGAAGTATCTACTACAAGTGTTGTGTCAGTTACAGCATGTAGATACAATCCTGTAACAAGCAGAAAATGCATGTTGAGGCACAATAAAAAGCATAGTTAGCAATTTAGACAAAAAGCCAATTATTTACTATAAAGCAATACAATGGTAGTAACCTTTTTTTTTGGTGGGGGTGTGTGTAATTATGGAATTTTATTGACAGAAAGAAGCAATTTGTGTTCATTATGATGAACACAAAGTATTTGAAGATTACACACATGAAAATTACTCAGATCAAAGAAGGAATACACTGACTCCAACTCTCAAATCATAAAAATCTCAGTGAAAACATAGACAGGTGTTCACACCAATGATCATACCAAAAACTATACTCGATTGCCATCGCCTACCTCAAATACCAACTCGCTCTTATACTACACCGCATACTACATCCACGCTTTCCTCTACCAACTCTCTCATACACCATCCCCCAATTTCCTCCCCATACTTAGATGCTTTCATCCAACACCACAATATTTTGTCATTTCCACGCTAAAACCATTAAAATTTCATACAGCCCTCGAGCAATTTCAAGTTGCATCGAGTTTAATAACAAACCAGAATTACAACCTTTCCGACTAATTTTAATTTTGCAAATCATTGCTCCCTAACCAAATAGATAAATACAGCAGGGGCAAACCCTAGCTAAACATTCAAAGCCCTAGCCGATTATTCAAATTTCAAAGGTTGACTCACATATCATAATCAATTTAAACAGATCAAATTCGAATACACATAGAGCAATTAATCGTTAGCCCAAAAAAAAAAAAAAAAAAAAAATAGAGAATTGAACAAGTACGTAGAAAGAGAGAGAGGGGAATCTTACGGAGCTCGGAGAAGAAGAGCAAGAACATGACGATGGAGGAAACAAGAGTGATAAGGCCACCGGAGAGTGTACGGCTGTAGAAATCCTCGTTGATTTTCGGATACGCGTCCAGGCTCCGAAGCTTGCTCATTATATTGTCCATTGTTGCTCCTCTTATTTCTCACAGAACAGAGTTGCAGATTTTGATCTCGATCTATTTATATTTATATCTTCTAATCTCTAATCTCTCTAATTTAAAAAATTAATCAATATCCACCTAAAAAACTTGAGTCAATAGAACTATAAAAACATTATGAGAATTCAAAGAGGGAGGGTTAAGCGACCTTTAAAACTAATAATAAACGCCCCGATTGTAAACGAATTTTGATGTGGAAGAACTAAACGGGGACGTTTAATAAGATTCTTGGGGCTTGGGAGTTGGGAGTTGGGGTTGCCTGCCAGCCTTTTAATCTTGTTTTGGTTTTCTTTGCTTTTCTGGAGACTCAAGACAAATACAAGACAAGAGCAAGGAGACTCTTTTACGAGATTGCCGTTCGCTGTACCGGTATTTACGGATACGTATGATTGCTTCTAGTTTTTTCTTTTTAAATTTTTTTATAATTTTATTTTAAGGATGTTTATGATTTATCTAACTGTTCATAATAAATAAATAAATAATAAAACTAATTTTTTTTTTTTGTGGAGATTTTATGGTGTTCACTTCTGATAATAGTTGTTTATTATCAGACCAAGACATCAATCAGTTTTTGATATAGGCGAAGCTTGAACTCCAGATCTCTTATACAACTATTAAAATCTTAATAACTGAACTAACTAGAACCACATAAATCTAATAAATTTAAATCGGAAGGACTTGAAGTCTTGAACGTGAAAATTATGAGATAGGCCATCCTGGGCCTAAAGATAAAGTCTTCGAAACCATCGGCCCATTTGCACCTCTATTCGTATGAAAGGCATCTCATATGAGTAAATGGCATATAGCATTAGCATTGGTGTAAGCATTTTGCGAAAGCAATATACTAAATTTATCATCAAATTATAGCAAAAGTGGGCTGCATTAGTAGAACAAAACCCTTTTTCTTTTTTTTCTACTGAGCTACAGTACACGGCCATCTTTGGCTGTGCACTGTATCTAAGAGCAATTGCATCAGTTTGTACAAAATTTCTTATCTATTTTAGCATTAAACTCCCTGATGAGTAGGGGTTTTCGGTGGGTTTGACTTGATTAGGAGTTGGGTGTATTGGTGGGTTTGACTTGATTTTTGTTTGGCTTGATTTTGAGTTGGGTTTTTTGATGGTTTTGTTTGATTTGATATTGATTTTGGGTCAATTTTGTAGTGGATTATAAATTGTTAAAACGAGTGGCAGTGGTGATGGTGGGGTTGTGTTGAGTTAATGGTTGGATATTTCTCTTCTTCTTCTTTGCTGAGTTGTTGTGGCCGTTGGGAAAGAGAGGGAACCCGAATGGTGAGAGAGAAAAAAAAAAATTATTGTTAGAGGCACTGATGAGGATGCTCCAAGATGGTGTGAATGTGTGTGTCTATATATATACATATATATATCATATTAAAATATATATATTATTTTATTGTGTTGAATGCTAAATACCATTAATGTTGGGTGTTTTGTAAAGTAAGGTAGTAAAATAGATAAAATAGCTTTTTATGGTGTCAAATTGCTAAATTTTTGGCACCACCAATACTGATGCTCTAATTGGATGGAATAAATAGCAACGAAAAATTTAAATTTCACTACTAGTTAAAAACCACTACTTCAATAAGCCCTATAATCGGATTGAATAGATTATAGACCTCTTCAAAAGAGCGACCTGGAGCATTGGCAATCATATCTCACATTTCAACAATTATTAATGCTTTGTAAAAAATGCTGAATCTTTTATTTACTAGGCACTAGCTAATATAAATTTGTTTCAATTATTAAAATTTGTAACCAAAGAGTAAAATTCATTACATTGAGCACCCACATATATATATTTGTTCATGTGTAATAATAATAATAATAACTTATTGAGAAGCAATTAGCTAATAAGACAATTGACTTAAAATTGACTTGATTGTTGACTCTAAAAATGTAACTCCTTCATAGATAGAGCACCAGCTCAGCTCAAATGGAACCTTCTCGGCTTCTCCCGTTAAAAATGAGACGTGCTCCTTGAAAGTTACCTACAGTATAATACAAGTCTCACACAATAAACGTGAGCCCAATAGTATAATCCATGCTCCATAATCACACTGTAAATTTTTTTAGCTAAATAGCTTCTCTGGTTCAGCATCACAAGCCTACTTAAAAACTAAAAAGATCTTTCTTGTGAATTACCACAAGCAGAAAGCCCCACCTTAATTGAAGAAAGATCATAAAAGAGGACTCGAATGAAGGCGGCCTAAATCTACATTCCTATAACTCTATAAGTATAAAGTTGAGTTTCAGATAACTACAAAATTCAAATATATTTAGTGGGTGTGTCATTTTCCATATATAAAAGATGAAAGTCATAAACTAACGGCTTCTATGAGTTTTAATGGACCTGATTTGACTGGATGGTGTGCCCACTTTCATCTGTGTACACTGTAGGTACAACCTGCAAAATGTGTAGCAAATTTGTAAAACCCTTAGAACTAATAGTTTCTCAATTATTGCATCCATAACATGCGTACGCTCTTACTTTTTTCCCCTATGGTAGCTACCAGCCTACCACAACCTCCACCCATTCTTACAAGTAGAAGTAGAAATTAGGATGCACAAACTAGAATATGAGCAATTTTTTGAAAAATTATAATATAACACGGCAAATAAAAAATCATTATGATACAAATACAACACTCCAAATAAAATATCAATACATCTTAGAGTAGACACTTCGGCCAAAAATATGCTATACCAAAAACAACTCAAAGGATTTGATAGAGGGGCAATCCATGCATTGGGGGCAAAGTCCTACTATATGAACAGCTAGGCTACTATATGAACAGCTAGGTAGAGAAATTTCAAATTATGTGTTTGAAAGTAGAATAGTCCCTTTTTGGGATAATTACAGTAAACTCAC
This sequence comes from Castanea sativa, assembly GCF_040712315.1. Taxonomy (NCBI): domain Eukaryota; kingdom Viridiplantae; phylum Streptophyta; class Magnoliopsida; order Fagales; family Fagaceae; genus Castanea; species Castanea sativa. The sequence goes on from NC_134022.1 coordinate 33,182,957, forward strand.
CTGTGGTATGGCTTGTTTTCACTTTGCCTACCTATGGTTCAATTATTTACACTTTGCCAACATGAGGTTAGTTCTGTTAGCCTTTCATAACCCATCTCTTCATTTCCGTTAGAAAAACACATTTTTAGGAGAATAAATTGGAGGAATACAAATCAAATATAAATAAAAAAAAACCCAATAGCTTATTAGACCTTCTTTGGTTGTGCGTATTGGCGTGAATCGAAGTGGCTTTTCGTGGATCAGAGGGATTGCTCGTGGATAGGAGTTGGTTTCGGCGTTGGGGTGTATCGGCATGGATTGGAGTGGGTCTTTCTTGCTCGTGGGTCAGAGTTGGGGCGTATCGACGTGGTGGGTTTCGGGTTGTTTTGTGGTGGTTGTGGGTTTGTGTTGGTGGTGGCGGTGTGGATCGAAGGAAGGGGAAGGTTGTATTGGTGTATCGACGTGGTGGGTTTCGGGTTGCTGTGGGTTGTTTTGTGGTGGCTGTGGGTTTGTGTTGGTGGTGGTGGTGTGGATCGGAGGAAGGGGAAGGTTGTGTTGGTGGTGGCTGTTGGTGGGGCACTAGGATTTTTTTATTTATTATTTTTTCTCCCTCTTCATCTCTATCTCTCTGACTTCTCCCTCTCTTCAAACCCAACCCACTCATGGCATCACCCACAATCCACCATCAACCAAAAATGACGCTGTCATAGTCGGTGGCTGCAGATAAGCTATTGGATTTTTGAGAGAGAACTAAGGTGAAGCCGTGCATGATCTTTGTAAATAACTAAAATTGTCTGAAAGGATTTTTGTGAAATTAGAGTAGAGCACTTTCAAGTATAGGATTTTTGTAAATGTTTTTTAGGATTTGTGCGAATATGAAAATTTTATTTGGATTGATTGGCTTAAGACAGTTCATACCAAAAGCAAGTGTGTTCTTGAATCCAAGCTACAAAATCCCCCTTTTTGATCTTGTTTGTTTGAGTTTTTTTTTTGTTTTTTTTTGTTTTTAGAGGAAATAGACATAAAAGTGAAGATAAAATACATTTTTACCCCTAATTTTAACAGAGGCGAGTAACGAATGGGTAACGGATTGAAGTTCAGATGGACAAAGTATAAATGATTGAACCATAGGTAGGCAAAATGAAAACGAATCATATCACAGGTGATGGGTTTATTGTAATTATCCATTTTTTTAAAAAAAATTTCCTTGCGTTGATATTTTTATGCAATATTTTAACTTTGAAACGTGATAGAAAAAGCAACTCTACCAGTAACAATATAAGTTATCTTTTATGAGTGACCACACCTTTTTTTTTTTTTGCTAACATGAATTGTAAATATCAAAAGTCATTGGAACTACGGGTTTTTTTTTTTTTTTTTTTTTTTAATTTTTAAATTTTTTTTTCTCACCGAGCTTTCCTTTTTATGTATAGGGATCTTGTAGCTAAATAGGGGACTGCATCTGGAATTTTAAGTAATTAAACTACCTTTCTTTTTTTTTTCTTTTTTATCATCTTCATTATCAATTTGACTTTTTTGATAGTGTCTTCCAACACTTTCTTAAAAGCAATTAATATTGAATTTCATATTGTTCCATTCAAAATTTAGATGGCTCATTTTATAAAAGATTTTGAAAATTAATCTCTTTAATCTTGTTACAGAAATTAAATTGATCTCACTATGTAATTTTTATTTTATTTTATAATTTAATAGTTACAACAATAGAATATAAGAGAGTTAAGCACTAGTTCTCCTAATAAAAGAAAATAAGTTATGTTATTGAGATCAAAAAATTATTACCATTCAATTATCACATGTTTTCCATGAATAATTCAAGCCAATTGGTATTTTAAATAAAAATGGAAAAGAGAAGGGAATTGTGCAAATATTTTGGGGAAACTTTCTCTAATATGATAAAAAACAATTCATTTTTCAAGAAATCATTTAAGGAATTGATAAATTGGACTTTTATCACTAAGAGTCTTGATTCTCAATTGATACATTTTAATGTTTTTAATGAAGATGTCTATGGTAGAAATCCTTCCTCTCTCAATTATTGAATTTTAAAAAAAGACTCATAAAAAATAAAGTAATAAAAAATCCTTGTATTTCACAATAAAAATAATATTATGAATTGAAAGAGAAGGAGGTAATTCTATCTGCACACATGACTAATATCACTTTTACTTACCACTAATAATCTAAGGGGAAATTGGGTAGGTTTGTCAATTGCATCAAAAAATAATTACAAGGCACAAAAAGTTACAAATAAAAAATTAACTTCATCATTAGAAATTAAGCTATTGAATTTTTATTTTTAAAAAAAATCCCTAAATTTGAAACTACCCGATTTCCAATAAAGACCAAAATATTAGTCGGGTGTGAAATTTTTTGTCAAATTATTTTATTTTATTTTATTTTTTGTATTTAGAATTTATCAATTTTAGTTGTTTTATAATATTATTTACCAAACCAACCACAAGGCAACTGAGTTTTGATTGGGTTACGTGTAGCCCTACCCTACTTAACCCGCCCCTTCCCACATTGCCCTGCGCGGGTTTTTCTGGCCCCGCAAAGGTGGTGGGGTGGGAATTGGGGTAAGATTTTTGCCCCGCCCTCTCCGCTCTGCATTGCCAAGAGTTATAATTGTAACTTTTTCATACCCTTAAACCTTACTATTTAAACAAACATATTAATATTAGCTTATTTTATTCTTTACTTTTATTTTGTTATGTGTTATACTATGAGATTTTTTTTTTTTTGTTAAACGCTTGGATATATTATTCAATTTTTTCTAAAAATTGATTTGATTTTATGGGATAAATTTAGTAGTAATTTCAAGTATATTTTTATTAATGAAATAGGTTTCACTAAAAAAAATTGTACTAGTTGTAAGACAAATTAACAAAAAGTAGAGTTTTACGGAGAGTGGCAGGATGGCTTTGCAGGGTCCTAAGGGGCGGGAATGGGGTAAATTAGAGCTTTCGAATTAACTATCAAATGGCTCTAGTGGAGTAAATCTTGTAGACATTTCTTCTCTTTTGCATCCTGCAAATCTAATGTTCTATTAAACATCTATCAAATTTAGAAATAGAAATTTATTTTCCTTGTGTTAAGGAGTCCTCATAATAGTGACAATTTTTTCTTCTTTTATAGAATTTGTAGCATTTTTCATCTTTTCAGCTACCCATAAAATGCACAAAGAAACCAAAACATACCAAAAAACTGAGTGAAAATATGTGTTAATAAGTTCAAGGTTTTCATATAATTTATAATTTATTGTGAAAAAAATAAGGTGTTGGTGGGAAAATATTCACTTTTGGCAGAGTGATAATTGGATGGGACGGAGGTCAGACAGCACCGTTTCAGTAATTCAAAGACCATAGTCCATATACCAATAGACCATAGTCCTTGTCTTTTGTTTTGGATCTCCTGTGTCAATGTGCCTTACCAGGATGTCACGCAAGATACTATGGCTTGCACCTTTTATTTCTTTCTTCTTTTCTTAATTCTTCTTTGTCAATTGGTGTATAATCACTTAATGCTTTTCGAAATTTTCTGCACACTTTGAGTGCTGGCAACATCAGAGATACTTTGGTGAGAAAGTATAAAGTGTTTGGAGGTTATTTTCCTTTATTTGAAAGAACAATCTAAGTCAAAGATGCATATCAATTTTTTGATAAAATGTACTGCGAGAGAATAGGAGCTCAGCGGTACTAAAATGAGTGATCATGTTATATTTTATGGATATGATTTCCATCCTTTCACTTCTTTCTTTTCGCTCATCATAGTTTGCTCATTTGAAGCTTTGGATTTTTGTTTTCTGAAATAATGGGGGATCGATTTAGTTGTTATTGTTTGCATTTGCTACATTTTATTATTGTTAGCTTAGTTAGTAATTATTTACTATGGATTGGTGGTTTTGAACAGTCAATAAACGAACTTGAGAAATCATAAATTAATTTTATTATTATTATTTTTAAAAATCTTACGGAATTGGAGGTATAGACTTTAGAGGGTAGGAAAGGAGAGGTAATCATGGTTTTAAAAACCAGTTTGGTGAAAGAACCAGAAAAGGAACTAATTACCAGTTTTCTAGTCGGACCGGGGTCCAACCGATGGTTGAACCGATAAAGTCATAAATAAGTTAATTATTATTTATTTAAATTATATAAATAATTAATAATTTTTTTATATACTAAAACTAACCAACCAATGGTAATAAATACGTTTCCTTAACAAACATACAAGTATATAACATCTTTTTATAGAATTTAACATAATAACATTACGGAGGACAAACCAAAAAAAACGAAAGCGGAGAAAATTATCAAATGAAAGAAAGAGAATGAACAATCAAAAGCAAAGGAAAAAGGAAAATAATCAAAATACCTGATGAAGCAGAGCACAGAGCGCAGAGGACGGACCAAAGAAAAAAAAAACCCAGATTTCAAATATTCAGAATCAAGTAATCAAAAATCAAAAGCAAAGGAAAAAGGAAGATAAGTTCAAGTTCAATACCTGATGATTGATGAAGAGATTATAGATTCCATCTCGAGAATATGTGTTCCCTCAACACTACATGTGATTACCCAACATACTGAAATTTTGACCATGAATATTAGATCTCACTTCTGATATATCAAAGTAACCTACATTTTATGATCAGGTTCACTACCCTTTCAGGATTGAGATTCTATGAAATTAGAAGTCGTGAGATTGATTATTCAGGTGACAGTTATTAATTGAATAATTAATCTCACAGCGGTCCAGTTCAACATGTCTTAACTCTTAAGACACATCAACTAGAAGTCTCTACTTCCATAATCAAGACAAACCATCTTAGTTGATGTGTTATAATCTTCGCAGATGAAACGCCCAATTTCATCTTCGATTACGAACTATATTTTGAGTTTACAAGGAACTTGTGATTTATATCTTCTGTAACTAAATTGCATAAATCACATACAATGCATCTTAAAGACTATGATAATGTCTCATTAGTTCATTTATAAATAGTCTCATATAATTAAACAATTTAATTATTTATGATATGTCAATAAATTGGATTTTAGGGCATAAATCCCAACACTCAAAAGGGTTGTTAATTAGTTCATGGCATTCCAAAGTAATTGGTCCATTTTTTTAAGCCATTGGAAATATGCAGTTTAATCTTGAACCACAAGAAGTATTGTTAAGAATGTACCTTCATTTGAATTGAATGAGAAAAATAAATTAGAGAAGAAGACAACCATTTGATGGTTAAAGTGTTGGGTTAAATATTTTCAAATCTTAGCATCTATCTAGAGATTTTGTCTTTAGGAAAAGTCTTCGAAAGTCCCATATACAGTTTTTTTTTGTTGGTTTCTTAGTTATTTATTTTTATATAAAAAAAACTAAGAAAAAAAAATGCTAAATCCTAAATCAGTTTATACATATTCTTGATTCTTGATATACAAATTATTTACAAATAGAATATGCCTTTAGCAGATAGTTATTCTTTCAAATTACTGTTGAACACTAAATTTATGTTTTAAACCAGGTTTATCTTGGTTCTGTACATGCATGTGACTGCATCCACACCCAGTCATTGACAAACATGCTATGTTATAGTAATTCGATGAAGTTTATAGAGTGCAACCCAACACAGCATGCACAATCAGTTTTGAATATAGTTTAGTAGGAATGACAACGAGACGGGTTTCTTATTCCCCGCCCCTGCCCCACTTCTTGTTCAGGGTGAGTTTTTTTTTTTTTTGGGTCCCCTTCTAGTGGGTGCCCACGTGTACCCATCCCACCACACCCAAATTATATTTTTATATATATATATATATATATATATATATATATATATATTAAAAGTTTATTTTGAATGTGTTAAATTAAAACTCGTTAAAAAAAGAAAAGAAAAACAAGGTCTAACATTATAAAACCTTCTTAAAGCATAACAATACAACAAGTAAAGTAATAAGAAATACAAAAACAATTCAAACATTGCAATGCAACAATTAAAAATAATAAACAACGTAAATATTAAAACATAAGAATATAAATTCAATAGTATAATATAATATAAAAAAATCATAAATTTAAAGTTAAGAAGCTAAAAATACATGTCTTATAAAAAAATCTATTTTTTATTATTTAAATATATATGGGGCGGGTGCAAGGGAAAATGTTACCTCCCATCCTTACCTCATTTGTTATGCGGGGCAGGTAAAACCCATTCCATTAAGGGCAGGTGAAGTAGGTACCCGCGGATGCTGGTTTAAATTGCCATCTTTTATATTTTAGCATCATTTATTCTGTGAGTTTTGCTTTGTTAATTTGTGAATTTTGGGTTACTATGTAAGTTTGTAGGTTTTGGCAGGGCTTTTTTTTTTTTTGGGGGGGTGGGGGGTGTTGGGTAGAGAAATTTAATGAAGCAGTGATCAATATCACTAACACAAGATTACGATTAATGAAAATCAGAACAACTATGAATGGTTCAAAGGTTAAATTCAAGTGTTTTGCTCAAAGAATAATATGTTTTATGTTAATATAGTCACAGTTCAAATTTTATTGTAATTTCTTTTAGTTTATTTACAATTGATAATTATGTAACGTATATCACACAAATAAAGGTGAATCTTCTTCTGGGAAAAAAATGTGATAGTATTGCATTTTATTTGCCTATAAAATCTTTTTTATTAATGCTTTGTTACATCCACAACTGAAATTCTGATTCGGCCCCATATGATATGTTGATTATCAAAAAAACAAGGAAAAACGGCCCAAAAGCCGATGAACCCTTGCAAAGGAATATTGAAAGAAATGTAAAATTTTGGGTAAGTTACAATCAAGCATCATCTATGTCTCCATCCATGAGTGTTTTAATTTCATATACTCTCACTTCCATGATTGCATTTAATCATTCCTGGCATGTAAAAGATGAACAAATTAATCATCCTTAAGCAATTTTTCATTACATGATTACATTGTTGGTCAGCACAAAAAAAAAAAAAAAAAAAAAAAGGCTGAATAGCTTATCTATATTTTGGATTTGACGACAAGAATTAGCATGATAGGCTACAGTTGTAGAAAAGTATCAACAAGGGAGATCCAGAACCGTTGCAGCACCATGAGATCAAGCAACATGATTGGTTTTTCATGCATACTTGTTAAGACCATGAAAGAAGCGATGCTTTCTACCCTTTGAGTGCTTTTGAGAATCCTTTGACAAGACGTAGGGGATGAAATGTACCTACATTGGCACAGCATATCACCATTTACTTGCACACAAGTATACAAGCATTATATCATGAGTAATAATAACAGACAACAAGTCAACAACTCCATGAATATACAACTTTAGACACAGAAGACAGTGAAAGAGAACCAATTATGAGGAACTTATTTCATTTTGATCACAATTAGAGATTAAGGGGATTTGGATGTTCCACAAAATTTAACTACCTCCACCCTGTTATTCATGGCCTTTGAAGATAGAAATAAAGTGAAATATTAAAGAAGCCTGATAAAATTATATGTTTTCATTGGAGCAACAAAGTTTTAACTTTACCAACACTTCCTAGGGAAGGCTCTCATTTTTCAGAATGGCCCCGTGAAGAATGCAGATTCCTAATTTGTAGTTCTGATGGATATATATGACAAGATGAAAGCATAAAATTTTGTAAGTCAACCAGCTAAACGGCACTTCCTCCCCCACAAGTGTGGGTAGAGGATGAGGTCATGTGTTTCAAATCCACTGGGTGTGTGTGAAACTTACCCGTCAAAAAAAGAAAGAAAAATTGTAAGACAACTAGATGCACCCATAGTTAACGGAATCATCAAAATGGAGTAAAAATCCATGGAAATCAAGCCTTCACAATAAATACGAGAGTTTTTCAACAGGACATCTAGGTAGGTAAATTGAAGAAATGGTACCCATGAAAAAAAAAATTTGGAAGTTAATAAGGTATAGAACTAAACCTGAGAATTATTACGTATGCCATAATCCTGAAGCACAGAGTTATCATCAAGTAGCTTCTCCTTATCGTATGATAGGCAAAAATTTGCCCAAACATGCTTCCTGCACATAGGCGACATACAAACATAGTACTTCAGTATGAACCAGTTGTTTCAGTTTCCATATGGATGGAAAACGAAACAAAACCACTTCATATAAAAGCTAATTTTAGCATTTCTTTGTACATTTTATTTTCTCCATTTTTTTTATCTGAGAGGCAGCATTCATCAAATATAACAAAAACGTTGATAGGCTGCTCTAAATGCAAAATTTGACAAGTACTAAGAAAAACTTATGATATTTGCAAAATTCCCATTATTTATGTTTCTAGGGATCAATTGGGCTTTGGCTCAAGCAGTAAAGGTAGGATTGGGATTGGGTCCTTTAATGAATCATATTGTAGTGAAATAAAAGAAAAAAATTGCAAAGATTATACAAGTAACTCGGTATGCTTCATAGGTTGCCAATTTATGTACTATATAATTAACCAAAAAAAGTTACCATGAAATGTGACGATGACCCATTTTGGATTGCTCCATATTGTTCACTTTCTTCTTGATTGCAAGCTTCAAATCCTTGACCGTTGCCGAATTCATCAGTGCCACATCTTCATCACCACCAAGGGAGAATGAACTTTAAAATATTTTAGTTAACAGTCACATGCTTGTCAAAATGCCAAGCTGAGAGGGAGAAAGAGACAGTACCGAAGGAAGTGTCATCCGATTTGAGGATGGAGATACGCATGGCGCTACCCAATTCGAGGCTGATGAGAGTGTCCACGTCCGATAAGGTTGGATTCTTGGGCACATCAGCAAGTATAGGATCATGGAGTAGAGTGGCAAGTGTTGAGTTTAACCTCGCCTTCTTCACATAATCTTCCACGTTTTCTTCCCTTTTCATACTAGATTCCATCATCATCGCGTGTGTGTCTCCTTCTCTCTTTCACTCTGAAATCTCAAATGATCAACAAGCAAGCAAGGTACTGGAATGGAAGGATGATTTTTCAACGTCAAGCTTAACTAACTCGACAAAAGATGAATTTAGGCTTGAAATTTGACTATAGGCTCAGCATTCCTTTATCATGAATTCCTGCTGAAACATTAAAAAAAAAAAAAATCAACCAAATACTTATCCATATTTCCAGCATTTAAAAATTCTAGATTAAAATTTCCACATTATTTTTGTAATGACTTACCATCTTGGTTATCAGGCAAAGGGAAGAAAGCAAAAGAGAGGGATTACTTCTAACATTAATGACAATTAAAAATCCAGCTCCTGTATACCACTTAATCATTTAAAATACCAAGAAACACTACCTCAAGCTACTTGGGAGTGCAAATTGATAATTCAAAATATTGAGAATGTGATAGAGTCACTTCCAGGGGATTGAGTTTTTAAACTGCATCAATAGGAATTGTCACAAGCTTGTTTACGTGTAAGTTGGAAGGAAAAATTATTGTCAAGACTCAGAGCAAGCAAGGAAGTTTTGATCAAGGCCTTTAATTAGGCAATACTTACCTACTCTATAAGCTGCTTCCAATTACCAAATAGGCTGTGCAATGAGGCGAATGTGTTATGTACAAAGTTCTGGTGGGTGCAAAGATTGGAAGAAAAGAAAATACATTGATTGAGTAGGACCCATTATGATTTTTAAGTTCAAAAACCCTTTCTTTCCAAGGAAAATTTTAGGGACAACAAATGCCACATTTTAAAGTTTAATTATGGGGGTATTTTTGTCCATGAGAATCTGGTGGATCATAACTACACAGAACCATACAGTTTCCTAAATTTAACAAATGATCTGGAAATGTATAGCAAGTAATGTACACTAATAAAATAGTCCACTTAATGCTTGTAAGGGCCATGAGTATGAAATTTGCATGATGCAGGAATGAGGGAATTTGGTTAATAAAAGACCATATATTAGTCCTTGTATTTTGAAAAGTGCCAGAGTATTATGAGAAAACCGTTTTAATTCAAACTCAGTTTTGTTAACTCTTTGATATCCCTTCAGGCTCCGATACCAAAGTAGTGGGAACAATTACGAACCATCTCATGTTTATTTAGATAGTGTTTTCTTTTTTGGGGATGAGCTGTCTATCTAGAGCATACTAGTCTCTAAGATATAATACTAACGATAAAATTGTAACAATGCATGCTTAGTCAAATATTAGAAGAAAAGATATGAACAGGAAGTCATCTACCGGCACACAAAAGTTCCCAACAAGATGGAATTCAAAGACACACACATCATGGAGTCAGAATAATTAAAATATCTAATAGACATGTTATTCCAGCATCAAGTTACATTTCCACGCTAAAAACATCAACACAAAATATTTGTAGATTCAAGATAGATTTGGATAGGTAAGCTTTCGTGCAAACAAACCTGGTCAATCTTATTGGGGTTCAGTGCCCAATCTATCCTTCGATATGCGTTGCGAACTTCTTCACAGGAATTACAACAATCTAAATATGACTGCAGTGACAAAGAAGGAGGATGGGGGTTTGAATAATAAGTGATTAAGTATATCTATGGATAGGAACAACTTTCAACCATAGTCACCAACTCTGCATAATGAAATCACAATGTACAACTTAAAGATTTATTTTTTTGAGGTGGGGGGAATAAGGCTGCCTATATAAATGATACATCAATGATATCAAGTTAGAATATGGCTTTTGGCTTTGCTTCTTCTGTATTTTTTATTTTTTTATTTTTTGTCTGGACTTTGTAAGTAGTTCGACATTACACATAATCAAGCAAAGAAATATTGCACAAACTTGAACCCAAACCATAATAAAAAATAAAAAAAAAATCTTAATCAAATAACTATCAACACTCTACATTCAACTACATTTCGATTACAAAGTAATTAGCTGGCATTTATTCAGTAATCCATTAAGGTAATAGACTCATATCATACAAACAACTTCCAACAATATTTGTTCAACAATTTACACACAGCTTCCAACATAAAATTGAAAATATTTTGAATTAGCAGAAAGGGTCCAGACAGACAACTTTACCATTGCAGCACCATAGCTGGAGCCACAGTGTGTCTCATAATGCTCGAGCCTGCCACAATGTCTCTGTAGTGGTTTTTCAATCTGAATTGGCAGAAAGAACAGAGTTGTGTGAGATAATAGTAGACCAATTGGGATAAAATTTTGTCACTGAATTCCACATAACCACCACCTCACTAATGTTAAAGGTACTACAAATTTTTTATTCCATAAAGCTTACAAATTGACGTGATAATGAATATGATTAGTAGGTTTCAACTACTTTATAAATGAATTTTTTACTGATTTGTAATGTTTTTAATTTCTAGAGTGGACAATCGAAGTGTATCACAAAAGTACAAACTTTAAATACTAGGGATTCCTGAATCGTATATTACTCTTAATTTGAAAGAAAATTTATTTGAACACAGAACCCTGGAGCTCACGAGAAGGAACTCTAGAAAGAAAAATAAATGGTTATAAAGAGATATAGAGAGAGAGAGAGAGTAGAGCCAAGACCCACGGCGAGGCTGAGAGAGAGTACCTGACTGGCGGTGCAACACTTACTATCGCATCAACTGTTTGGTAATTTGGGTCGACTCCTTCGAGTTTCGATTCTCTATCCTCTCTCTTTCTCTCTTTGGTTTTGGTTAATTTGGATTTGATTTTTGATGAAATGGTGTTTAGTTTAGAGCTGCATTGCGTTGAATTTTCTGATGTGTTGGTTCTGAAATGAAATGGTTTTTTTTTATTTTTAACATCAGTTTTTTTTTTTTTTCTTTTAATTCCGAAACTTATTAAAAAAAATAATTAACTGTAGGACATAACTGAAGATTAACACGGGAATTTAACAGAGGATCACAGAGTACTTAAATGAAAAAAACTGAAAATTAAAGTTTCAGTTTTGCATTTTTGTAAAAAAAATATTAAAAAAAAAAAAATGTATTGACTTATTCGGTCCGACCCGGGACCGATAACTGGACTATTTTTAAAGCCCAAAAGAAGGCCCAATAACTCCCAAGCGTTTGGGCTTTGCTCTTTCATGTTTAGAGCAGAATGTTTCATTTCTTTTCTTCTTTTTTGAACGTATTGAAGCTTCATTCAAAGCAGGGGGAATATCTACTCAAAAAAAAAAACCTTGGTTAATAACTATAGTCTATAGGGGGGAAAAAAAATCTCCCTTTTGCATTATGTCGCAATTCTGCATCTATCTCTGCGTGACAAAAGATTGTCTCACTTATCTCTTATTTTTATTTTATTTTTTGCCTTTTTTTGAAAAGTCAAATCAGCTAAAATTACATGGAGGAATATTTTTCATCTATACCAAATAACAACTAACATATCCTTTTTTTTTTTTTTTTTTTTGAGAATTAACCACTAACATATTTAGTAAGGTTGTGAGGCTTGAGCAATACCATTCTCTTGTCTTCTAATGTGAGAAAAATTACTTGGAACAAAGGAATCACTAAGAAACTTCGCCTCCTCAATCAAATTGAAATTATGTTGTTGTTGAATGTGAAGAATCAGTTTTAAGGATCTGGGTTATGAATCATTATGTTATGAATTCATTGGAAGAAGGGCAAAAGAGGAAAAAGAGTGGCTCTTCTTACTCAGGATATGTATATGGATCCTTAATTTCTATTTTCTGGCCAAGTGCTATATTACTAGTTTCGCCAATAAGCCAAAAAGTTATCGACTTGGTTGAGCAGCGTGGTGTGACTATTTCTGGCCAGGCAGTTTGCAACGTGAAAATACATGCATAAATCATAAGCATTTGGAGACTGGAATTACGCAACTCGTGCGTGAGAACCAATTTTCATCGATATGATATTTCAATAAGGCAAGAAAGAATTATTCCTCAAATAAGAAAAAGAGGAATAAAATCAAGGAAGAAATTATAAAAGTCGTGAAGAAAATGATATGCTTTTCAGATGCATTAGTACTTCAATTGATTCGTTTGAAATCTGTCACTTGGAAAAATAATTTGTTAGGGGCTGTTTGGCAACCGTTTTTAAACGACATTACATGTATTTTCACGCACTTTTTCACCTACGCATATTTCTAAAAAATACAAACAATATTACTAGAATAACGTTACCAAACGGTCCCTAGTCTCCCGAAATATGCCAATGTCCATGGCTGCTGAAAACTCATCTTTAAGTGGGTTAAGTGAGGAAAGAAAATGTTGAAGAAAATCTCATCTTGCCTTAATTAACTAAAAGAATAAAATACTATACTAAGACCTATCACAAACTGTGATGTTGTGAAAATATTATGACATTTTATTTTATTCCTAAACTTTTGCAAATCAATTTAAGTTGTCTAGTGCGATCTTGACAATTTGATTAACAAAAAATTAGAGATAATCATATAAAAGCTTTTGGAGTTTTACCATGGTTTCAAATGGAACTAAAAGGTTTCATTTGCATCAATAGTCAGTTACTCGTTATATAGTTTAAGTTTCGGTTGAGCAAAATGCCAAGTGAGGGTCTCGCGAACTTTCTATTTCCAATTTGTTCGAGTGAGCCTTTTAAAGCTCGATTTCTTTAAAGCTACTCCTTAATTCAACTCCATGCAAACCAATTTATTTGTATAAAACCTTGACTAACACTTGTTTTGACTAGGAACCTAGAGCCTAATAGTTGCTAAATATTACAAAAATCCATAAAGACCAAAGAATTACAAAAACCCATATCAAAAAACTTTCAAATCAACCTAAAAGGCCGACAACAATATCATAAATACACAAATCAAAAGTAAGGAAATCACAAAAGACAAAATAATTAGAAGCCATATCTATTGTTTTACAAAAAAAAAAAAAAAAATTCCCAAAAAATAAGGGGTAGGGTAGGAGGGAGGAAAATATGATCATGGATCGTGACTACTGACTAGTGACAATTTAAGACATACAACGTGAGTTGTAACTAGTTGTGAGTGACTTCAAATGGCGATGCAGGTTACAATTAGTGCTAGCAGCAATGATGAGAAGCAAAGGAGCACTGAGTTCAATACGAGTAATTAGGTTGCAATGGTGTTGATGAGTTGGGTCATATGATACTGAGCTATGTTGCATTGACCCATTGAGAGAGAGAGAGAGAGAGAGAGAGAGAGAGAGAGAGAGAGAGAGAGAGAGAGAGAGAGAGAGAGAGAGAGAGAGAGAGAGAGAGAGAGAGAGAGAGAGATTATTTTTTAAATAGTATTTTAAAAAAAAATATTAAAAAAATTATTTCAATAAAAATATTTTGCCTACATGGACAGAGGTGAATGAAAAAGAATTAACCTAAAAATTATAACAACATTAACATCTTATTAAATGAAAAAGAATTACTTATAAAGAACATAACATCCATGATTCACCAGTTTATTTTGAAATTCACGCACGTGAATACCTTATTGAAGTATTGATGGAATAAATTTCGTGTTTTATTTTCTTCTTGGTAGTCACATCATTGAGTGCGCAGCCATCAAATCAAACCATGCGCAAATTTGAGATCAAATCAAAATCATAATTTAACTTTATTATGTCGAATTGGCTTCCCTCTCTAATTGGACGTAAAGGAATATATATATAGAAATTGTTCAATCGGAAAATGATTGTGAAATTGGTTCCGAACATACTTATATTCACCAACTTTGAGTTCCCCGCATGAATGGGCATACATCATTTTGAGTTGGACTTTATGCGAAGTTGAACCATATAACTATACAGTAACTGTGTTCCATTTTATTTTTCTTTTCTTTTATGTTTTTTTTTTGGGGTTTAAAATTATATTTCTTGGAACATAATGAAGAATAAAAGGCTTGTTTTATGTCACATTCTTGCTTTACCCTCTAAATTTTCATGAAAGCCTAAAATATGAACAAAGTGGAACAGTCGGACGTAAAGTCCAAATATATATTTTATATATGAATGGTCTATTTTCATTAAGATTTCATTAATTCATATAGGTGAAATAAAGCCTATGCAGGTTTGGCTTTATTATTATTATTATTTTTTTAAATCTATGATGAGAAGGAAAAATTTTTGTATGAGATGTCTCATAAGACCGTCTCATATAATACTTACTCAATTGAAAGAGAGTAGATTTAAGCTCTAAATATTTTTGTTAAAAACATTAAGAAGTGTCAAGTGCCAATCAATTAAACTATAAAACTCATCTCTTGGCATTTATGACTTTATTCTAACTCCATTATTTGTATACTTAATTCATAAGCAAAGTTATTTTTTTGGAGATATTTGTAAGCAAAGTTGGCATTTTTGTTTATGTGCAATAAGGACGTAAGATGGTGACACACACACTAAGTTTTATTGTCAACTTACTTCCTATGTACAAAAAAAAAAAAACAAAACGCAAGTCAAAATACTAATTTATGTTAATATCCTAATCCCTATCAGTTTGTAACACATGTAAATTACTTGCTGGAGAATGATGTCATTTAAGGTCTGTTTGTTCCCCATTTCTGAAAAAGTGATATTTGCTAATTAAAATTCTATACATAAAGAACTTTTCGAAAAAAAAAAAAAAAAACCTTCTTTTTCTCTTCAAAGCACTATTTTTTAAAAACTTTTCCCCAGGATCTCTTCAAAACACACTTTGTAGTTTAAAATTTTACAAATAAAATAAAATAAAAAAGGAAGAATGAAAGTATTTTAGGCTTTTTAAAAATCAAACCTCCAGAAATCACATTGCTACTTAAAAATTATTCTAATTAGTAAGATATCTTTGAACAAAGTTTAGTTCTAAACTAATTTGAAAATATCTTTTCCCACCCACTATGTGGTGATTTATATTTTATAACATTATTTACTTATATTATTTAAATAAGTTATATAATTCATTTTAAAAATTATGTAATTAAAACTACATATAAATAGTTTCTTCAATCACCGTATAGTTTTTTCACAAGTTCTTCATTTATAGCAGAAAAACAGGAAAAAAAAAAGTATTACTTAGCTTAAGGAAAAAGAACCGTTGTGCGGTAAAAGTCTAAAGAAGTTTCGATTATGGATTATATAGATCATCGCATAGTAAGTGTAAAGTGCCCTTATGGTACTGTCAGACAATCAATTGTACTTTGGACCATCCTAGTTAGTGCCATAGGCACTCAAAAAAATAAAAATGAAAAGGGTGACTCTGATCTTGACAAATATTGATGGGAATCAATGAGCAATCTTAGCCTGCCTTCTAAAGATATACAAAATTAGGGCAATAA
Source organism: Castanea sativa (assembly GCF_040712315.1). Taxonomy (NCBI): domain Eukaryota; kingdom Viridiplantae; phylum Streptophyta; class Magnoliopsida; order Fagales; family Fagaceae; genus Castanea; species Castanea sativa. The sequence goes on from NC_134022.1 coordinate 33,199,164, forward strand.
TTATGTTCTTAGGATGTTCCCTCTAAGTACAATATTTACTTTAATTTTTTCATATAAAAAATGTAAAAAGAGAGACTATATTAATCATTATAAGTTTCGTGGACCATATGGAAAACATAGTCTACTTTTTGTTCAATCCTTGATTTAATTAGCATACTTACGTTGGTTTCAATTAATTTAACTAATATTGTCTTTTCACTCTTTTATGATTAAACCAGAGGTTTAGATATGAATCTTGTTGTTATAAATTTAATGTTTATTAAATAAATAATATTAAAGACATGTTTTATATTTCAAATAATTTAGTTTGGATTATGATTAATTAGATTAGTTTTATTGATAGATTATAGGAAGTAAGTATTTATTTTTATCTATCTGAAAGTTTGTCTTGTATAAATGTATGATCAGTTACAAATTGTTAACTACTCTAAAGTGGAGGTCTTGACTCTTTCAAGGTACTCCATTTCAAGGTATTCCATTTATTAAATTGGGTATATAATTCCTACATCAAAACAAAATCCATTAACATGTCTTGACTTGATAAAAAATAAATTATCATGTAACAAACGTGATACACTCAATTGTTTTTTAATAAAAAATTATCCCACTTGCCCGTACCAACAAAATGGAATATCTTCTTTGTGAGGTTTCTAAGTTCTTATTATATATGCCATCTACTTCCAATGTTAGGTCTTAACACAATGAAGTTAGGAGATTTGCCGAACTCTACTGCTTTTGCAATGTGAAATAAAAGGAGAAATAAAAAATTGTAGTGGATGAAAGCAACAAGAAAAACAAAGAACACATGATAATTTTGTGGTTCGACCTCATAACTTATGTCTACGGGGAACTATGTTGTCAAAAATTTATAGAACCTCTTTAGTAGCAAGTAAAAATTTATAGATTACCACCAATGTTCCCTTGTTTGATTTCACTAGATTGAAGTTTATCAAAAAGGCAAAAAAAGAAAAAAAGAAAAAAAAGAGAGGAATCAAGTAGAACATAGATCCCAGTTCAAATTTTTAAGAGCTGGCCCCTAGTACTCCAACACAGTCACAAAGTTTCGCCCTTCCCAAATACCAACTCTTTCAGCTCTTAATTTTTCCCATTCCTTTTCCCAGCATGCAACTTATGCCCATATATTTTACTAACTTGCAACCATAACTTGTACCAACTTTTACAAAGTTTCAGCTATAGCTTCCCTTCATACCTCCTTTCACAAAGCCTAACTCCTAGCTAGCAGCCATTCATTCAAGTTTTCTATTTTAGTTCAATTTCTATATATTTATTTTATGATTTATGATATACTTTCTTCTTCAATTCAATTTCAATGTAGTTGAGAGGTACAATATTTTGAATTTATTTTTGACCGTAGTAGCCCAGTTTAGTTTAATTTAAATTTGATTTATTCTATACTTGGGCATAGTAAATTTATTATATTTAATTTTATGAGTTTGGTTAACGGGCGCCCTTAAGGAATTTGGACCATTTTAGAAAAGTTTTAATATAACTTTCGTGGGAAATATAAAAAGTTATCAAAAAAGTTAGTTACTTTATTCTTTTCTCATAAAAAATTTTTTAAAATATTTCTTAAACTAATGCTTTTAGGGCATCCATTAACATTTCTTAATTTTTGTAGATAGAATATCTTTTTGTAGAAGTAGTCTAATTAATTTATATACTTATAGTTAATTTATATGAATGTTATGGACTTGTTATTGTTCAAAATAATAGGAGAAATTCAGGGAACAAATGACCTCAAGATGCTTAATTTAGATTTGTTAGTATTTTGAATGCTAATAAGTAGTATGCTACTAAAAAATTCCTAACAACAATGTTGTGCTATTATATATATGAGTTATGATTTAAGAATTTTTTTTTTGGAACTAATGTTCAAAGACACCCACATACATACTGAGTTGAGTTCAGATTTAGATGCGAATTTTTCAAATTTGATGTCGGAATACATTATTTTCATATATTTTGCTTGCAAAATTTCAAGACGATCAATGATAAATAGTCATGTCATCGATCAATTTACATTCAAGTTTTTGTAATTTAAAATAATGCATAAAAAATGAGTTCATAGATTGAATAGTAAATATTTATTTGGCATGAAAATTGACATGCATGTTAAAAATATATAAAACATCTTAAATTGTGAAATAATATAATAGTTTTACTTCGGCCCCCAAACAATAACTCTTGATTCCGCATCTATCTATGGAATAAAATCCTTGATAGCTATATCTTTGATATTATCGAGTGTGTTGTACAATGAGCTAGGATGTTATAGGGACTACATAAGCTAGAGTTAAATATACATGAGCTTTAACAATAATAATTGGGATCTCTTACACTAATACATAAAATAATATAAACTCAATATCCATCTTTTAACATGGAATACCCTGGAGAAGTTTGGAAGGGGACCTATAGTGTGTTCAACCACTTCATATATAATATGTACGATTTACTTGACCTTTTGCATGAAAATATTATCATCTACGATATGATACAAGTATATAGTATTTATTTATGGTCCATTTGAATCGAGGAAGAGAGAAGGAGTAGAGTAAAGTAGAGTAGATTTAGTATAAAATTAGTTTATTTTTAGCTAACTCTACTCTACTATTCTGCACTCTCACTCATTCTCTCTCTATCCAAACAGGTCATTATGTCTAGCTTATTTTTCATTATTGCAAAGATAGAAAGGCATACGTTGTTTGGGTGAACCAAAATAGTTCCATACAGAGTACCAGTAAAGCGTTGCATAATTTAGGGTCCACCTTTATAGCTTTTCCCACTATAAACACCAAATACTAAAAAAAGAAAAAGAAATTCACAATCGGGGCCAGGGTTTGTTGTTTTGTTTGGCTCAGATGTGCTACACGTACACACGTAGTAATAATCAACTTTTGATCAACCTCTGCAAGAGTTCTCATTGCACCACTGTCCCCAAAATATTAAATTCCATAAAAATCTAGAAAAGAAAGAGGAAGAGGATATCCAGATTATATTGGATGGTGGTGGTGGGGTATATACATAGAAAAAATAAAAATAAAAAGTAAAAATTAGAGAGACCAGTGGGGGTTACTGGTGCCGATGAGTGGGCTTAGCACTATAGGCATAATTTGTGGGTCCTTAGTGAATCATTGCCATGGCAACATGACATGTCGCATCTCAAAAAGGCAGGAAAAGAAAAACCATGCTGTGCGTGCAGCGTCTGGTTTTTCCTTCCTTGCTGAGGGGTCCATTTTGCTAAACCCAATATGGCAGTTTTTTCTGTTGGTTCCTTTCCCACTAGCTAATAATGCAGCTTCAAGATTGGTTTTTCTATTTTAGGGCAAATCTTCTATAGTGTCTCAGACTCCTTTTTTTTTGTTTTGGGGTGTTTCAGCAGTAAGATACCTACTTGATAACTTGGAGGCTAACAGCATTATAGAGACATATAATTTCTTGCGATTTAGTACTTGGGTCTTCTTTCTATGATTTGTTGCAAAGTTGACAAAGTATAATTAATTTGCAGACCAGCTGCTATGGCTTCTTGGTGCTAATACAGTATCTAGAAGTTGTATGCTTGAATCATATATAATATACTGTTATATAATTAAGCTATAACCAAAGACACATTGAGTGAATATTCATTGATTATTTTTGAATGAGTTGGTATCAGTTTGATACATTTTGAGTTAACAGTTCACGTGCACTGATCGAGTTAACTCAGTTTAATCAAGTTGAATTAAATGGAGTGAAGTGTGACATGATTCATGTAAGACCAGTGTGTGGTGCATTTTTTTTTCATGCCTATTTTGTAAAAACACACCTTTTCAGATACCTGCAATACACTGTATATGACAAGAAACCAGAGTCTAGCTTTCTTGAATTGTTACAACAATTAATTTCCAACTCTCAATTTTTTTTAAGGCATCATCGATGTCTTTTCTAGACACCGTTGCTAATGTTACCATTACCATTTGATGTAAATTAAAAGGAATCCAAATTGTTTGGCTAGTTATATTAAGAGTCGTTTCTAAATAAATAAATAAATAAAAAGTTATATTAAGAGTTTTCCCTCTTCCACCCCTTTTTTTAGGGAAACAAATTAAGCAAGGGACATTATGGTTCTTTAGTTTATGAACAAGAGAGGCATAAACTGCAAATAGGAAATTTTATTACAAATTCGGTTGGAAGTATCTCTTCCAAGTTATTACGTAGTGGTTCACACATAGGGGTGGTTAGTGGTTACAGGTTGGCTTTGAGCAGGTTAAGTGTTAACCTGTCAACCAACCCAACCAAATCAAATTCAATATTTTGGAATGGAAAATGTTTGGCTCCAAATTAGTTTGGAGGTATCTTGCTCTAACTCATAATGTTGAAATTGAAAAGACATCAACATGGAGTGTAGTTACATGACTTTTCTTATGAATCATGTACTCTTGTTTAAATAATGCAAAAGTATAGTCTTATAAATCGGCACGTAATTGATTAAAGCCAAATTTTATTCTTTTGGAATTGATGCCAACCAAAATAGAGTGAATTTTCAACTGAGTTTTTCTTTTGAGTTTTTAGTTCGACTTCATCAATTCCATTAGGTGGGGTCATTGATAGCAAAGATAGAGTCAAAGTGGCTAAGGGCCCGTTTGGTAATGTCGTTCTAGTAATGTTGTTTGTATTTTTTGAAAATACGTATGGATAAAAAGTATGTGAAACTAAGTGTAATATTGTTTAAAAATTGAAAATTGTTGTTTAAGTTGTGGTACTAAACACTCCCTAAACATCAAGGGAGACAACATAACAATATTAAAACACACACAAAGACATAGAGTGTTGTGTAATAGCAGAAACTCTAATATCAATTGTTGTGCACAATAGTGGAAGCTCTAATTCGATGCCTATGTTCATAGGCAATGTCAAAAAAAGAAAAAAGAAAAAAACTACTATCAACAATATGTATTACAACCATACTTAATCAGTCCTCACAACACTAACAACTCACATAAATATGTAACACTCACAAATCTCTCACAAACTCACAATTCCAAAGTCCTATCTCTTGAAATTCTTGCCAATGGATCACCTGTTGGCCGTTATCATTATGCTTCCCCAAGGCAATGAAACAAGCTAATGAGTATTTAAAATAAGATAATAAATGATGTAAGAGAGATAGCTAGTGATATGGTAGAGGATTTTCCTTCACGAAGATAAAAAAAAAAGCTAGGAATGATTGTGTGTAAGTGGAATATAACAAAAATAATATTCATTATATAAATGAAAGTTGGAATATCAAGATACAAAACTTATATACCTTGTACTTGCTTGGGTTACCGACTTACCGGTAATGGTGGAAAGCATTCAATAGCAACATACTAAGGTATTCCACTATGATCAGTAACACATTGACGTAATCAGTAAAGAACGATATGAAATATTTGTTGACGACATCTAGAGGCATTCAAGTCAGCAAAGGTATCAAGCTCTTGAGAAATTATTTTACAGTTCAATGCTTAAGTCATCAAAGTCAGAAGAACTTAGTTTGTGAGAGTGCAACTAGAAACTTGATTAGCGCTCTTGTTAGATGCATGTAATGGTAAAATCTCTTTTGTGATTAGATAATGAAGCAATAAAAGGAAAAGAGTGATATTTGATGGTTGCATGCAAGATAACTTTTATATATATAAACAAGTTTATCAAATTCTTTTGAACAATTATGAGTCCATAACATTCTCAAAAATTAAACATATTTAGGTATATAACAAAATTAGGCTACTTCTAGCTACAAGCTGACGTATAAAAATTAAATATAACAAAATCACTATAAGCAATTAACCTTAAAATAAATAGAATTTAAATTAAACTAAATTAGATTACTAAATAGAAATTGAATCGAAGAAGAAAAGTATAAATCTTATGATAAATAAATAGATATTGAACCAAAATAGAAAAGTTGAATGCAAGGAAGCCAGGAGCCAAAGTTTTAGGCTTTGGGAAAAGATAACTGAAGGGAAGGCACGCCTTAAAGTTAGTAAATTATGGCTAAAAGTAAGTAAAAGTTAAGGGTGAAAATTAGTAAAATAAATATATAGGCATATGTTGACATGTTGGGAAAGACTAAAAAGTTAAAGATAAAAATGTAAAATTGACCCTCGAACTTTCACATTTTTTTTCATTTTAAACCTTTAACTTTCAGTTTTATCAATTCAGTCCTTTAATTTTCAATTTTTGTTAATGTAGGACTTTGTTACAACTCAATTAGTGGCTGTCGTTAGAACTCCTAAAACGACGTCATTTTCCATGTTTTTTTTTTAAATTTAGAATTATAAGAAAATAAGAAAAATATGTTAAAAAAAAAAAATTTAAGGGGAACAACGACCTTCCCTTGAAATCAAAACAAAGAAATCACTCCACACCCAAATCCCTAACTTAGAGAAATTGGGGAAACGATTTGAGAGAGAGACTGAGTCTGTTTGAGAGAGAAATTGAGAGAGAGAGAGAGAGAGTAGGAAACTGAGTTCGTTTGATTTGTTTTGACTGTTCAAGACCGATTTGCAAAGATATTATGAATCGGTTTGATTGAATCGGTGATTGAGTTTTGATGAAGACCGATTTGCAGAGATTGAGATTGAGAATTCCTATATTGACTGAATCAGTGATGTTCTAGAGTGTACTCCGTAGCTCTAGCTCCGGCCAAGTTTTGGGTAAGTAATGAAAATCCAGTTTTTTTAGTGTGTGTGTGTGTGTTTTTTTTTTTTTTTGGGTATAAGTAGTAGCAAAACAATGATTTGCTGTGTGTTTGGTGTCTTTTTCTGTTGAGTATTAAAACTTACATTTATAGGAGCATCAAACGTTGAAAAATTCATAGAAGCTTGGAGGCAAAAAATTGGACTAATTTAGCTAGGATGTGGTTTTGTTTAGTTGAGTTGTGTGGTGTTATTTTCAGCTCTCTCTCTCTGTTACAACTCATTGGCAATGTTTTCATCTTTCAAACGGATTCGGTTTCCTACTCGGTCTCTCTCTCTCTCTCAAACGGACTAAGTCTTTCTCACAAATCGTTTACCCAATTTCTCTAACTTAGGGATTTGGGTGTGGAGTGATTGCTTTGTTTTGATATCAGGGGAAGGGGAACGATGTCGTTGTTCCCTTAAATGTTTCCTCTTTTTTTTTATAGATTTTTTTTTATTTTCTTTTAATTCCAAATTAAAAAAAAAACATGCAAAACAACATTGTTTAAGGAATTTTAACGGTAGCCACTAACTGAGTTGTAACGGAGTCCTGCATTGAAAAAAATTGAAAGTTCAAGGACTAAATTGACAAAATTGAAAGTCTGAGGACTGAAATGAAAAAATGTGAAAGTTAGAGGGTTAGTTTTGTATTTTTGTCAAAGTTAAAAGAATTGGGATTTGAGTATATGGTCCATATTTTGTGGCTGTGTTAATGGGGAGCCAAACTTTGTACTCGGGGGGGCCAGCTATTAGAAAGGTTTTATAAAGTTTGCTTATACCCTTACTTAGGCCTTAAGAGTTAAGGCTTGATCTTCCAAAAAATAGTCCTTAACAAGACTTTACTTAAAGCCTCCAAATTAAGGCATTTTATTAACTTGATTAATTTGTATGCATCTATACCCTCTTTAAACCACCTCTAGATTGGTCAAAAAAAAAAAAAAAAAACCACCTCTAGATCCCATAATCATGGAGTGACAGGTGAGATTATGAGGTGAGTTTAATTGTCAAGTAAAAGACAATAAAACATTCCAAAGAACTAAAATATCTCATTTAGCCTTTTTTTTTTTTTTAATGAAAGGAGAGCCACACATTTATTTATTAATATATCACGAAATCCCTCTATTTTGAGGCTTTTGTGAAAAGATTGATTTCAATGAGTTATTTAAAAGTTGCAAAACGTTTAAAACTAATTGGTGATATATGGTGCTTTTGAAATCATGTTTAAGAAATACACTTTTACATGTGATAGTATATAGTATAGTGCAACAAAATCGTGCTTTCTTTTTGTTAAAAACATAAAATAAAATCGTATTAGCTTTTTGAATAAAAAGCGGTGGCTAGATTAGATTTTTTATTGTCGGTGGGAAACATCATCGAGTATATGTTATTAAAATACAATTTTATGCAAATACTTTCAAAACATAATTTCATTTAAGACTATTATAACTCTCTAAATATTTTTGAAATTACTATATATTTCAAAAAAAGAATACCTAAAGTTCGTCATATCTGGGAATTACTTGCCGTGCAGATTACAAGATTCCTCTATAAACAAATAGATATATATTCTTTCAGCTCTCCATTTAACGGACCCATATATTAATACTATTTAAGGGTTCTAGAATTATAATCCAAGCTTGTTGATGTATTGACACTTTATTATTTCATGCTCTAAGAGATCCTTTGGGACATTCCCTGATATTTCTACACGTGGTTCTTTAAACATAGTCTTCTTCCTTTTTTGAGAATCATTACACATAGACAATATTAGAGGAATAAGATCAATCGCATTCGGTACTTACTTTGACCCTTAGAGGTTCATGAATTTTGGCAACTTGATATGTTAAGTAATGAATATTATGAATGGAAAAAATTTTGTATGCGCTAGGCACATAAGCTTTCCCCTCACAGATAGGTGGGCCCCACACCTGTTGGGGCCACCTGTTAGTGAGAGAGATGTCTCATGCGCCTGGCGCATGAGATACTCTCTCGAATGAATGATCTCTGGTTTGAAATGGAGGAAAAATATTTTGAATCAACAAAAGGAGTAGGTTGGGAATTATGGGCTGGAAAAATGATTTTGAAGTTTTTTTTGTTGACTCAACTGGTCTTGTTTTGCTGGGGGAGGCTACATATGTAAGTTAGTTCTTTGTTAATGAAGATGCATTTCAGAAAAAGGAAAAGAAAAAAAGTTGGAATATAAGGATCTAATGAAATATCTACAAGAACTTCACAGAAATAACTAAGACCATGTGAAATGCATAAAGTTATTTTGGGGTTAACATAGTCACATAGGGAACTTTTCTGAATGATAATATGTTTACCAGTATTTTGTTGTTTGAAGTATGACCTTCACCAGGTTCACCTAACTCCCCTAGATCTTAATTGATTTCGCTATTAGTTTTGGGCATAATTCTAATTCTTTAACTAGCAAGAAATAATGACTCCCACAATTTAGAGTTAACCACTCTATTTATGACACCCATTGATTTTGGGTGTAACCGGAATTTTAATTTAGATTCTTTATTTGATAATAGTTAATTGAAATCTATGATTCTCAAAGCTTATTATTTAAAGATTGCACTTACCCATGAAAGATTACATTCTTTAATATGTTTTCATCGACTTCAAATAGTTAAAATTCGCATAAACATAAATTACAACTTTTAGAAGGAAAGCCTAGAGAACATAATCATGACAAAATGCAAAAACACCTCCTAAGTTTCATTTCTTCTTTATTGCTCTTTTAAGATTTTTATATCCACTAAATTGACCTTTGGGACTACCTTTTTTTTATAGCTTTTGTGGACAAAAAAAAGGTTATACTATCATGTGAACCACGTTAATAAGAGTTATTAACTGATTCATGTTGCTGCTCAAGTGATGCTCACGTGATTTTTTGTTAACAAGAACTAACAAAAGTTAATCACAAACATAAATTTGACACATTTATAGAAACCTCAAAAGTTACAAAAATGAATTAAAACTCTATGGAGATGTTTTTGTTCGGTGACACTAACTGCTGCATGCATTTTTGGTGTTAGTGTGTGAGTGTATTCCCTTAACTCATCCCCCTTCCTTATATATGTGTGTGTGTTTCCTCAACAAAAAAAAAAAAAAGACCCAAACCCCAAGGGGTATTTCTGTATTTAGGCCAACATAATTATAACCTTATTAAGGTCTGAATATATTAAACCCAATAACTAGAACAATAAAAGAAAGTGCAATTAGATTAGTTGAATGAATTTAAACTTTTTACTCATAAATTAAAATTTCAAATTTTCATAAATTACATAGGGATAAAATGTAATTTTATTTATATAAATTTTACGTAAGGGTGACATATGCATGCCGAAAAAGGAAAACTGGCACGTATAGCGGCCAAGTTGTCAACCCAAAAATGGGACGTGGGGAATCTTGTGCATTGAGTCCCCATGCATAATAGAATAATTATTACTGTATTTGAATTGAAGTAAACTTCCAAGCCAAGAAGGAATAATGCATAATATATTAATATTAACCATACCAAATTAAAATATTGTGGGAAAAAAACATAAGAACATATATATTAAACTATGAGAAAAATGAAAGTTTTTCTTCAATCAATTTGAAGAAATTTCTGACTTCTTATCATAAGATTATTTATGTGTATTATTTAAACAAGTTATTTGATTTTATAAATTCCATAAAAAAAAATTATTATTTAGAATAGTATATAACGTAAGTATAACTATAGAATTGCGGGTCATTTATAACAGGATTAAGACTGCATGGGAGAAGGGGCATGAATATCTCATTTTTGGAAACAAATTCAGTGTAGAAATTGAATTTTTAACAATGCTAAAAATAAACTATTAGAAAAGGTCTTATGGTTAATCCCATTAGGATTGCCTATGATTAATACCCACACCCCTGCTTATTATGTCCACACTATATATATATATATATATATATATATATATATATATATATATATATATATATATATATATATATATATAAAGTATTTTTTTAGAATAATTTAATAGTTGGAAGAGATGAGATTTGATTCTTGAACATCTTTATTAAAAATATCATAAAATGTCAATTGAACTATAAGGTTTTCGATGCATCCATTTAAGGCTTGAATGCTTTCTTTTATCATATTTCAATTCTAATTTGAGAAATGCATCCCTCTCTTCCCCCCATATTTCATTAAAAAAAATATAAAATAAAATGAAATAATATAATTTTTTTTTTTAGAATGAAAATAATAGTATAGTTGAAAGTGAAACTATGCCAGTAACCTAATACCAAAAATTAACACTTATTAGACTGACTGGTTAGGTTCCTTCTAAAACGTTTCTTGGGCGACCTGAAAACTCCTAAAGAATGTTAAGAAGGGAAGAGTTTTGTTGCCAAATAATAGAGGTTTCTTAATGGGAAAGTTATTCTCCCTATTTTGGGTCCTGATTCAAAGATTTCATTTCTTTAATCTAGCTTCCTTTAACCTGCTAACCTAACTCTTCTCTTTTTTGAAGATCTTTATTAGCTACGTACCTAAACTTTGAAACCGAAACCCTCTTTCACATGGGTTGGCTTTAAAGCATCTCCAAGGTCTCCAGTTTTGACTGTACATGAGAAACAAATTAGTAAAAGAATTTGGAAAGAGGATTTTTTTATTAAAAAGAAAAGATATTAAGTGGAAAAATTCTTTTTGGCCGAAGAATTAAATAGAGATTCTTTCAAGACTATTATGCAACTCGGTCGGTCATTAAATTCTAGGTGACCTATCTGGGGGCATTGAATTTATATTCCCATGCAAACGAACCATCTTGGCTTCTTCTTTTTCTTTTTTTCCTTTAAGTTTTTCTTTTTAATCTATAAAATGTGAGGAGGAAGATAAGAGTTTCTATTCGAACCCAAGTACTCAATATCGAGAAAACTGAATTATATACATTAATTGTTTCTATAAAATTTAAAAAACAATGGTCTTGGTAGAATATAAATTCTCTGTACCACATTTTATGTTCCACTTATATTCCACATTTTCATTAATTACAACTTCTTATATGTTTATTTATTTATTTTTTCCATTTTAAACTTTGACTATTTTATAAGGAAAGTTAAACAACTTGCTATGTAGTTGTATATAATTGGTAGAATATAAAGTGAAACACAAAAAATTTATTTTTGTCTTGTTAACAAGAACTTTTAAGACAATTGTAAATAAATAATTTTAGGAAAATTTTAATACAACTTTTTAAACTTTATTTTATAAGAAAAGTTAAGCAACTACATAGTAAGTTATAATTGGTGGAATATAAAGTGAAACACAAGAAATAGTACTAAAGATTTGTTTTTATCTTGTTAATAGGTACTTTTAAGACAATTGTTAATAAAAAATTTTAGGAAAATTTTAATACAACTTTCATGAGAAATATATTAAAAACAAACTATTAAAAAAATCAAAATTTTTTATTGTCTCATAAAATTTTTTAAAAATATTTTCTAGGCATATATTGTTTAACTAGCCCCCCAAACATAATTACATTAATTACTCCTAGAAAAACACAAAAGATTAACACATTTTAAAAGAAAAAAAGAAAGGAACAAAAATTCGTACAACAATAGTTTGGAAACTTCGGCCATCTTTCTTCTTGTTCCTAGAACATTTTTGCCCACAGCATAATTATAGACAAAGTGTGCGTTTGAGTTAGGATTAAAAATTAAAATTATAAATTATTTAACTGTTTATCTTATTTTTGCTACAATTCATGGGCCTTACTACACTTTTTGGAACTATTCATGAGTCACACTCTACTATTTTAATTAACTTTTACCTTTATCTACAATACTTTCAGCAATAATTTTTTAGTTTCAGCAAAATAAACGGTATCCAAACACACCCAAAGAAAAGGAAAGAGAAATGAAAAGTTAAACCATTCTCAAATTTCAACCCAATAAAGGTTTTCAACAATGTCGACTCGTGCTAAATGCATAGTTCAAAAAGCTCTAATCAAATTGAAAAGTATTATATTAACAACAAATCATAAATAGTAAGTTGTTATTAATTCTAATTTTAATCCACAATTAAAATTATATTTTTATCTACTAATAGTAGCTAATAACAATCTGCTGTTTATAATTTATTGTGAAGATATTGTAAAAATGTTAAGTAGAAATCAATTTTTAGTTAAATAAATTAGTAAATAACTAAAAATGTACACAGACTATTTGCTGACAGCATATAAATGGTAAAAGGTTGACATGCCAATTAAAGAAGTAGAGGCTAGCTGTCTATCAGTTTCGCAATTCAGCCATGCATGAGTGTTTAATGTCAAAACTATATATATATATATATATATATATATATATATATATATATAGATGAGATTAATTATAACCAAACGTTAAAAGGCTGCTGGTTTTGATTTGTTACAAACTTTGTAAGGTTAGGTCCGTTAGGTATGTTAGAGCTGCTTGTTCCGAACTTTAGAGGGGGCGGTGCGAAATGTTTTGTTTTTTTTTGTTTTTTGTTCTGTTCTCTATATGCCAAATTTTCTAACTACCTATCAAGTCTAATAATAATTGTTAAAGAAAGTTGTAGCACACATATGCATGAAAACTATTAGGGTGCGTTTGGTAATGTTGTTCTAATAAAGTTGTTTATATTTTTTGGAAATACGTGTGAGTGAAAAAGTGTGTGAAAATACGTATAATGTTGTTTAAAAATTGAAAACATGTATTTAAATACATGTGCCAAGGATTTTTAGCCAACATTTTTTTTTCTCAACATAATAAATATAACTTTTTTTTAAAACATACAATCTTTGTAGAGTCATAATCCTATTTATGTTGAGTTGTACTTACTAATTAGTTAATTAATTGGGCTTTTATAAAAATATAATGAATACATAATTATTCTAACAAATATCTTAAAAATTAAAGGGAAAATAAAAGACTTTACTCTATACTTATAAAAATGATAGTTGATCAAAGATAATTTAAAGATTTAAAATCTTCTTGTCAACCTAGCTTTCCTTAAATTCGTTGAAGTTTAATAAGTAGATTTTTTGTAATACATTGCAAACTATTTAATTTTTATCCTGAGTTGTGTTTATAACAACATTTTATATTATTATATTTATATGTCACAATTTTTAGTGTTGGCTAATTTAATGACAAATTTATTTGTATTTTTGGACAATGTACCTTGTATTATATATATGAGTCTAATAAGGATTGAGGTTTGAAGATTCGGTTCACTGTGTAAACTTAAAGACCTTGGTTGAGTGAAAGTGGAAGTTGAACAAAAAGTCTCATTGTAGCCTTCTCAACCCTAAATCCTACACCTTTATAAACAAAAACAAAAAAATAAATAATAATAATAATAATTGAATTAACCCTAATCACTAGAGAGGAAGAAAGCCGCACTTTTACAATGAAATACTAGAGTTGAAAATTCCATAGTCTTATGTCTTATCTCTACCTAATTAAGTCTAACCTTCAATAATTAACTCTTATTTGGAGCTTCTATGAAAACCATGGCCCAGCTCCAAACTGCCTCGATTTACAACAATATACCTAAACCAGTAAGAAAAAGGAAAAAAGAGAGGGTTGTTAAGGGCTTTCCTTAATTTAAACTTTCATAAATCTATCTTATGTCCATAGTTATTCAATGATTGAACTCTCTCTTTTCAAACATCATGTCACCTACCACTACAAGAAAATATGTTTATTACAACAATAAAAAAATCATTGTAATAACATCAAAGTTATTGCAATAGTTGATGCAAGTTGTTGTAATAAATTTTGAGATAATAAGTTTGTGCAACAAAAAATTTCATTGCAATAATTATTAGATATTTCAATGACAACTTTGATACAATGATATATATGTTGTTGAAATAAATAATTTATTGCAGCGAGATATTCGTTGTAATAAATAATTGTTTCATATTTGTCATTACGCAATAGATTGTAAATTAATTGATATCAAGTTATTGTAATTTGCAATGATATATTCGTTTTATGTTTGTCATTGCAATAGATTGTTAAATAGATAAAGTACTATTTTGATCCCTAAATTTTACCAAAAGTTTTTTTTTAATTTCTAAACTTTAAAAAGTTCATTTTTCGTTCCTTAAGGCCTTAACTATTAAAAAGTTCATATTCTATCCCTAAACTATTAAAAATGTTTTATTTATGTCTTTAAACTTTACTAGAAGTTTGTATTTTATCCTTAAATTATTGAAAAATTTCTTTTTTCATTTTTATTTTTGTCTCTATATCATTCAAAAAAACTATTTACAAAGTTTAGGGATGAAAAAAGATTTTTTTTTTAAAGTTTTGGGATGAAAAACAAATTTTTAATAAAATTTAGGAACCAAAATAGTATTTTACCTTAAAATAATTGATATCAAATTATTATAATGATGTCTTTATTACAATAAAATATCACTTTGAAATTTTTGTTATAATAAATTGCAAAAATAATTGTTATCAAGTTATTGTAACAATATCTTTATTTTAAATTATTGCAACAAATTTTAGTACCGATAATTATAAGTTATTGAAACTAATTATTGTAAATGCGATCATTTACTACTTTTAAGTTATTATTATAACAATTTTTAATTTATAGATGTAATGTTGTGTCTAATACTACTTTGTTAACGTCGTTGAATTAACACTGTAGCAAAATCCGTTTGGATAGAACTTATTTTGCTGAAACTGAAAACTGAAAACTGAAAACACTGTAGCAAAATAATTTTTAAATGTGTGAATAGTACTGTGGGACCCATTTTTAATGAAAAAGTTACTGAAAAGTGAAATTTGTGGGGCACGAATGAGCGCATTTGTGCACTGTTCATAGCTGAATAGTCAAACCTTGCGGCTGGGTTTAAAAAAAAAAAAAAAAAAAAAAAAAAAAAGAAGCAAAACGCAACGTGGAAACGCAGAAGTTGTATCCAAACTCCACCTTAGTGTAATAGACTGATTTTGGCGCAGTGATCTTTATTCTATGACCGACCAGGTCCCACTAAGAAACTCCAATTAGTGGGAAATAAAAAGGTCTCCTTGCCCCGCTGGGAAATAGCATTACCCTACAAAATAGGTACCATTACCTTTTAAAAAAAACACGTTATAGGCTTACTTGATATGTCAATGTGGTGCTAACATGTGACAACTGGTAAACCAACGAAAATCACAACTCGCAACAATAATTATCACTTGGCAATTCGTATTTCCTTTTCATTTCTATCACTAAATAATAAATTAACAAAACATAAAGGTGTGGGGTTCAATTCAACTGTTAAAAGTGGTCCTTCCCCATCTTCGTTACTAATGCTCTAAGATAGCGCCAAAACGATTCTTTGGAAATCTCCTTTTTTATTACTTTCTCTCATATTTGCATAATACACTTATGTAAAGTTTCAAATCTTGGACAAAAGAAGAGTTAAACTATTTCTCTTTATTAAATAAAAAATATCCGGATCAGATAGAGAACCAATAAAAGGAGTGGTTTCTAGTTTTGTGGTTCAGATGGTCGGATCGATAACATCATAACTAATTCAGTTACTGATTATTTAATTTTAAAAATCGATTTATATTCCACAATGGAAGAGTAAAGTTTCCATATTTTTACTAATATCCCTTTATTAATTAAAATGAAAAAGTTAAAGAGCTTTTATCCTTTTGTTTTCGTTTTATGAGTTTTAATTAAAATGGAGAATGTAGAAGCTTGTACATTTTTATTTTATATATAATGTACTTAATGATATCTTCTCAAAAATTGGACTTTCTAATTTTTTTTTAGAAAAATTATAAACTTAAACAAACGGATCCAGAAGAATATTCTAATAGAAATCCATATCATTAACGAGAAGGAAAGTTTTTCCCCTCATGATGTTTCTCGTGAAGACCATGCAACTTTGCATTAGGTATGCTAGTCAATTGAGTCAAGTCAAATATTAGAATTTCAAAGTTATTTATTTAATTTTATTTTGAATATGAACCAAGCTCAAGTTTATCACCAAGCAAACTTAGGTTATGTTTGGTAATAATTTTTGTTTTTATTTTTAAAAACTTTTTTTTAGGAATATAAAGAAAAAAACAAAAAATTTTTTTTTTTTGTATTTTTGAAATATAAAACATGTTTGGTTAGTTGAAATTTAAAAAAAAAAGTTTTTTAAAGAAAGAAATAGAAAATACTAAAGTATGTTATTATTAGAATTTGAACTCTAATGCTAACTCATTAAATGAGATAGATTTATTAAATCAAATGTGTGTTTTTTTTTACTTTTGAAAACTAGAAACTGAAAACAACCTTTTGCATGTCTTTAGTTTTATTCACAAATTGAGTTTTGATAACAGTTTTTGTTTTCTGTCTATTTTGAATTGCCAAATAAGGTTTTTAGTTTCAAAAATAAAAAAAATGTTTTTGAAAACAAAAAATAAGGAAAAAAAATAGTTACCAAACATACTCTTATTCTTTTTCCAATATATATATATAGTAAACATTATGACTATTGTTTTTTACCCATTCATAAAACTATGCTAATAATTAGAAACTACATTATAGTTATGTATGTTATGTTTTTTACGCATATATATATATTTTTTAGAGAATTTCAATTTATGGCGTCCGCTCCTGATGATAACTCTTTATCATTAAATCAAGACACTAGTCAGTTTTTTTGGTGTAAGCGGGAATTGAACTCCAGATCTATTATTCAACTATTAGAGATTTTACTAATTGAGCTAAATAGAATCCACTATCCATATATATGTTATGTTTAGGTTCAACATATTTAATACTTGAGCCTAAATTTAAGCTTGATTTATTTGCTTGGTTCATCTGTTAAACAATCAACCATAAAAATATTATAAATTAAAAAACTATTTTTCACAGTAGAGTTGGAGTTGCTCATAAATAATCGAGTGTTGCTTATGCTCTTTATTAGAATGTGTGATGGAGTTGTAAGCTCCATTGAAGGAGTGAAGAGTATGGCTAATGGCCGGCTTGTGGTACCAATAGGCCGAAACACTCATCAGTAATAACATGTAACTTGCATACTATAAAAAACAACATAAATCAAACCAGCAGTTGAACGGATGCCCAATTTTTGGGATGCTTGGTTATTAGGTTGAACCGTCTAGTCTTGTTCTATTTTTAATAGTATTAATTTCTAGACTAAAGTAAGTTTGCCTTAAAGTTTAGGATTGTTTTTATTTTGGCTCTTTATGTTTAATTATGTTTTTATATTGGCCCCATCACTCATTTTTGTTAACACCTAGCATTATATAAGTGACACGTTTTAATGGACAACACTTATTTGACACTTAAAGGTTAAATTACTAACATAAATTAATGGCATGAACAATTTAAAAATGAAATTAAACATTTTTGTCCGTAAACTTATTAGTAATTTAATTGTTAAGTGTTAGATAAGTGTCATGCATTAAGACACATCACCCATAATATAATGACAATGTCATAACATTACTAGTAAATATGGACAACAGTGCCAATATAAAAATAAAATAAAATATAAAGACCAAAATGAAAATAACTTTAAACTTTAACGTTTAAAAGTGTATTATATTTTAATTCCTATTTTCTATCCTACACTATTCTTTCCCTTTTTGCCCCCATAAATTGCTTATTGATTGCATTGAGAGAGAGAGAGAGAGAGTCGAAGAATAACTTACATGTTTGACACATAATTTGTAGCAGGGAAGGAATAAAAAATAAAAAATAAAAGTCTAAAACTATTCAGATACTTGTGATCATTTTGTTTGATCATTAAAAATTAGTAACGATGTCCACCAAATTATAGAAGTTTGTAACACAGTTTGGTTGATTCTATAACTCATTAGCAATAAGCGCAGAAAATATTCGGTGCTGTGGGGATGACTGGTATTTTAGTATTGTGTTGAAAAGTACAGGGGCCAAATAAGTGCCGTGAAACCTAGTTATAAATTGACTAGACAGCCCAAGTTGTGACTTGTAAGAGTGAGTGCGCGTGTGGAATTCAACTTTTTTCTTTCTTTGGAGGTTTCTATAAGACCTCTTCGTTCCAGCTCAAGTACTCACACATTAGCCTATCAAAAAAAAAAAAAAAAGTACTCACACATTAACATCTCTGTTTCTCCTCTGTTCCATTCTCTCTATAACCTTTCATTCCCCCAACTCTTATCTATTATTATCCAAATCTCTCAAAACCTTGAGGTACAATCAAATTCTTAAATGGATTTGTTTCAATTTTTTTTCTTTGTCGTCTAGTATTTGTTGTTTCTATATGTACTGAAAAGTTTATCTATCTATGAGCAAGGTTAAAGAGAAAGAAAATGACTAAACAGAATGTGGTGGTGTCTGATTGCTCATCGCGTAGTAGCATGGTTACAGTGGCTGCATCAACATCAGCACTGTTCTCACCACCAGAAGCGTTGGCTGCACTTGGTGGTCATATTGCCATGTCTGAAAAGAAGCTCCTTAAAAGGCTTGAAGCTGGAGGTGGCAGAGTCAATGCTTGGGTTGATTCAATGAGAGATTCCTCACCTTCTCGAATAAAATCCACAACTGAAAAAGAAGAGCAAAGCTCTTGGATTGTACGTTTCAGCCTCTTGTCTAAAACGACTATTATTCTATATTTCTAATATTCATGCTGTTAATAAGTTTGTACCATTGTTTTATTTGTTTCTTAATTGTTTGGACAATAGCTTCGTCATCCATCAGCGTTGAGAAAGTTCAGGCAGATAATATCTGCTTCTAAAGGGAAACAAATTGTGATGTTTCTAGATTATGATGGTACTCTCTCACCGATTGTTGAGGATCCAGATCGAGCATTTATGTCGAGAGAGGTTTGTTTTCATTTTGTTCTAAACTTTTGAAGTTCATGCATTTTGTCTTTAATTGAGTTCTGGTACACTTTTAATGTTGTTCAATTTTCTTTCATGCTTGTTTGTTTAAAGCAGATGAGAGAAGTTGTGAGAGATGTTGCTAGATACTTCCCCACAGCCATTGTAAGTGGAAGGTGCAGGGACAAGGTGCATTTTCCAGAACTATAAAGTTGTCTAGTACTTAAATTTATTTATTTATTTATTTGTTATTATTATTTTTTTTATCTAGAATAGTTGATGAATAACCTGTTTTTGTTTCTAATTGTCAAATTTTCAGGTATATAAGTTTGTAAGATTAGCAGAACTTTACTATGCGGGTAGCCATGGAATGGACATCAAGGGACCATCCAAAAGCAGAAAATGCAACAAAGTCAGTTCTGGTGTGCCATGTAAAAAATCAATCTTTTTAATCTTTGATCTTTTGGCCGTTTCTAATATATATTTTTTCCTGTTAATTTTTGGTTAATTTAGGGAAATCGGGCAGTAATCTTCCAAGCTGCTACTGAATTTCTACCCATGATTCATGAGGTTTGTTTTCTTTTACTTCTAAGTAAAAGATGATCAAATATAGATAAGATATGTGTATAAAGAACTAACTGTGAATGTTCTTTCAGGCGCACAAAGCCTTATTAGAGAAAACAAATTCCATCCCAGGTGCTAAGGTGGAAAATAATAAGTTTTGTCTATCCGTACACTTCCGCTGTGTTGATGAAAAGGTGACTGAAATCCCTTGTCCAATATTTTTTTTCCCTTTTATTTCTCATTTGGATCACAAAGACTAATATTTGTTTTTTGTTTTTTTCTTTTGGTCAGAGATGGGCTGTATTAGCAGAGCAAGTTAGGTTGGTGCTCAGTGCGTATCCAAAACTTAAACTGACTCAAGGGAGGAAGGTACCCACGTTGTTCTATTTAATTCTCAATTTGTATTTTAAAAAAGAAATTTGTATGCAACAAATTCTTTGTATTTTTGTAATGGTCAAAGTTGACATGTTGGTTCAAACAGGTGCTAGAGATTCGTCCAATTATCAAATGGGACAAAGGCAAAGCCCTTGAATTCTTGCTAGAGTCACTTGGTAAGCATTGAAGTACTTTCACTAAGCAACAGTATAGAAACCCCATGGTCATGACCATGAAAGGAATAAAAGAAAATAGTATATATTGTCCAATTCTTAACTTCTTCATTGATGTTCCTCTTTAGGATATGCCAGCTCAAGTGATGTTTTTCCTGTCTATATTGGAGATGATCAAACAGATGAGGATGCATTCAAGGTATCTCGTTTTCTTTTTACATTTGCGTGCATTTAATTAACATTTTGTTGAAAAGCTACTTTATTTATTGAAAATTTGGAAAAAAAAAAATACAATTATACATAAAAAATGTGAGACTTTAAGGAAAAAAAAAAACTAAAAAGTTACCATTTCTTGTATGAGTATTTGCTAATCCATTTATTACATATTATGATAAATAGGTTTTGCGCAATAGAGGACAAGGGTTTGGGATCCTAGTTTCTAGAATTGCAAAGGACACAAGTGCCACTTATTCTTTGCAAGAACCATCTGAGGCAGGTTTATTTAATCCAAACATACACTTGTGTTTGAACTATGATAAGACAAAATGTTATAATTCGAATTTGTACTACATGATTTCTCAATATATATAGACATTATAGCAAAAAATGTTTATTATAATGAAAAAAAATCATTGCAATAACATCAGAGTCATTGCAATAGTTTATGCAAAGTGTTGCAATAAAATCTGAGATAATATGTTGGTGCAAAAAAAAATTTCATTGCAATAAACCTTTAATATTTTAATAGCAATCTTTATTTAATAATATATTTGATATTGCAATAAACAATTTACTGCTTCGAATATCTTGTAGCAATATGCAATTATTTCACAAATCTTATTACAATAAATTGCAAAGAATTGACAAAAATAATTTGAGTTAAATTATTGCAACAGTATCTTCATTGTAATAAAAAATTGTTTCATATTTTTTATTACAATAAATTGTAAAATAATTGGAATTAGGTCATTGTAATAATATATTCATTGTAGTTTCATGTTTGTTATTGCAATAGATTATAAAATAATTTATATTTAGTTATTACAATGTTATATTTGTTACAATAATCTATCTCCTTGAAATTTCTATTATAATATATCGCAAAATAATCAGTATCAAGTTATTACAACGGTTTCCTCAATTTAAGTTATTGAAATTTTTTTTGATTTCTTAAATTTAAGTTATTGCAAAAAATTTTCTAAATTCAATTTAATATTAAAGCCTCTATTGTAAGTGAAAATTATAAACTATTGCAACTAATTATTATTAATGTAATAATTTATTACTTTTAAGTTACTATTGCGACGATTTTTAATTTTTAAATGTGATATTATGTCTTATAGACTTATTTTGGTGTGGTGATATATATATATATATATATATATATATATATATATATATATATATATATATATATATATATATATATTTGTACTGCATATTAGATTAAAAATTCCGTTTCTTTGCAGGTTAGGGAATTTTTGCGGCTATTGGTGGAATGGAAAAGATTATCACGGCATGCAAGGACAATAGGGGCTGTAAACATACAGCAATAATTGATCCCATGTTTTTTGGGGTGATATTAATATTTGCTGTATGTTTACGTTGCTTATTTTTTTGGAATAGAATTGCAAATGTATTTTCTTCCTTAGAGCCTGTAATTGATCAAAAGAGCGAAACAATTCCTCATAATTTATGAGTTGTTTATATATTATTTCTCTTTCCATCTCTGATACAGTACTTATGTGTTGGTTAATATGTGGTGTCAATTATTTTTATAAATAACAATAATAATAAAAAGTAGTGGTGAGAGAATTTGAACAAAAATAATCTCTAATTAAAAAATTGGGTAATGCTAGCGATTGAACCACAAAGTTTTTAGCCATAATTTGATGGCTTATGGTGCAAGCATGTATTTGCATACTCAGCTGCCTGTGTTTGGGAATTATCATATAATAACTGAATATATATTGCAACTTAATAGGTTGATCTTAGAAATAGGATTGAGAATTTTCTACAAAGCAACTTTAAAAAAAAAAGGGTAATAATTGGTTTCTCATGCTAGAAGCTTGAATTCATGATTTTGAGGGCGTTATCAAAGAAGTTAAATTGGCTTTTCTCTTTTAGAAGTAATAACTAATAT
This sequence comes from Castanea sativa, assembly GCF_040712315.1. Taxonomy (NCBI): domain Eukaryota; kingdom Viridiplantae; phylum Streptophyta; class Magnoliopsida; order Fagales; family Fagaceae; genus Castanea; species Castanea sativa. The sequence goes on from NC_134022.1 coordinate 33,221,984, forward strand.
TAAATAGTGATCAAGCCTGAATAAACATATTAATAAACAACTAGAGCCCATGTAGACTCATTTTTTTTCTCAATGATAGCCACCAACATGACAACTTAACGGTTACAACAACAATAAACAAAGCCTTAATCTTAAATTTTGTGATTGACTATAGATCCATAATAAATTAGTTTGAGTCGGGGTAATGTATTCTTTTTTTTTTTTTTTTTTTTTTTTTACATTATACATTATCCATAATTGTACTCTTTATTACTTTCTTAATTATTATTTCTTTTTTATTATTATTTATATTAATATTATTTTTGGTCTTCTTTCTCATTTTTTTCATTCTCTAAACTTAGATCAACTCTCTCTTTCTTATTAGTACTTCTCTCTCTCCCCTTTCTCCCAAGTGCGGGTGGTAGGATTTTGTTAATAACATGTTATCGTATATGTTTTTAACTGCGCACACACTCGCTTGGAGGAAAGCCACCATGCCCCAAATTAACCATCGAGCTAGGCATTGAGAAAATTTACGATTTTCGGTGAGTTTTTATCAGTTAATAGAATTTGTCTATTCTTTTGGTGGAAAATAGAGTCACAATCCTGAACGGGACGTTTGCATATAAACAGTGCTGCAGTGGGGCTTCCAAAAAAACCTGCTGTCATTTGCTAATGTGCATTTCTAAGGACCACCTTTTTTTTTTCTCTTCTTTTTTTTTTTTTTTTTTGGTTTTACCTGGTGCATTCCCTAGTATTTAATTTTAAGGTTGTTGCATTGGAATATGGTACGGGAAGCAGTACTGTTCACAGGTCATCTTTGATTTCTATAGGTCTATTATTTGTTAATTAGCTTTATTGCTGCTAAATAAGAGATCATAGACTGTTAGCAGTCAAAAGGACAGAATGCTAATTCTTGGATTGAGTAATTTCACTTTCACCAGCTTTTATTGTCCACACTCTAAACATCTCAATAATGCAAAGCATCTCTTAATAGCTGTAAAGAGACCTGGCATAAGACACAATGGCGCCAAATTAGAGAGGAATGCATGAATCAATGCTTTATTTAACTTGTTTTTAAATGAATAGGTTTTCCTATCTTTGGGAAAAATTATCATTGGCGTGTATAATCTGACTGTGAATGCAAAACTCAAAGTCTCTATTGCTATCTATGTACCCATCAAGCCTAATTAATTTTGACAATAACGCATACAATACCCATTAATTGAAAAAGTTTTACTTCAAACCGGTTTTCAACTTCCTCTAACCCGCTATGTGGTGATTAGAGCGACTATATATCCACATATTTTTAGTTATATAACTTTTTAAGTGAGTTACATAACTTGTTTAAATAAAATATGTGAATAGTCTGATAAATCGTCATGTAATAAGTTGATAGAGTATAAAGTATAATACAAAAAGTAGCATAAAGGATTTGTATTTTTGTTTGGGAAGAGAAGTTTGTAATTACCTGATTGTCAACTGGTGAAAATTTGAAACACTGAAAGATCCTTAGCAATTTAAGTTAAATTCTATTTCATGTTTTCAGATAATCAAACACATTTTGGTTTTGACTGTAAGAGATATAATTGCATAATGCATGGTATCCTTTATTGATGATCACAAATAATGTAAATGTTGTGATCATGATCATGTCCTACCAAATTTAGGTTAAAATTTGTATTATGTTTGTGATGGCTTTCCATTTGTTTACTAAATTGATACAGTTTGGACTTTTCTTTTTTTAAGTATGAAGAAAATAAATCAATGAAACCCATAAACACACAAACCTTCCATTTTTCTGCACACTTCGTTGTCAGACTAGAGGAATTTGACACCTAACTAGCACTCAAAATGATATCTCTCTTTTTCCACCATGGAGACCGAGAGAAAGACCTTTATTATTGGTGACATCCTATTCAATCAAGGTCTACATTTTGAAAACTTCTTCTTCTAGTGTAAGTTTGTATCTCTAATTTATTAGACTAAGAATTTGATTTATGCCCAGTGTTCTATCTAGTACACTGATGAGACAAGGACAAGGACAGAATACGAGTGCACTAAAGCACTAAATGAAGGCTTTCTTAGACTAAACATCTTATCCACATTTCTATCATAACCTCACTCACTTTATAGCATAGGTTCCAACTCAAATAATTAGTTCATCAAAAAAAAAAAAAAAACTCAAATAATTATTGAAAGAACATCTTAAAACTGATTGATGTGAATTGAGTAATCATATTCTCTTCTCATGACATGTACCTAACTTTTTAACTCTTAGCCCCATACAACGCCCTTCTTAATGCTAAGGGGATCCTATGTAATTGTTACATACAATATTGTACATACTTCATTCTTAATGCTAAGGGAATCCATGTATGTGCTAATATATACCACTTATCTTTAAGAGGTGTTGCATGCAACGGTTGTATGAAATAATTCCTACCATCCAAGTATATATGCCTTAATAATTGTCATGCTTCTTCACCCTAGTCTCAGACAATAAAGGGGGCACAGGCCATGCAGGCTGCTAATGAGAGAGAGAGAGAGAGAGAGAGAGAGAGAGAGAGATTTGGTACCAATGTAGGGCACAATCAACATGAATATATGCTACACTTTATTAATCTTAAAATGATATATTTAAGAAAGCTAAAGCAAAGAGAGCCTATGCTTTTGAATCACAAGTAGGTGAATTGATTGGATGCTGGATGATCGAAATATCCCTTAAAAAAAATACAAAGAAAGATCCACAAGTTTTAAGATATAGACCTGAACTGAGTGAAAACAAGGCCATTGTTCACAAACAGAGATACAAAGCTATACCATTGGGCACCTAGATTTGAGAGAGCCCACTTGAAAAGATTTGAAAAAAATCAAGTTGCTTTTTTTAATGGAACCAATTTCGAGATTAATGGGTTGTTTTCAGAGGGTTAGGTGGTGAAAGGGAAACCCACTAGTAGGTGAAAGAGGAATATATCCATGGTTGTGTAGGAGTTGGAATCCACTTAAGGTGCTTGATTTGAAGAAGACAAGGGATTTTTAATGGGAACACCCAACATGCTTCCAAGCCCTGGAAAAACTCTGCCCTGACGTGTAAAGAAATGTTCCACTAGATTCAACCCATCATTGGTGTCTTAAACAGAAATAAACTAAGCCCTAGAAGCTCCAATTATTGGTGGAAAAATGGGGCACTTACCTTAAGGCAGACAAATAAGTTTCATTCTCATCAGACTTCACAGATTTTCACTTAAAATCATTTTTAACTTAGAACTATGAAAATAAACAAATTGATATCGTATAAAGTGGGGCTTTTCTTTCTTGGGAAATTCTTAAATCTCTTTAGCACCCAATGAACCATACCTAAGAATGAAAGATGGGAAAAAAAGGTAATGTTTAAGATCAACTAGGGTGTTGATTGGAGGTGGACCTTGTCAACAACAAACAAACAAATAAATAAAAAATTTACGAAAAATTAATTATTATGAGTAAAGAAATTAAAGTGAATAATAAATTCATTTGATTATCAGTTGTAGTGTAATGGTTAAAGTCTTAGTAAAATGATTGTACTTTTTATTTCTAATGAAAGTAAAATGATTATTTATACAAGTTTGATCCAAGTTGTAGAATTTATAAAGCTTATATTTTTGTGTTAGTTTGTTTAAGAGAAATATGTAGATGGATATATAATTATATGTGCTACTTGACACAAAACATGAAGTTGGCTTATTGATAAAAGGGTCATCTGCCATTATTATTATTATTATTATTATTATTATTATTATTATTATTTTGATGCACATCTGCCATTATTTAATCCTAATATAATTGGTCTTAAATCATTTATTTATATTTATAGTTTTTCGGTACTTGAAAATAATCTCCTGGCTTATAATTAATAGGGTTATGTATCAAGGAAGCTTTTGTAGTAATATTTTAATCAATGAGAAACTTTAATAATGGGCCTGATACACGTGTAGCTATATGACAGTGGTCCCTCCTTAGCGAAAATGATATTGTGTACCCGGCATATATGCCGGGTCACTCACATAGAGGTGGGCCCCACGCGCTGCTTAGAAACCCAATAATACTACACTTGTTGCTCTAAGAACCAGTCTCCCAGTTGGAGGGTCCAAGCCGTGCAAATAATGTGCAATGCGAGAAGGCACCTTTTTATTTTTATTTTTTTTAATCATGAGAGAAGGTAATTTGTCAGTTTGTCAATTTGGTATATGCATCTTTTTTTCTTTTTTTTCTTTTTTTTTTAAATCGTAGAGATGCCTCCACATAGTTGTAACTTGTAAGATGATTAGAGCACTATCATTAAGGCATTTTTTTAAAAGAAAAATTGCTATTTTTACACATTACAATATTACTTTATCTATTTTAATATATTTTTTTATAATATATATCTTGTATAACATATTTTATTTTTTCACCATTTTATTTAAACATTCTTTTTTAAAAAATTATTTTTAATTAAGAAAAATATTTTGTATGGAAGAAAGAAAGATATTTTGTATGGAAGAGAGAAAAAATTAAAAAAAAAAATCAAATAGCATATATGCGGGTACAGTTCTATTGGTAGAACATTATGCAACAAATGTCAAACACGTCTCATGAATATAAGATAATTCGTAATATAACATTATGTTATCTTATATATTTGAGTCATTTTAAGAACACAGTAAAAATCCATAATAATTGAGTAACATTTTAAAATTTGACCATCACTTTACACTAATTGATGTAAACTAAAAGTAATGATTAATTATAATATGTAACTTCAACTACTGTGAAATATGTTATGTATTTAGAATTGTTACTTTAAATAAAATTGAGATTATATGATTCATCAGTTGTACACGTTATGATACGGACAAATGTCTACATGTGTCCACACAGTTCGTGTCACCTCAAATAATAATGCTACTAAAACTTCTATAAGTGTTTGACAATTTTCCACTTAACATTATTGTACGTGCTTATTATTATAATTTGATTCTTACTTTTGCTTTTGGCCCGATGAAATTTGGCTTAACGACAGAGTTGCTCCTGAACGTTACCATCACCTATGGTCAAAATCATATGGAAAACAAAATATCCAGATGACCCGAAGCTAAAATCCAAAAAAAAAATCAAAACAGTCCCAGCAAAAAAAAAAAAAAAAAAATCAAAACAAAATATCCCGTTAAGCATTTTTTTTTACTGGTGGTTAGATATATTAGTTCAATAGTATATATCCAAATTCAATATTATCTTGTGTACAAATCAAGTCTCTTACTTCAGTTACTTGTACTACAAACCTATCAATATTAGTTAGTGTATAGTTAGTCTAGAGTTTAACCTACAATATATACCTATGTTGGGTTCATTGTAATATATAGTTTGTACTATACTATACTCATATAATAAAGATCTAACTCTAAAGAGTTTCCTCCGCAAACATATGTCATCAAACTAAACTATGTAACCTTCCTGTGCTGATGTTGCTCTATATTTTATGCTTTCGCTTACATATTTATTTTAGCATGTTTAACCCTGAAAGAATACTTTTTAAGAAAAACAAAAAACAAACGCAACCTAGCCTAGTTAAGCATTCTTTCCTGATAAAATGCTTCAAAAACCATCACGCTTAAGCTCACCAGATTCCTATTTCCCAGTGTGACAACCCTCTAACTAGCTTGCAAAAAAAATATGTATATATATTTATAAAAGATATATATATATACACACACACACATAATTAATTTAAAACTAATCTATCTATTCTAAAAGAAAATATTGAACATCCTAATTTAAAAATCCTAAGAATTTGGATTCAACAAAATTAACTTTGTCCCCTTAAACATAATCCTTAACCCCTTAAACAAAAAATAAAAAATAAAAAGCCAAATAATAACAATAAAAATTAGATCAAATAACAACAAAAATAGTTCAAACAACAACAAGAACAAGTGAACAAAATGTTCAACAAAAAGTCTGTAGGGGCTCAAGAATTGATCCCCCGAGGAGTTCTCCTCGGCCAAACAATACAACACTTAACACAATTTTAGGAAAATTAAAAACTAGGGATAAACACTCCACAACTAGAAACACAAGTAGTTGATTTCTTTGATTTCATTCTAACGATAATACAATTCAACTATTACAATAGAAAATTTCCCTTTCCTCGTGGTGCCACCCTCTATTCTTTCTTTCTCTTTTTTTCTCTTCTTATCTTTTCTTGCCTCACTTTTTCTGTGTCCATTCTTGTCTCCTCTCCCCCTTTTTATAGCTTCAATCTCTTCACAACTAGCCTGCACTAGTCAGAGTCTCAGGGATTTTTTTTCTTACTTTATTGGTTTTCTCCCCTTCCTTATCCTTGAATTATGCCTTCTGTGAGATATTTTTCCTATTCAGGCTACCTCATATGCATTTAATGCAGCAACGGATAGGTGAGGGCTCCCAAATTGAGGCAAAGATAAAAATCTTCACTCCTCTTGCGTGTTGAAGTTTCCCGCGGCTATTAGTGCCACCTGGTTGTCATGTGTGGAACACCTGTTCACCTGACTAGAAATATGGTTAACTCTCCATCTTCTTCACGGGAACCACTTTACCGTGGTATTATCCTTCACAAGCGGGGCATTTAGCTACACTCCCTTTTTCTTATAGCCCATTGTCTCTTGGGACTCCTTTCAATCATACACGCCTTTCCCAATTTGTCCCTGTGGCCTAGTTTATAATTGGGCCATAGGCGTGCTCGGCCCCTAATCCCCACAAAGTCCATTTGAAAACAAAAAACAAAAGATAAAAATCACTAATTATTCAAATTTGTAACTCATTTAACCCATTCCATAATCCATAATTTTATTTTATCTCGGCTCAGAGTCACAACAGGTATAATATATTGCGCACTCTCTCTCTCTCTCCTTTTTATTTATTATTATCTCAAACTCTTTCTCACTTTATTACTCTTATTTCAGCATGCATTCTTAGTTTTCACTTGATCTCGCATCAATTTTTTTTTGCCTTTTCAGTAGAAAGAAATTGTAAAATTTATTGTATTTACAATTTTTTTTTTTTGTGAAGTCAATATACTCAAATTCTTTTTTATTATATTTTGTATAAATTAAGCTTCTGAATAACTACCTTGGAAAAATAAAATTCTTAGAGTTGCAATGTATGTATGAGTATTCCAAGTTGGAATTTTCGAAGACTAAAAGTATATTAATCTCTTCTATACAATATCAAAGGTCAAACACTGCAACTTAAGAGAGTTAAACTCGGACCCCTCATTCTCAAGTGTTTCAAAAAATATCTAAACCATGCTTTCCACCGTCAAAACTCATCAACTTTGGGCTTGGCCGAACATTTGTTTTATTTGGGTTTCAACTTTAAAGTGTCACATCTTATGAAAATACCAAATTCGTTTGGACGTGACACTAATGGCTCATTAATGGTGCGATGAAGCATTAATGACACTAACCCTTAAAGTGTCACATCTCATTAATAGCTCATTAATGGTATAATAATAATTCTACAAATATAAGTGTTTGTAGTGTGAGAATAAGAGCTAGGTTGAAGTCTCCAAAAAAAGATTCATATATATGTATATAGGGTCATGCTAACGAATGCCCTTAGGACATTGGTTAACAATCCATTTTAGAAAAGTTTTGATATTACTTTTATGAGAAATGAAAAAAACTGTTAAAAAATTAATTGTTTTTCTTCCATTTCTTATAAAAACTTTTTTTAAATGGATTATTAAATAATACCCAAGGGCATTCGTTAGCATTTCTCATATATATACACACTTAGATTAAGTTAGAGTAAAAATTTTATCTAGTATAAAAAAAAATTTAAATAGCAATATAGTTTTTTATTTTAAAATAATAAGATTTTAACATAAACATGAAAAAAAATGGAAAATATTTTTTTAAAAAAAACTGAGATCTCTTTGATGCATAACATATAACTTAAGGAACAAAAAATCAACATAAGGAGAAAAATAATTCATAGGGGAGGATCACTTATATATACAAAATCAAATAACGGTTAAACCATTCTTTTGTTTTCATGCTTTGAAAAAAAAAACCATTAAATTGAAATTATGATAAAATTTTATGCCTTTGCTTTCCTAGTCCATGTGCAATACATAATTGACCGACAATATATATGGAATCCAAACCAAACGAATTTGGTATTTTTATGAGACGTGATACTTTAAAGTTGAAACCCAAATAAAACAAATGTTCGGCCAAGCCCAAAGTAGATGAGTTTTGACGGTGGAAAGCATGGTTTAGATATTTTATGAAACACTAGAGAATGAGGGGTCTGAGTTTAACTCTCTTAATTTGCAGTGTTTGACCTTTGATATTTTATAGAAGAGATTAATATACTTTTAGTCTTCGAAAATTCCAACTTGGAATACTCATACATGCATGGCGACTCTAATAATTTAAAGCATTAATGAGCCATTGAATTTAGTTTAAGTGTTCAATTATGTGCGAGAAAAGTGTTAAGACCCTCCATAACACCCACCTAACAACATTGCCTTATTGCTATCATTTTAAGTTTTTAACTACTCTAATGAGCAAAGCAAAAAAAAAAAAAAACTACTCTAATAAGGGTTCTAGCCACACAAAAAAAAAAAAAAAAAAATTCTAATGAGGGGAGACGAGGCTATTTACAGCAGTTTTAGAGCCTTGCTAATTTAGGTTTTATCCCTATTAATTAATTAATTGTTGGTAGTTACAATTACACTATATCTGTGACAAGCTGTTAGGTACATTATTCATAACTGTGCATTAAATGTAGCTAGGTGAGAATAATAATTATGTCTCTCCCATGTGTTCTCAATACTTATGCTTTATGTTTTAATGAAAAAAAAATGCTTTATGTTAGTGATTTAACTTGGACAATAAGCAAAGGTCATCAAGCATAAACTGTATGCATGGTTAGGTTTACTTTTCCGTTTTTATTTAGCTTGTTTGTTGTTGACTTGCATTTCTCATTATAGCAAACATCTGAAAATGCAAAAACGTTTTCTTAAAACATTTTTTTGCCAAAAACAAACTGAAGTAAAATATATACCAAAATGATGACATTACAAATTTTAATTCACTTATTTGAAAATACATATAGATAGGATTTTAAAAATTCTTTGTTGGAGTACTTACTATAAAAGCTTTAAAGGATATTGAACTAAACTCAGTATAAAATGATTTTTTTTGTTCTGCATGTGACTTATAACTGAGCTTGTTAGAGAAAGCAAATATTTCAGGTCTCTGTTGGGATTAGTGTGAAGTACAGCAGTGCTCAGAGCAAGGAATTAACTAATATTTCTCTATGGGGACTATTAAATTCCTTAGCAATGATAATATGTGCTGGCATTAGGCAGAAAAAAGAAGCCTTTATTTAAAAAGGAGAGTTACTAAGTTAGGTTATTACTGGATATACTAATGTGTTATCCTCATAGAGGTTTCTCATACATTCATATCGACTTATCAAGATTCAAGATAAGGTATATTAAGTGAAAAGCCGAAAAGGCCTGTTCCTTATCATGTGTTCTCTCATTCTTCTAGATAAAAATTGACTCACTTTAAAAAGCTTACCTCCTTTTGATGCATTTGTTATTTGATACAGAAGGTAATCAAATCTAATTAATAATGTGGGGAAGAGTTGAAGGCCAACCACTCTCTTACTAAATAATACTTTTGTGTCTGATTGGTCATTTGATGTTATATGTAGTATAAATAATACTAATATAGGTAAGAAGGATGCGGGAAAAAACGAAATAGATTATCAAAAAAATAAATAAAGGAAATAAACTTATAAAGGACGATAATTTTCCACCAAACATCAGAGAGATTGAAATTTTAATATACAAAAATGAATATCTCATTTCTTTTTCTTTTTTAGTAAAGTATAAATAAAGAGATTTGACTATCAAAATTAAACTTCACAAAAAATAGATGCCATTGAGGTATATATAGGGTTGACGAATATCTCTTTCTTTTTTTTTTAATTTCTTTTCAAAACATCCTTTTTATTTTTATTTTTATTTTTAAGAAAAAAAACCTTAAATAAGAGGATGGTGGAGTAAATTTATAAAAGCACGTTATCTCTCGTCCTCTTTCTCAATTTAGTAAGTTACCCAATAAATGGAAGAAGACAGTTCACTCCTCAACCCTTTTATTGTTTGGTAAGAAAGATTGAAAAAAAAAAAAAAAAAACCCAAAAATGAACATGTCATTTTTTTTAGTTAGGTATAAATAAAGAAATTCAATTCTCAACCCCACAAAAAGTATATGCCATTAATGGGTAAGGTTGATAAAGATCTCATTCCTTATTCCTTATTTCATAGTAAAAGAGAAAGATGAGAAGAAGGGAGAAAATTTTGTGTTTATTTTATTTTTTCCCAAAACACCCTTTTTGATATACAGTATATTAAAGGACAACCTTAAATAAGAGGAGAGATAGTAAATTTATAAGAGAATATTATTCTTCATCCTATTTCTCAATTTAACTACAGAAATATGAAAGAACTTCTATTATTCACTATTCTTCTTTACTAAGCATGGAGTCTCTTATGTATCTAAAAAGAGATGCAATTAGACAACATACAAAATACAAAAAAAAAAAAAAAAAGAGAGAGAGAAAAGAAAAGAATGAGAATTTCTAGCAGAACCATACTTGCCACTAAGTGCAATGAATTATATGAAAGAATTTCTAATAGGACAATAAGTGTCCTCTGTAATGGATGATTAACTATACTGAGATAAGAAAGAATCCACCCCTCCCATTCTATTACCCAAATGAAACATATGGGCCACGAGAACATCTCTAATCTCATAGGCAAAAACCCAACTACGGTGAGCAGAAGATTGGGAATTTGGGGTGGGCCTAAAGGATTTACAATCAAAAAAAGCCCACTTGGGTAAATTATGCGCTTAAGAAATTTGCTGATTTAGGAACATGAACGAAAGACCAAGCAACTAATCCATTCTAATATTATTGTACTGTGTTTTCTTTCAATTCGAAACTACTTTTAAGTTTTAACCCGTTTAAAGTTTAAACCTCTTCTAACCCATTTGAAACTAATCCAAAGTATTTAAATATTTCAAGACATTTCTTTAATTATGAAAAACTTCATACACAGAGAGAAAACTCTATGGATAAATCAAAAACTTAATTACAATGAGTGATATATTACATTATATACTCTGAGAGAGAGAGATTAATGCTTAAAATATCTGGGTTTGTATCCCAAAATATCTGATCTGTTATAACAGACTTATCCTAATCAATAATTAACACTAGTGCGCGTATGACTAACTAACTGACTTAATGAAATCTCAAAAAAAAAAAAAAAAAAAACTGACTTTATGAAACTTTATGAAACGGCATCGTTCCAGTGCGTGCTTTTTGAGAACAATCTTCACCCTATTTTGGGAAAAAAAATTTTAGGAGAAAAAAACACTTGGGCCCATCACCTATTTTCTCTCTCCCCCCTCCCCCCAACTAAACAACCACTTAAAATGTCATCTCTCCATTTTTCTCTCCTAATTTTTTCATCCTCCCCAAACTCTCTCCAATAAAACACATCCTTAGATAACATCATTTTGGGTCTTACTACCAGAAATGTGTCTTCGTTTTTATTAAATAATCTGCTACCCAGTCTTTCAAATTAAACTACAAAATTTATATATATATGAAGATCATGTTCCAATAACTAGCTATATCTATGTAGTAAATTTTTATAGTGACTAAATTTAAATAAATTATTTGAAATTGAAATAAAAATTAACAAATTTATCTTAAAAATAAAAAAATAAGAGCAAGTTTAGTACACTAAATGAAAAGTACAATAAGAATAATGATCTTTATAATTAGCAATAAAATATATTATAATATAATAACCATTCCAATTCATAGGTTTGGTTGTAAAATTAGTTGTTACAAATTGAAAGTTAATAAATGATGCTCCATATGGAAACTTTGTATTTTTTTTTTTTTTGAAAATATATTATTTAAAAAAAGAGTATCACACTAACTAAGAAATAGATGTTTCTATAAGAATTTGTTGACTATTTGACAAGTCAAGCTAAACATAAGAATTTGTTTGAAAACAAGTTTTTGAGCATGAGGCTTTATTTGAAATATTTATAATATTATATGTATGTACAAATTTGTAATAAAATACCTATATAAACTAAGAGCCTTATAACTTAATTGGTTGACATCTCATAGTATTTTCAACGAAAACATTTACAACCCCCAATTATTGAATTATCAATATAGTTGACTCTACTCATTTTAATCCCTACGTGCTACTCCGTAATGCACAAATTACAAACTATAGTGTAGACAAATCTGACATTGCTTTTGTTTCTCCAAAAAAAAAAAAAAAAGGAAAATGCAGAAATTGCATAGTATGTGCGAATTTGAAAAAAGGCACAAATATGGAATTCTCAACAAAAATCTATGAACGGTTAAATATTAAGCACAATCCACAAATCCTTAACATACTAAATCTACTTATTTCTTAAGAGATCATCAAGTGTATGGGCCTTTGGATATCTGACCTGTACAATTACATTGGTTAGTAGAATTTGCCACTTCCTTTGTTTATGTACCACCACTTCTTCACGGTTAGCCACAAAATTGATCTCTGGAAACTTGAAACTGAAGTGAAAAATGCACCTTTTCAAGAGCGAGCCAATCCGCTAGAGAGAAGCAGCCACCAGGTGAAAAAATATTTCAAATGCACATGCACAAAAATGTTTAAATTGGCGAGAGAAGAAAACTCTACAGCACCTGGATATTGTGAAATGAGGAATAGGGAAGCCAAAAAAAAACCAAAGAGAATGCCTCTCCACCATTGTTTTTATCACACTGCTGTTACATGATACAATTTCGGGATAGGGACAGAAAAATTATAACAAGGTCACCAATTATTTCTTTACATCACCAGCCTATATATGATCAGGGAAATAATTAAAAAAAAAATTAAATTAAATCAATTCAAAAGCAAACAAAAATGTATAGATGACCAAAAAATTAATTCTTGAAAAGATCAGAAATACTTCTATGATCGCTGCGGCCTACTCATTCCTACCTATGTCCCCTCTAGAGTTGGCGTTAGGTATGACATTTCTGTGACAGGATACGAGAATTCTTAGCCAATGTATCCACCGTGAAATCACAAGCAGCAACGAATTTCATGCTCCCATAATGTAATGCCCCAACTCTAATTCTTGCACGTACATCCATCTTTAGAGACAAAGAAACTTTGATTTTTGGTTTTTGGCTTTTCATGCTTTTCTGAATCTCCTTGGGCAATACAATGTTTGAGCCATGAAAATCTACACGAAATGATGTTGACTTTTTGCTGTCTTGCTTGAAAGAAGGGTATTTGCCTTTAGCAATTCCTCGTTGCTTAAATGAAAGGGAAGCAACACCACCTGCCTTGTAATCAATGCCCACTATTTCATTCGAATTTTTGGCTCTAATCGTAATGCCATAATCTGGACGTGTACTATTCTTGACAACAACAACACGTTCAACGTGAAAAGTAGGATCCTTAGGCGTGAGCAAGACATAGACAACGGCAGCAATTAGAGCAAGAACAAGGACAAGAAGAACAACAGAGACACAAATACACAAGCAACAACGAGGACGACGGGGCTTCTTCCCTTTATTGCTGCGAAAAGGATTTCCATGGCGTTCAGCAAGAACGGCATTCTCAGGAGGCGGAACACAAAAGATTTGGTCTTTAGGGACCTGAACAACATAGGACGTCCCAGAACGATAGGCAGGTAGAGCTAGTTGATTATTATTTTCTGGTTGATCAGATGATGAGTTTGAGTCATTATTTTTATTTTCTGGCTTATCAGATGATGATTTAGCGTCATGATCGTTGACAGAAGGGTCGGCCCGCTCCGCCATGTGAAGATGGGGAGCGGTGGTGAGGAAAGGGAGGGTGATTGTTTATGTTGCAAAAAAATGCAGTATTATTGGAGGGAAACCGAGTAAGACAGAGAGATTGGTGGTAAGTTTGGTTTAGAGATTCTCCAATATTAGAGGAGGGTTTACTTGGTCAAATCAATTTACCTAGCGGTTCTCCGAGATTGATTTTTACATGCCAAATTGCTTTGGTTTTGGTTGCTTTTATACCTTCGGACCTGATTGTTTTTTCACTCTGATGAATTTCATCATCTTCACTGCTAGTACTTCTTTACTAAGAATGGAACTTAGTTGGCCATTTATGTAACTTGTAATGTACTATTTGATTTTGATGGTCCAAATATTGGGCTTCGATATGATAATCCAATCAGAGCATGTATCTTGGGTCTTGGCATAGTGGCCTCTTCACATTCTTTATAGGACTTTGTTAACAAGAGCCGGCCTCTTCATCTTCACTGCTAGTACTTCTTTACTAAGAATGGAACTTAGTTGGCCATTTATGTAACTTGTAATGTACTATTTGATTTTGATGGTCCAAATATTGGGCTTCGATATGATAATCCAATCAGAGCATGTATCTTGGGTCTTGGCATAGTGGCCTCTTCACATTCTTTATAGGACTTTGTTAACAAGAGCCGGCCAGCAGTGGTTAATGAACCAGCTTCTTGGGCCCCACTTGCATAGGGAATTGATAAAACTCCACCTTGCAGATGCATTTATTTTAGCCGTGAAGCTTGGTTTTTCTAATAAATATATGACAAAAATGCCCCCTTTAATACACCTTTAATACATTTCTTCTTATTTCACTTTTTATTTTTCACCCAATTTCACTTTATCAATATTTTACTCATCATCTCCTTTCACTTTACCAATATTAAACTCACTTTCTTTCACTTAACCATTTTCAAACCCACTTCAAAAAAAAAATAGAGATGAAGAAAAGTTCAAATGTTCAATGAAGGATTAAGCAATTATTTTGCAAGGTATAATAATTTTATTTTATTAAATTCATATTTATTTTTTAAAATATATTTGAATTTGAGGTTAATCTTTATGTTTAACACATGTTGTATATTATAATACCAATAGATGAGAATTTAGTTGTAAGTGATATCCATCAAGTTGTTAAAAGAAATTGTTGTGTACTCTTGAAAGTTGTATCTGTAAAAAAAAAAAAAGTTCTAGACCAATATAATAGGTACAACGTAACATGAAATCCCAAGTATTATATAACTCAAGTAACATATAAGAATATGTGCTCTGAAATTTAAAACATACATAGACTTACCTCCTGGCATGACTCTATCCACAAATAATATAAAAGACTCCACGAACAATATTAATATGCAAAATTGTTTAGCATGAAATTCATTGTGTCTGTAAAGTAGGAAAATGCATGAGACAAATAATTTCTTGAAATGCTTACTCAAATTAGGTAAAGCAGAGCACTTGTAATTCATATGCAAAAAAACAAAGGGGTCAGAGCTTTGGTAAAAGATATAATTGGAAAACTAAGAAAAGGTGAAAACTTTTTTGTTCTTTCATATTAACATGGAAAAACAAAGGCCATAAATAAATGTTGCAGGTGATAAAATCTAAGAAAAAATGGGAAGAATTGTAAATGCGGTGTTGTGAAATTATGCTCTTCTTCTTTTTTTTTTCTTTTTTTTTTAATGCTGGAGCACAGAGCATTTAGTCATTATCTTATTTTATTTGTATCATGTTTTTCTCATTTATCCTAAAATATGATGTGGATTGTTTTAATCTTGTTTTAATACAGCACCAATGGATGATAATTTAGTTATAAGTGAGACTCATCAAGTTGTTAAAAGGAATTGTTTTAACTTAGATGAATTACTTCAAGAATGAACTATTATTTTATTTTTTTTGTATCATTTTTTTTCATTTATACTAAAATATGATATTGAATATTGATTGTTTTAATCTTGTTTTAATGTAGCACAAATGGATGACAATTTAGTTGCAAGTGAGACTCATCAACTTGTTCCAATGAATTACTTTGACTTAAATGAACTACCTCAAGAAGGTACTATTATTATTTTTTTTTTTTGTAATCCATATTTCATTTAATGTATAATATGAAATTGATTTCTTTTTTTTTAATTCTTGTTTTTGTTATATAAGATATAATTTCTACTCTAACTTAAATTAAGTGTATATGTGTGTAAAGCTTCCTTCTAGAGACTTGAACCCCGGCCCTTGCCCCCCACACCCCACAAGCACTTATAGTTGTAAAGTGACCATTGCATCAAGGGTGTGCGGTGGTTTTCTAATTCTTGTTTTAATATAGCACAAATTGATGATGATTTAATTGCAAGTGAGGTTCATGGAAGTGTTTCAAGGAATTGTGTTGAGTTAAATGAGTTTCCGAATGATGGAAAAAATAATAACACAGGTGGAGGGGAAATAATTGATTGGAATGAATGTCCAATAGATGAAATGGAGGTTATTGAAGAATATGAGGATATAAATTCAATAGAAAATGAATTTGAGCCTTTTGTTGGTCAATGTTTTCTTAGTGAAGAAGAAGCTTTCATTTTCTATAAAAATTATGCAAATCAAAATGGTTTTACAATTCAAAAAGGCCGTTTGGAGAAAAAAAAAATGGAGAAATAGGAAGATGTAATTTTTTTTGTCATCGGAAAGGTAGACAACCACTAAAAATGGTGGATCCATCTAAGGAGCAAGGAAATAGGAAGTCTTTAAAATGTGGATGCAAAGCTCGTCTAACTATTGTATTGTGAAAGTCAATAGACATTTTTCCAAAAGAATGGCATGTCACTATTTTTGTTGTAGATCACAATCATGAATTGTTGTCCCCTTCGAGTGTACGATTTCTTCCGGCCAATCGAGTTATCACTGAAGATGATAAAAATTGCACTCTCTTATACAAAGAAGCTGGACTTTCAGTTAGAGAAATAATATCTGTTATGGAACTTAAGAAAAATGTGAAACATGGACATCTTCCATTTTTTTCAACGGGATATTCGTAATCTTTATGTGAAAATGAGAAATATGCATGCTATAAATAATGATATGGATTTCTTACAATTTTGTAAAGTTGCTAAAGAAATGAATTCTAAGTTTCAATATGCATTCACAACCGATGAAGAGAAAATGTTAGAGCATATTTTTTGGTCACACCCTCATAATTTTGATTGGTATAAAAAATATAAAGATGTGGTTGTTTTTTATACTACTTACAAGGTAAATGCTTATGATATGCTTTTTAATATTTTTGTTGGTGTTAATAATCATGGAAAGAAGATTCTCTTTGGTTGTACACTTCTTTGAAATGAAACAACTAGTACTTTTCGATGGGTAATGAAGGTACTCTATTTATCTTACAACTGTTTTTCCATTTTATTTAATTAATTAGTGGAATAATATTAATACATATCATTTGAAATGTTTACATATTCTAATAAAAAAAATTGATTAGTAGAATTTTGCATGTTTAATGAAGAAACAACCCAAGGCTATTTTGAAAGATCAAGATCCATGAATTACAGAGGCAATATCTAAAGAATTACCACTCACAAAACATGCCTTTTGTATATGGCATATTACCGCTAAGTTTAGTGGTTGCTTTACATCTATTATTTGAAATCAATATTCAAATTGGTGCATAGAGTTCTTCAAGTTATACAAGTTAGACTCATGTGAACAATTTGAGGGTCAATGGACTCAAGTTATGGAAAAGTATGACATGCTTACTAACAAGCATGTAATTGGTTTACATCAAATCAAGCATTTTTGGGTACCATGTTACCCTCGTGGACATTTTTTTGGTGGAATGACAACAACCGGAAGATCGGAAAGTATAAATGCATTTATTAAACGGTTTGTTAATTTATTTTATTATTTATAATCTTAGGTTGATCTTGCCATTGAAGATATTGAGCAAACACAATCACATGATACAATGTTAGAGACATTTAGAGGTTCTTCTTTAAGAACATTGTCACCATTAGAAGACCAAGCACACAATATTTTGACACCTTATGCTTTCAAAAATTTTCAAAAGGAGTTTGAGAGAGCAACACAATATTCAGTTCATCAAGAAAACCGTATTGAATTTGTGCTACAATATTATAAAGATGAAACTAGTCAAAAGCACAGGATCTTATGGGATGGTGAGATGACTAATTGTAGTTGCAAACATTTTGAATTTTGGGGCATACTTTGTCGTCACATTCTTAGTGTATTCCTTCACAAAGATTGTTACCATATTCCACCATTGTATTTACCATCACGTTGGTGTTGTGAAGCCTCATTAAGAGAAAAAGAATTGCTAGTGTTGGATGATGAAAATTTAGTAGGCAAGGAAAATGTGGTTGATGCCAATGTTAATGGTGTGATTGATGGAGATTGTTTCATTAATTGTCCTCCACTATCAAAGACAAAAGGTCGTCCAAAGCAAAAACGAATGAAAGGCAGAAGAGAATTAGGAAAGAAAAAGAAGACTTGTGGGCTTTGCAAGCATGTTGGTCATAACATCTTCACGTGTTTGGAGAAAGAGACTTGTACTTCCTCAAATGGTGCAAAAAAAGAAGAAGGAAAACATGTACTTCAAGTGAAATGGGATTGAATCCAATATTTTGTTTAAAATGTTAGGTAGAAGCTCTTGAACTTGTATTTTTGAATTGGGATTGAATCCAACATTTTGTTATTTTTGACAATCTTATGCCATTGCTTCTTCCCACACTATGACAATATTATGTCATTGTTAATTGATGCTTCTCTTGTCTTCTTCTTCTTCTTCTTTTTTTTTTTTTCCTTTTTTGGGTGTTATATTTTCAATTTGAGAATATTATGGCATTGTACTTAAATGTTTTGGTTAGCTAAGTACTCTTATTGATTTTGACCAGTTGTGATCATGGTTAAGTGAAAGAAAGTGAGTTTGATATTGGTAAAGTAAAAGGAGATGATGAGTAAAATATGATAAAGTGAAATTAGGTGGGAAATAAAAAGTGAAATGAAGAGAAATGTGTTAAAGGGGGCATTTTTGTCATATATTTATTAGGGAAACCAAGCTTCATGCTAAAATAAATGCATCTGAAAAGTGAAGTTTTATCAATTTCCTATGCAAGTGGGGCACAAGAAGCTTGTTCATTAACCACCGCTGGCCGAGTTTTTATCACATTAACGGGTGCTGTACAACACCCATTAACAACACCCTTCTTTATAGTAGGTTTTTGTTAATATAATGAAATTATGTCCTAACCTTTAATTAGACTACTTTATCTGTATCTTAAAAAACTTATAAGCCAATAATGTGGTAGATAAAACTTTGAAATTCCAAGTTTATGTCATATTCTTCAAATTTATTGAACCCATCACTCAAGTGTCCTCAAGGGTTAATTATTAACTCACTTTTTTGGAGAGTTTCAATCTATAGCGTCTGCTCCTGATGATATCTTCTTATCATCATACCAAGAAATCAATTAGTTTTTGGTGTAAGCGGAGATTGAACCACAGATCTCTTATACAACCATCAAAGACTTCACTAGTTTTTTTTTTTGAGAAAAAAAAATCATCCAAGGGTTTTATATATGGTGCTGGTAAATCAACACGAACAAAATTTACTATATCTAGGGGGATAGACTCCAGCCAGATAGAAAGCAAATCTGAAAATTTTGCTCTCCTAGCTAAAGCATTTGCCACGACATTACCTAGCCTAGTTGTGTAAGAGAGCGACCAACTCTACAAAGAGTTTAAAGAAGATAACGTGTCTATTAAAAAGTGACCCATTGCTGAATTGAGCATATCGCCATTCTTTAAAGCATTGATGACGATCTCAAAGTCTCCTTCATGTATTGAGCAATCCAGACGGACCTCTTTGAGCAAATTAGAACCCACAATTATTAACTCACTTGAATGATGATATAATTGATTTAGTATTATAATCTCTTCTCTTTTTTTTTTGGTATTACGTATGAATAATTTCTTAATACACTAATCATGATCAATATCTTTTTAAGATGAATTATGATCAATATTTAAATCTACTAACAATCGTGATGCCGTATTAGAACACACCATTATTGTAGAAAAAAAAAAACATTTTATAGTATTATTACCAAATGCAAATTCATTTAACATAATTACTTATGAATAAGAGTTTCATCATAATACCAAATGATATTTTCAGAATAGATTATATTCTGCGTGAATCAACTATAAGAGATTGCATTTTAGCATAATGCATTTTGCCTTATCACATTCTACCACCAAAGTTACCAAACTCTAGACCAATAACATTTTTTGTTGAGTGATCCAAATTAACAAAACAAAGGACGACACTTATTAATCACATAAAAAGAAAATGGACACTTATTAAATTAAAGAAGATCACAATGATAATATGGGATTTTTTCTATTCTTATCACAACCATCCTTTTCTTAGATAATATTTTGACAATTAATTGTTTGGCTTGGGTTTTACAAATTTTTTGGTTTACTTCTTGATATACATCTTTTAAAGTCTCTCTTTCTTTTTTTAAATAAATACATCTACACATTTGCTCAGCTCATTTTGTTTGAGCAAAATAAATCTTTTTTTAAGAATAATAAATCAATGAAAAAAATATATTATATGAATGCACCTCTAAAATGTAAGTTGTAATTTTCCTCAAAAAATTGCAACTTGGTTGATTTATAAGAAACAAACACTTGGTCATTCTTTTCCTCTCAAAAAGAAGAAAGGAAGAGTTTTAAATTGAGTCAAACTTGCTATTGCCCACGAGATAATTTAAAAAGAAAAAAGAAGAATACTAAAATCAAATTTGGCAAAAAAGAGAATTTGACATACTTGCTATTGCTTACAATATAGTATTAGTTGTAGGGGGGTTAGATGTAATGCCTCACATGCATACCCCCATGTAAGAGGCATTACATCTATCCTCGTTACACATTGAATTTTCTTAAGTAAACATGATTATTCTTTAAGTAATTGTTCCTCTCAAAAAGAGGGAAAGAAGAATTTTAAATTAAATCATACTTGCTATTGCATACGAGAAGTTGTCGTAGGGCAGCTTGGTTAAAAAGAGGAATACTAAAATCAAACTTGGTTAAAAAGAGAAGCTGCCGTACTTTCTATTACTTACGATATAGTGTTAGGTGTAGTGGGATTAGATGTAACGCCTCACATGTGGCACCCACCCCTCCAGTAAGAGGCATTACAGTATTACATATTGAGTTTTCTTATTATGTAAACATAGTTATTGTTTAAGTAAGTTTTCCTCTTAAAGAAATAGGGAAAAAAGAATTTCAAATTGAATCGTACTTGCTATTGTCTACGAGATAATTTAAAAAAGAAAGAAAAAAGAAGAATATTAAAATTTGTCGAGGACATTTTTGTGATAAGGGCAAAAAATGCAAGATTAGCCCAAATCTCCTCTTGGGTTTTTAAGAAGTAGCCCAAATGTATAATGAAAAAAGGCTAATGGTGCTTTAACAGGAGAGAAATAAAAATGCTATAAGTAAAATACAAGAAAATGCAGAAAAAGTACACATGTTTGAAACTTCGACCCACAGTGAGTGACAAGAGAAAATTGAGAGAGGTTGTGAGGAAGAGAGAGAAGATTCCCCTGTACCCATATTTCCACCCCTTGACTTTAGAATTGTGAGAATGTCTCCAGATTGAGTGGGCTTTTACTCTAAAGTTTTAGATCTATGAAGAAAATGTAGTTGGTTCATTTTGAATCTGATTGGGGCCTTTTGTATTGAGTTTGGGGTGCTTTGAGTGACTGTTTTTTAGTCAATAGAAGAGGCTTTGAACCCCAAGGTATCAATCAAAGAGATTATGGTCAGATTTGATTTAATTGGGTAAAAGGGATGCCTTGCTTTTTGCATAAGGGAAATGAAGTGGCCTAAATTTATGGGCTGATGTTTCCTAGACATGACAGGTCCTTGTAAGTTGCATTTGGTTGATGCAGTAGACAGGGCCATCTACTCAGGGTCAGCTATATGTTTTAGGCAACAAATAGTAGAGTAGAAAAGTTGTGTACAAGACCTCCTCCATATGTCAGAGATGCTACCAGTGTCCCTTACCCACTTGGTAGCACGTATGGGCTGGGCTCATGCAAAAGGTCTGGAAGCAATCGACTCATACCTTCCAAATACTATTTCCTCAATTTCCCCTATATGTTGCATGGGCTTGGGCAATACTTAAAAGAATTATATATATATATATATATATAATATGAATTGGGCCTTTAATGAGGCCGGACTCAATTGAGTCAGGCTTATAGAGAATGTGTCGTGAAAATGAGTATCAACAAAATCAAACTCAGCTAAAAAGAGAAGCCATCGTATTTCCTATTATTTACGATAAGTACTAGGTGTAGTGGGGTTACTTAGATGTAACGCCTCACATGTGGCATTGACCCCCACGTAAGAGGCGTTACATCTATCCCCTTTACACATTGAATTTTCTCATTAAGTAAACATGGTTATTGTTTGAATAAGTTGTTCTCTCAAAAAGAAGGAAATAAGAGTTTCAAAATGAATAATACTTACTATTGCCTACGAGATAATTTTTTTTTTTTTTTTAAAGAAGAATACTAAAATTTGTGTTATTGTTCAAGACACACTTAGATCTCAATTCATATGATTTTTTTTTTAATTCTGTTTTTAATTTTTTTTTAATTTAGTTAAAATTTAATAAATTAATTATTTTTTTAATTTAGATGCTAACGTGGCATTTTTTAATGTCAAAATAAGTTTTTTATTGTTGTTTTAATAACTCCGTCTGCCATGTAAGACTTTGCCGTTAGGGCACTAATGAAAAGGGCTAAAACGAGACACATTTTCCAAGATAGAGAGTAAAAGCGGTGGAAAAAAAAAGTTAGGAACCAAAATAGAAATCGCATGAAAATGTAGGGACGAGAATGAGTTTTTTGCCAAAATTTAATTTGGCTAAAAGAGAACCACCGTACTTGCTATTGCTTACAATAGAGTATTAGATGTAGTGGGGTTAGATGTAACGCTTCACATGTGGCATCCACCCCCTGTTAAGAGGTGTTGTATCTATCCTTGTTACACATTGAATTTTTTTATTAAGTAAACATGGTTTTTCTCTCAAAAAGAGGGAAAGAAAAGTTTCAAATTGAATCATATTTGCTATTGCCTACAAGATATTTTAAAAGGAAAGAAAAAAAAGAAGAATGCTAAAATCAAACTTGGCTAAAAAGTGAACATGTTGTACTTGTTATTGCTCACAAGATAATATTAAGTGCAGTAGAGTTTGATGTAACGCCTCACATGTGGCACCCATCTCCCCAGTAAGAGGTGTTACATTGAATTTACTCTTCTTCTTTTTTTTTTTGAATTTACATTGAATTTGCTCATTAAGTAAACATGATTATTGTTTAAATAAGTTTTCCCTCTATAAAAAAAAATTAAAAAAAAAAAAAGAGAAAAAGAGTTTCAATTTGAATCATACTTGGTATTGTCTACAAGATAATTGAAAAATAACAAGAAGAAGAACACAAAATTAAACTTGGCCAAAAAGAGAAACCATCGTATTTTCTATTGCTTACAGTATAGAATCAGGTGCAGTGGTGTTAATATATGACACCCACCCTCATGTAAGAGGCATTATACCTATCCGGCTATCCCCCGGTATACATTGAATTTTCTCGCTAACTAAACATGGTCATTCTTTTAAGTAATTTTTGACCTCAAAACGAAAAGGGAAAAAGAAGAGTTTCACATTGAAATGCAACACAGGCAACAAAAACGACGGGGCTTCCTTCTATTGCTGCGAAAGGGTTTCCCATGGCGTTCAGCTAGAATGGCATTCTCAGGAGGTGGAACACGATAGATTTGGTCTTTAGGGACCTGAACAACATAGATCCCAGCAGATTGAGTATTTTCTGCAGGTAGGACTAGTAATTGAGAATTATGTTCTGGTTGATCAGATGATGAGTTAGGATCATTATCATCCACCGATGAAGGGGTGGCCCGCTCTGTCATGGGAGGATGAGATTTGTTTATGTTGCAAAAAATGCAATATTATTGGTGGAAAACCGAGGACGGCTGAGAAAGACAGAGAGATGGGTGGTAAAGTTTGGTTCAGAGATTCTCCTATATTAGAGGAGGGTTTAGTGGTTTACTTGGTCAAATGGTCAAATCAATTCACCTTTTTTTTTGAGAGGTTCTGCGAGATTGATTTTTTACTTTGGGTTTTTTCATTTATTTACTTTGGACCTGATTGCTTTTTATGAATTTCATCTTCACTGTTAAGAATGGAACATTGGTTTTGGTTTGCTATGTATGTAACTTCTTGTAATGTATTTGATTTGATGATCCAAATATTGGGCTTGGACCCAAAAATGGACTTTTTTTTTGGGTGTAGGCTTAATGGCCTGTTGACATTCTTTATAAGAAGGTTTTTGGTTCAGCTGTGGGCTTACATGCTACGAGGCCTTGAGGTCTAAGAGAATTCTTTTATAACCAAATTGGCCAGCAGGTCCAGCACTAAACTAAAGATTACCCAAAAGAAAAAAAAAGCCTCCACCTACCCAGTGCACGCCATTATTCAAAAATTTGCAAAATGTTATCGTATTGGGTAACAATACATAGAATTGTAGCTTTTAAAAATGAGTAAACGCCCATTATTTATTCCATCTCTCTCTCTCTCTCTCTCTGTAACACCCGCCTCACTTATATTGAATTTAATTGCTTCTAGAGTGAAATTGATAAATTATTTAATTTATTTGAAAGGTGATATTATTTTATATTGTGGTCACTACAAAGAAATTAAATAAAAGAAGATGTAACGTTAGAGTTATTTTGTGGATTATTCATATTTAACTTTTGGTCTCCTTATTAGTTAAGGAAAATGATAAGAGATTAAAACCTATTTGGATTAGGAGTAGTCTCCTTATTAGTTAAGGAAAAGGATAAGAGATTTCCTATTTGGATTAGGAGTTTAAGTGTTATTGGAATTCTTTAGAGTTTTAGCCTATCTAAACAACCTCAACATGAGTTTTAGTGGGAGTTAAAGTGTTGGAAGCTTATTTAAGTTTTTAGTGGGTTTTAAATTTCAGCCCAAGTGAAAACAGTTTTAACATGTAAAGCTGAAAGGTAAAATAGTGTTTAATTTGTGAAACATAGAGAGAGAGACTGCAAAATTACAAGAAACAAATTCTGCATCCGTGTGGTCAAGTATATCTCTCTCTCAAACCCTCATCGAAATAACCTACGTTGCTAGAGTAGTTTAATAGATTTGCTTTAATATCCCATAAGAACTATTGAATTAGGTGATAAGCTTTTGAGTAATAGTTGCTAGAGTTTACGCATGGTAGTGGGGCTGGACTTTTGAATCTTGTAATCTATATCATGGTCAAGTTTCTAAACTTTTATCAATACATGCTTTAGGTCACTAGGTCCTACGGGTAGGAATTACTTGGTAAACCTATTGTATTCTTTCTATGGCTTACGGGTAGGAAAATCCTTGGATATTATGTATATATGTTAGATTAAATTTCTAATAGTCAATACATGCTATAGGTGGCTATGTCCCATGGGTAGAGATTTCTATGGATGCTATATATACATTTGGATCTTATAGAGTATTTCATGGTGGCTTTGAAGTGTTATATGAAATCCTAAAGAAAATATGAATCTGACACTTAACTAGACAATGATTGTATTGATATTAACCTATTAGTACTTGATGTAAATCTTGGTGAACCGCTAGCATGCATATTCTCATTAGATGGTATCCTTACGAGTTCTAATACCTCTATTAGCCTCAAAGACATAATAGTAGTAAGAAGAAGTAATATATTATGGAGGATTGTAGAGATCTTTAAATTGAAGACTAGTAAATTATTAGGAAGTGTCCCTTACATCCTTATGGTATACGTCAAGATGGATTAATTATATAATTGTGTTACTCCTTTACTTTTAGGTGTGGAGGAAGAGCCCATTTGATTTTGGATTTAAACTACGAGTATTAGCAATTAGACGTAAGTGGACTTCAGAATATGATGTCTTTCAAGACGTGTATATTTATATATACTTTTGGTAAAAGAGAAATATATATAAAATTGCAAAAGTGAAATTTTCAAAAACTTATACCATTGTCAATGTTTTATACACATACTTGAATTTTATTATTTCTTGTATATTGTTTTGAAACTGTATAAGTTAAGAATGATTGAAAACTATATTTTTGAGAAAGTATTTTTTTTATATGGTATGTGATTCGTATTGACAATATTGTAATAAAGTAAGAATGTTTTTAAACGGTCAGCTAATCAATCTGCAACCTTTGCCAACACAGGGTTAAGTGTTGGTCTTCAGCCGATGTAGTGCTATTGTGGTGTGGTGCAGTGTTATCGTTTGCTCTTCGGAGCCAGTGTTATCGTTTGCTCTTTGGAGCCAGTGTTGCCTCTTTGAGGTTAGTGTTATTGTTCCCTATGGGAATCACCCGCCGAGTGTTTAGCAGCTTATTTCTTTGTCTGATTAATGTTTAATGTTTTCCATATCGAAAAACTGTTTTATTGTTATTGACCTTCATAAGTGGAAAATTTGTTTATTACTATAATATATTGTTTCTACCTATTTAGTGTATTTTGGCTAACTAAAGTAGTTATTATTTTATTTAATGATTACAACGTTATAGTTAAATGTTTATTCTTGACAATTTTATCAAATATATTGTATTACTGTTAAAACTATTTGTAAATGTATTATAAAGACTATATTTTGTCAATGATACTAATGTTTTGTTTTGAAAGACATCCTTATGTTATGTAGTCTCTTATTGAGCTTCTAGATTACCCCTCATTTCTCCACCCTTTCAGATTAGAGCAATGGAATATCTTTTAGTGGTAGATCATTGGAGCCATAGATTGAAGACTACTTTTGGAGCTATGTTAGTTGATGGACTATTTTAGCATATTTTCTTAGGATAGTTACTTTGACATTTGTGGAACTCTTTCAGATTGTATTTGGAGACTTTATTATTAAAGTTTTTTTTTAATGGATTTCATAGGAAAGATTTTGATGGTTAGAAGTTTATTTGTGGATATTTAATTACGCTCTATTCTATTATATCATTGTTGATTATTTATAAGACAAGTTATGCATCTAAATCCTTGGTATGGGTTTGGGGCGTTACACTCTCCTCTAATTAGTAATATTCACAGTCTCTCAAGGTGGATCGACTTAGAAAAACCATGGGTGGTCGTGGGGTACGGGTGAGCATGGGCGTGGGCACTGGGTGTGGGTTACCAAATTAGTGAAGAGAATTCATTGTCATCTTTAGAGTTGGGCGACCAATTTAAATATAAACTATCGGCAAGGTAGTATCTTATGGTGTTGTTATTACCATTGTTTGAGTAATTAACTGGAATAGCATGCTCTTTTACAAACTTAGTATTTATACAAGATTGTTTTATAGCACATAAATGTCATTATAAGATCTAGGTAACTCAAAACTTGTGTGTCATATCTGATGATCATATGATATCATTACTTACAAAATAATAATTGATTCATGAATATGACCAGATTACATATCTTTTCATAACACTAGACAGTTCTTTCATTTCCAATGCATACAATCAATATGGCTTAACATCCCTATAAATCTGTAGCGTGGGTGACCAATCGGTGAAGAGCGTTGATAATCATCTTTAAAGTTTGGCAACCACTTTGGATATAAATTATTGACAAGGTATAACTATTGATTAAGTAATTAACTGTAGAAGTGCGTACTTATATGAACTTAGTAAATATAAAAGATTGTTCTAGCACATTAATGTCACCATGAGACCAAGTAACCCAAAACTTGTATCTCATATCCAAAGATCGCATAATATCATTACTTACAAAATAATAGTTGGTTTACAAATATGACCAAGGTACATATTTTTTCATACCACTAGACACTTCTTTCATTTCTGATGCATATAATAAAGACTACCTAACATCCTTAAAAATAGCGTGGGTGGCCAATCGGTGAAGAGCGTTGATCACCATCTGTGAAGTTTGTCAACCAATTGGATATAAACTATTGGCTAGGTAGTATCTCATTGTGTACTTATTACCATTGATGGAGTGATTAACAGTAGAAGAGCCTCTTTCGTTTTTTTTTTTGGATGAAAGTATAAGAACCTCTTATATGAACTTAGTAAACATAAAAGATTGTTCTAGAACATTAATGCCATTATGAGACCAAGTAACCCAAAATTGGTGTTTCATATCCGAAGATCATATAATGTCATTGCTTACAAAATAATAGTTGGTTCACGATTATAACCGGAGTACATATCTTTTTATAGCACTGGACACTTCTTTCATTTCCGATGCATATAATCAATGTTGCCTAACAGCTTTGTAGATTGGTGAGGAGCATTGATCATCATCTTCGAAGTTTGGCGACCACTTCAAATATAAACCACCAGCAAGGTAGTATCCCATTGTATAATTATTACCATTAATTGAGTAATTAATTGTAGAAAGCATGCTCTTGTATGAACTTGGTAAATATAGAAGATCCTTCTAGTATATTAATACCATTATGAAACCTAGACAACTCATAATTGGTGAGCCATATCCAACGATCATTTGATGTCATTGCTTACAAAATAGCAGTTAGTTCACGAATATGACTAGTGGACATCTTTTCAAGTCACTAGATAACTCATTCATTTCCAATGCATTCAATCAATGCACCTAACATCCCTAAAAATCAGCACTTTAGCCAAACAAAAATAAAAACACCCCGGTTAACATTTTTTTAGACCATTCATAATGGTGCTTTCTCAAATCCTCATATATGCATCCATCATACAATTGGAATGCAGTGATCATCTTCTGAAAGGAAGATAAACCTTCCCATTACAAAGACACCTTTAAAAACCTCTTTCTAGACTGAATATAAGTTCTTGATGGAGATTTTACATATCAATCCTGATAAATGCTAATAAGAGTGCATGATGGCAATGCATATTTTCCTTAAATTATGTCAAAGGTTAATTTGGAAATATAATTTAAGGCCTACGTGAGAAAAAGACTATTGAGGACATGATGGCCATGTTTTATTGCAAGACAAGTGAGCATGGGGCTGGAAATATATTAATATAAAAATAAAATAAAATAAAAACGTTTCAACGTTAATGGTAACGGTTACAAGACAATTTGACCATGTGACCATTGACATAATTAACCCACTAGACATGGGTTTAATGACATTTCTCACCTTTGTTTGCACCAATGGCGATTTCCAGACCTACCTTCAAGTTTGCATTTGAAAAAGATATTACTGACACAATTATATCAATGATGGGAGTTTAGTGTTGTTTGTTGCCAAATATATTTACTTTACTCATTTTGTCTTCATAATAATATAAGTATTTTTTTTTTTTGGATGAACAATAATATAAGTATTATTTGGTGAAAGCGGGATATATCGGTACATGAAGGGATATTAATGTGGGCTATGCAAACATGAATGGTACAACGTAGCAGACATTTGTCGGAGAAGACCATGGAGCATGCACATTCAGTACATACTGAGATTTTTCTTGAGGAAACATTCACTACTGAGATGACAGAACATCTAAGCATTTGGAAAAATATATGGAAAATTTTGCAATAGAAGCCAAACTATAATTATATATCTTAACAAGTGAAAATTTTTGTGGCTAATATGGCAATTCATAACTTCACTAAGGAGCATACAGTTAAGGATATTCAATTCTAACTAATTTGAGATTTTGCAAAACCATCAACCATGAGAGTGAGTTTTCCTCTCAAAAAGAGGGGAAAAAAGCTTGTATGAACTTAGAAAATATATAAGATTGTTCTAGCACATTAATGTCATTATGAGACCAAGTAACCCAAAACTTGTATCTCACATCCAAAGATTATATGATTATTTACAAAATAATAGTTGGTTCACGAATATGACTAGAGTGCATATCTTTTCATGTCACTAGACACTTCTTTCATTTCCGATGCATATAATCAAGACTGCCTAACATCCCTAAAAATAGCATGGGTGGCCACTCGGTGAAGAGTGTAGATCATCATCTTTGAAGTTCGGCAACCACTTTGGATATAAACTGTTGGCTAGGTAGTATCCCATTGTTACTTATTACCATTGATGGAGTAATTAATTGTAGAAACAACCTCTTATATGAACTTAGTAAACAAAAAAAATAGTTCTAGAACATTAATACCATTATGAGACCAAGCAACCCAAAACGTGTCTCATATCCAAAGATCATATGATATCATTACTTACAAAATAATAGTTGGTTCATGAATATGACCAAAGTGCATATCTTTTCATACCACTAGAAACTTTTTCATTTCTGATGCATATAATCAAGACTACCTAACATCCCTAAAAATAGCGTGGATGGCCAATCGGTGAAGAGTGTAGATAATCATCTTTGAAGTTCGGCAACCACTTTGGATATAAACTATTAGCTAGGTAGTATCCCATTGTGTACTTATTACCATTGATGGAGTAATTAACTGTAGAAACAACCTCTTATATGAACTTAGTAAACATAAAAGAATGTTCTAGAACATTAATACCATTATGGGCCCAAGTAACCCAAAACTGGTGTTTCATATCCAAAGATCATATGATGTCATTGCTTAGAAAATAATATTTGGTTCACGATTATGACCAAAGTACATATCTTTTCATACCACTGGACATTTCTTTCATTTTCAATGCATATAATCAATACTACCTAACATCCTTAAAAATCATGGTGGGACCTACAATTTATGTGAGAGGGGAAAGTACACATTTATTGTACTCCCAAAATATTCAATAATTTTCCCTTTCTATTATATAAAAGATAATTTTTTTAAAAATAAATATAAAAGAAAAGTACTAAAATCAAACTTGGCTAAAAAGAGAAACCATCATACTTGCTATTGCTTACGATATAGTATTAGGTGTAGTGGGTTAGATGTAACGCCTCACATGTGGCACTCACCCCCATATAAGAGGCGTTACATCTATCCCTATTACACATTGAATTTTCTCATTAAGTAAACATGATTACTTTGAGTCTTCCTCTAAAAAAAATATGGATAAAAGAGTTCAAATTGAATCATACTTGCTATTGCCTATGAGATAATTTAAAAAGAAAAAAAAAAGAATATTAAAATCAAACTTGGCTAAAAGGAGAAATTGTCGTGCCTGCTATTACATACGAGATAGTATTAAGTGTTGTGGGGATAGATGTAATGCCTCACGTGTGCCATCCACCCCCATGTAAGAAACGTTACATCTATCCCTATTACACTTCAAATCTTCTCATTAAATTAACACGGTTATTCTTTAAGTAAGTTTTTTCTCAAAAAGAGTGAAAATAATATTTTAAAATTGAATCATAATTGCTATCAGTTACGAGATAATTTAAAAAGAAAAAAAAAATTAAAATCAAACTTCGCTAAAATGAGAAACCATCGGACTTGTTATTATTTACGAGACAGTATTAGGTGTAGTGGAGTTAGGTGTAACACTTCACGGGTTGCACTCACTCTCTTGTAAGAGGCATTACTTCTAATTCCCATTACACGTTAAATTTTCTCGTTGTTTTTTATTATTATTATTATTATTATTATTATTATTATTATTATTATTATTATTATTATTATTATTATCAATTTTTACACTATTTTTATAAATAAAAGTAAAAAAACAAAAACAGAGGATAAGTGATTAGAATTTGACCAAAATTATCTATATTTTTTGACCGCTTCCTGCTTATCTTGTGGATTTTCTCCTGTCTCCAGCTTATGTTGGCCTTTGGTCTGAGTAGGAGTGTCTCTAAATTTTCTCACAAAAATAATTGGAAAAAATCTAAGAGAAAAAGAAGAACTTGCTGTTGAATATAACCCCGACCAGCAATCCTAAAAAAGGGAAAAACATAGAAACAACAGCAACAACAATTGGGCCGTGACCGCTTCCTTGTGATAGCCATATGGCTGTGTGTGAGCATCAGCCCGTATCTCGCGTCACATAAAGCCAATAACCGATGCGGGCTTTCCGTGTGGGTCCCAGCTCACCATCTGATGATAATGCCTTTTATTGGAAATCACAAATCCTTTATGTGGGCTGTGACCACGATGTTGATAGTAATACCTCACTGGGTTGCCATACAATTACGAACATCTCCGAATTATGAAAAATAATTGAAACGACGAAGCTATTACAATGCATATCCTAAATTTTGCTATCTATAATTCTTTGTCCGACACACCCTTCTCAAATAATATCATAATGATTATCAGATTATAAATCCAAAGCAGGCATTTGGCATTGCCCCCAAGAAAATGTCTCAACTAAAAATATTTATTTTGCCATTAAATAAAAGTAGAAGATTTTGAGTTTAAATTTTTTTGACACTAAACATTAATTGATATATTAATCTAATAATAATAATAAAATTTTATTAATTTAATTTATAAAATATTTTATCATCTAATAAAAGATTTAAATATTTAATTTTTATTTACATAAAAAATTAATTAATATTTTAATCTAATAATAAAAAATAATCATTAAAAGTGAACACAGTCAATTAACAAAAAAAATTATCTCTAAGAAAATTATGTAATTTTCACCAAATTTTATCTACATTTATGTTATAAATCGATCGATGTTTTACCTTTTACGATGACGAAAAAGTAATGTGAAAGGAAAACACCTTCAAATTCTATCCTATCTATATAATTTTATATAAAAAAGTACTGGTAGGTCCCATCTGATCAGCTCACCATTCAAAGTTCAATCGCTCTCATCCTTCCTCATTCCTCATCCATATATATAGGTCCATTCACTAGTTAATTTAAATCCAATCATACAACACAAAGAAAGAAACTTTTCCAAAGACAAAAGTCGAGGAAAAAAGAAAAAAGAAAAAAGAAAAAAAGAAATGGATGGCTTCGATCGAATCCCTGACCCGCTCATACTTTTCATCTTCAACTCAATCTCCGACGTGAAGACTCTGATTCGGTGCCGAGCCGTGTCCAAGCGATTCAACTCGCTGGTCCCTCAGACCGAGTCACTCCTCCTGAAAGTGGACTGTGTCATCACCCCCGAGTCAGACGAGTCCATCACGCCCTTCCTCAACTTCTTCAAAACCATCGTCAAGTCGGTCCACAACCTGGTTTCTCTCT
The DNA here is from genome assembly GCF_040712315.1 of Castanea sativa. Classification (NCBI taxonomy): domain Eukaryota; kingdom Viridiplantae; phylum Streptophyta; class Magnoliopsida; order Fagales; family Fagaceae; genus Castanea; species Castanea sativa. The sequence continues at coordinate 33,255,104 of NC_134022.1, forward strand.
CCGCCAAGACCCACCCGGAGCTCCAAAACCCACCCGCCCGGTCCCAGAACTGCCCGGCCCACATCCTCCGCGGGTTCGAGAGGATCCGGGAGCTCGTCATCGAGCTCCCCGCCGGCGACCTCAAGCTCGACAGAAACGCCGTCGTGAAGTGGAAGGCCGAGTTCGGCAAAACCCTGAAAAACTGCGTAATCTTGGCATTCCGCGACATCAGGGCCTCCACCTCGACTCAAATCCCAGCGGAATTCGCGGACTTTGACTTCGCGGGTGGGCTGAAACTGAGAGTGGTGTGGACCATAAGCGCTCTGATCGCGGCCTCGGCTCGACACTACTTGCTGAGAGAGCTGGTGGAGGAGCACGAGGAGATAGAGAAGCTGGTGCTGAGAGACAAGGAAGGCGAGGGCATGCTGGTGATGAACAAGGAAGGGCTGGCGGAGCTGAGAGCCGCGGGGGTGGCGCAGGTTAGCGAGCACAAGGAGTGGGCGGCGCACTATAGGAGGTGGGACCAGGAGAGCAACGGGAGTAGGACCATGGTGCCGAGCGTGAGGATGAGGATGAGACACGTGGCGAAGACGGAGCTGAAGAGTGGGGAGTGGCTCGATGGGGCGACACTTGTGGTGGTGAGGCCCACAACAATCGTGTGTAAAGATGGGGTCGCCGAGGTCGAGGTTGATGAGGAGGGACAGCCTATTGATGACGTGGAGGAAGACGTGGCTGGAGATGTTAACTTAGCCTTGCTGGCTTTTCAGGGTGATGGGGTTTGCGGTGAGGCTGTTCAGGCTTTGGTTAAGACTCGTAGCTATCATTTGGAAATGAACTCCTTTTAACTTTTAACTTTTAACTTAGCTTTGCATTGCACCCCCAATGTTAGACTTGGTTGCATAGGTTTACTTGCTCTAATGCTTTATTTTAATGTCTGTTTAATGCTTTTGTTTTCTTGTTCTTGGAATGTAAATGGCTCTTTTCTTTTCTTTTTGTTGTTTGAAATAAAGACGTAGTATTTCAAACAATGACCATCTTTATTTATTGTTCAAGGGTTTTTAATTCTAGTGTTATTATAATTTTTCTAAATTTTGACCACTATGATTCAAGGTAGTAGCGATCTTCAAATTTTTTTAATTGGACCAAGAAGTGATGGCTGATGTGATGTTTGCCACCATATTTTTCTAACTTTTTAATCAGGTCATATTGTTTGAATTGCCGTTTCTGGACAAGGTTGGTTAACGCTGAGAGAAAGAGCGAGGGATTGCCAATAGAGAATGTGGTGGACAGGAAAAAACTCAGAAATGGATTTAAGAACAAGCGTTGGGAGTCAAAAATCTTCTAGATTGTGGAAAAGTATCCACGAGGTTGGATTTTTTGAAGTTAATCTCGAGCAATTGCTGAAATATCTCGCAATGGATTTAAGAACAAGTGTCTTCTAGATGGTATAGAAAACCACTGGGTTTACTTTTTTCTTTTTTAGTCTATCTGGTTAACAGGTATTCTTAGAGCATTTGTTAATAAATTATTTTAAGAAAATTTTGACATAATTTTTTATGAGAGTCAAAATCTTCTAGATTGTATAGAAAACTCACTGAATTTGCTTTCCTTTTCTTAATACGTAACAGATATCTTTAGGGCATTTGTTAATAAATTATTTTAAGAAAATTTTGACATTACTTTTATAAAATATATAAAAAAAAATTGGCAGAAAAAATCAATTTTAGAAAAAAAAAAAATTTCCTAACAAGTTTCTAGAAATTTAAAATTTTCTTTTCCATTAATTTTTTTTCCTTACAAATTGGGAAAAATTAATAGTTAACTAAGAGCATAGATTTCGAAACTTTTTTTTTTATGAAATAAGAATAAATAAATAAAAACCAACTTTTTAAACACTTTTTTATATTTCTCATTAAAGTAGTATTAAAAATTTTCTAAAATTTTCTATCAACAAATTCCTGGCACTGTTAATGCCAATAATTCTTTGTGTAACCGCTTCTTCACCCGACTCTTGTGCGCAAATCTAGTTCTTACATTGCAGTAGTGCTGTAGTGGCTAGAGATTGGAGATATAATTTGGTATAAATACCAACATCCATGTCCAAGCCAAAGCAAAAGCAATCCTTTGGGCGGTTAGTTTGGCTAGACAATTGAATGTAGATCAGATGGTGTTTGAAGGGAATTCTAAGGCCTGCATTGAAGCTTTGAGAAGTCAAAGCCTGTCTCACAGTGGCGGCTTGTCACTTTTGCAAAGGAGGCCCTTCGGACCTTTCGGAGCAATCTAGCTGGAATTTCAATGCCTAGAGCTGGAAATTTGGCTGCCATAACTTAGCAAGATGGTCCTTCTTTTGTAAATGTTGTTCAGAATGAGGCTGGACTCTCTTAGTTTAGGAGCCTCGCCTTTTTTTTGTGCCCTTTTATCCTTTGTTTCCTCATTTTTTCTGTTTTCCTCTCCCTTGTTGGGGCTGTTGGTGTCTAATAAAATATTCTCTTTCATATATATATATATATATAAGCAACTAACCTGTTTGGCATTGAATTTAAGTTGTCCACTTTGCCATATTGGACATCAACAACGAATTGTAGAGAAGACTGGATTGTGTTGACTGTATTTTAAGGGCAATTATTAAGTACTCTCAGAGTACCTAATAATTTTCTGTATTGTAATTAGTTTGGTAAGTTTTTTTTTTTTACGTTTTCCTCTAATTTTCTAATTAATCAAAAACAAAACAAAGAAAATCAAAATCTCAATTTCTCACATTTTATGATTTTATCAACCACCCAAATGCCCATACAAAGAATCTACTACAGTAACATCAAGCAAACACAACAATGATTTTATTTATTTATTAAAAAAAAAATTAAGACTAGTCTAGAGCCATGTGCATTTGATGATGATTTCCAGAAGGCCCGCCCAACAAAATCAACCAAACCAAAGATGAGTCTATTTCTCAGTTAGCTTGCATGACATCCTTTATTTGGTTTCAGGTGCGAGAAAAGAGCCTCCTAGATCCTATTGGTGATCAAATCTATTAACTATGACAATTTTTCTCTGAATTGGGCGGGAGGAATCTACTCTAATCCATCATTACATGAAAATTTATAAAACCGTCAACATGTATTAAAACACATAATTCATTAAATCATTTAAACAAGGAAAAAGTTTAGTTTTGAACTAATTTGGAGTCATCTTTCTCCAACTCATTATGTGACAATTGAAAATACCATCCATGTGCATTATTAGACATATGACTTTTTTAATGAGTCATATGACTTAATTAAATAATACAGAGATAGTTTTATAAAATCGCCACGTAGAGGATTGGGGCTCCAAATTGGTGTGGAGCTAAACAGGTATTAATATACTTATCATGTCCTTTTTAGCTTATACATGCTAGTCTGCCAAGTTGCCAAGTTGGTAAGAAATATACTTATGCATACTAACCTGCCAAGCTGATAAGAAATACTATTTGTTACCTAAGTAGCAATAATGATTTGATAGTATGCATCAACCGAAGGAAACTAATGATTTGACAGTACGCATCAACTGAAGGAAACTACGTTGTGGGGATTCTGTTCAGGTCCCTACTCTCAAGGACGTTGTGGGGCTTCTGTTCAGGTCCCTACCCTCAAGGATGTTGTGGGGCTTCTGTTCAGGTCCCTACTCTGAAGGATGTGAATATAGCACGGCAAGTTCTGGTGCTATTCCTTTTCTTCTTCTTTTTTCCTGTGGGGTGGGGGCTAGGGTTGATTCCTGTGTTCCTGCAATGTTACAGACCACAACATTAGATATTTTATCATAGTCACGAACTCAGAGTGAGATTGAAAAGCTAAGCAGCATAACAGCAGAAGTTTTGACAACCTGGTGTGCTTCCTCATTCTCTTCATTTAACTATAGAGGCAACAAGTTAGCTATAGCCTATACATGCCCGATCTTTTTCAACCTGGAGAGAGAGAGAGAGAGCCAACAGGGGATAAAGCCAGGAAAAGTTCAAGTTAGAAGGTTATCATAGCCACAATTGAAGACTTCTCCAAATGTAAGAATAGACCAATACCAACATAAATTGAAGACTTCTCCAATTTCCAGTTGCAAACTACTAGGTGATCACTGCCAAAATTTAAGAATTCTTTAACTGTAAGAATGGAACACATGCAAAACATCAATAATGTGCTACTTCAAGGGCAATACTGCAAGCTACGTCAATGACTTATAAGCTTTAACTCAATTGATACCTCCTTTTCCCATAAGAAATAAGGCAGTGAGTGAGATTTTGATCACATGACCCATTAAAACTCATCCTGCAAATGAAGAAGGGATTTCACATTCAATTAAATCATCAAACAAGCAACAAAAAAAAAAAAAAAAGAAGTGAAGAGCTCTGGACATCCCAATAGCAAAAAGATAATTAAAAAAAAAAAAAAAAGCATCAGAGAAGCAAAGATATTGCCGTGAATCTATGTGCAATGTGAAACAGTGAAAGTTTTGGAGCGGGGAAGAGCACACTTGAATCCACACAGAATATTGGAAGAGTTTTGAATTGAAGGAAACAAAGTGATGAGTCGTTAACTAACTTGCCTCTGAAAATATTTCCCCACTTTTAATGCATTTACCTACTACCTTAATAACCCAAATGCACATTTTGAAATGCATGAGTTTTAAACTGAAGATGACAAATTATCATGAATCAAGAAGAGATAATAATGATGAGCTGCTTTGGACATGAGATAAATACACACTTGGACTAATTCCATGAGCTGAATGCAGCCATCCATCATATTCTAACAGTGAAGCTTACGAATGACAACCAGAAGATACCATACCAAAGGCAGCAAATATTTGTCAGATTAGATCAGGAAACAAATAGCAAATGTAGTTATAAATGTTAGAAGTTGGAACAAGTACTGGTTCTGATACTGAACTCAATATCAAAATCAACTGAGCTTGTGCTCATGGGGATGGCCTATATAAGATGTTTCTTTCCAGATGCATTATCACTTCTATTTACCCCTTTAGCAGAGCAGTCACTGACTCTAATTTGGTGGTGCACATGATCTAAGGTCCATATGAACTCAAGGTTGTAACAGTGAATACCAGACAACTCACTTAACAAGTCTTCACTTAACAAGTCTTCAAGCTTATAGAGAATGGCAAACTCATGCTGAAGACGGATCTCCTTTGTAATAGAAATCCAAGTACATCAGGAATAAGAGCTTATAGAGAATAGTAAACTTAAGTAACAGCTTCAAAAGAAGCATCCTACTTTACATCATCATGGTCTTATCAACATTATTATTTTGTATATCAAGCAACAACATAGATCCCATCTAAACTCATGTAGTTGCCACATAATACCCTTCAGTATCTAAACACAACCCACCCAACTATAGGGAATTGTACCCTAACTTTATCCTCCATCCCTTGTATATTATGGGCTGGAGTTGTCATTTGGTCCAAACAAAACCCGGCATAATAGCCACATCAAATATCAATTAAAATCGATACTGCACAAAAGAACCCAAATAACAGTTGAAATTTCAGGACATGTGACTTTCATTGCTTCTTGGCTGTTTTCTTACTGTAAAGCCAACCTCATTCAACATCAATCATCAACATCTTATTCATACATCAAACCAGCAGATCATAGTTAAATTAACGCCTTTTTTTTTCTTTTCAACATGCATACATACTCTTCTATTCAATAATTTCTTCTTTTTTTGATAAGTCAATAGTAACTTTCTTTTTAATGGTAAGTTATACATGCACCTAACGGGTTTTGAACCTATGTCATCACTCTCCATCTTATTCTTATAAGAAGAGGAAGTGTCATCTGAGTTATAAGCCATTGTCAAAAGAAGAAATTAAAACAGTAAGCTTTAACAATATTTTTCTGCTTCCAGGAAAAAGGAAACAGCGCAACAATTCTATAATCAATGAAACCGCTTGTATTCTGACAGGAATGACATTGTACAATACTACAAACACAGAAAATTATGCATGCTTTATAATAATTTACTTCATTGGAAATTTTTTTTTTATATAAATCATAAAGACAACTGCAAAAATCTTAAAACTAAAGCCACCAACTAAATAGGTACCCTTCTTTAAAGTGCCAAACATATAGCAGATGATACTGGCTATGTAGGATACTTGATGCCCAAAATACACCGTACCTATAATTTTGAGTGGCAAACATGCTTCTTTTACACAGTAATTATTTATAGCATTCTTTGAACATATGACTTATATTGAAGAAGTTTTGGAAAATTAAACACGCATTTATAAATTATAATTCAATTGACAAAAACAGTAATGTGAAAGTTATCTCATTTTTTTTTTCAGATCAATATAAAAATACTTAAAAAACAGAGGTGAGAAATGGTTACAAGAAAATTTACCCTAAATGACAATTGTAATTTCCATTTTGATTATGGCTCTTCCAAAACTGAACTCTTAAGGCATTCCACTTACAAGCATTAATTGATGAATCTTCCATGGCTAAGATATTATCACAAACTGATCTGCACGACGCCATCCTTCAAATGCTCAAGAATTTCCAACAAATTGTAAATATCTAAATTTCTAAGAAGCCCAACTAGCCACATTTAGCTCCACGATTTCTTTTGAATAAGGAAGTACAAATTTTTCGAAGAACTTCTTATCAGTTATTTTGCAGACTGTAGTCAAACCAGGTTTCTTCTTAAGTGCATTTTCCTTTTCTAGAATCTTCAAAACTCGTAGGCGTGGCTTTAACCTGTGCTCAATGCTGCAAATAAGCAATTCTGGATGGCAAACTATATAAGAGATGTCTATGTTCCAAGCACTAAGCAGCAGCTCAGTTACCTCCTTAATTTTTCTCTCAGATATAGAAAAAACCTGAGGCACCCTCCTAAACACACTCAGAATATCATTTTCTGAAAACCCCAGACTTCGAAAAAGCTCCAACTTCAGCTCCCAATTCTCATGTGTCATCGAACTCACTGTCCGAAGAGCAGCAAGAAACATCTTAGACTTCCTATCAAAACCCATTTCTTCAACCGTTTTAACGAAATCCTGAATGCTCTCCGGCTTATGCAAAAAAAACCTTGGAAAATTAAGCATATATTTAACAATCTGAGACGAACTAACTCCACAACCCTTCATAAATTCTATATTGGGCTTCATAGTTTTCTCCAAATCATGCTTCAAAAACCACCCAGAAACCTTCAAGGCCCTAATGACCTCAGCATTTGAACCCAGAATAGTCTTCAACATCAAAATTGAGGGTCCAAGCCGATTATCTGCACTCCGTTTGAGAATCCACGGGTCAGAAGATACAATCTCAGCAATGTCATCGGGCGAAAAACCCAAGTTTTGGAAAATCTGGATTTTGGGTTTAATGTTACTGGCAAGATTGGCAGTAAGAACTTCAGGGACTCTCTTAACCACTTCCTCGATGTGGGTTTTGGAGAAACCGCTCTCCTTGAGGAATGAAAGCATGGAATCCACTTCTATAGGTCTTTTCAGACAAGCTATCACTGATGAGGCTTTAAGAGCTACCTCATGGGAAAACTGGTGCTTATTGATCAAGTAATCCAACACTGTTACAGTGGGCTTTGATTCTTTGGGTTTGGAGGAGAAAAAAAAGAGAGATATTGAGTAGGGGATTGGGATTTTGTGGAGACGTGAAGGGGTTTGTAGAGAGAGTGAGATGAGGGTTTTGCAAAATCCAAGTCTCATTTCTACTCCTGCAAAATTTACTTCTAAGTTCTAAGCTACAATCAGAATTCTCCTATCAAAAACATATAGAGCAAACAGAGTACAAACGATAAAACTTGCACATGTTATTGTGAAACATGAAGAACTTAAGCTTGCCTTACAATTACAGTGGTGCCACTGCCAACCAGAACTTCTTGCTGAGAATTAGGGTTTTGGAATTTGGAGTCACCATTATTTATAGATAGTTGGAGCCTACAATGTTACTTGTTCAACATTAGGCCCAGTTATATTTCGTCACGGAGATTAGGCCCAAAAAATATATATATATATATATATTTTTTTTTTTGAGAATCACTTAGGCCCAAACTCAAACCATCAAAATTAGAGCGGAATTGAGAATTGTCTGGCTTCCTCCTTTCATTGTTCTGATAGATTTTTTTTAAAAAAAATTTTAAATTGCAATTGTTTTGTTCATGAAACTGTTATTGAAGTTTACAGTAAAAATTTAATGGATAAATTTTTAAGAAATAAATGGAGTGAATGAGATTAAAAATAATAATATAAAAAATAGGTTTGGTTATGACTATAAAAGAGAAAAGAAAGAGAGAAAAATATTTTACTATAATACCAATAATGTTTAATGGAAGAAATTATAATTAGGCTGTGCTCTATCAAAGTTGATGAGATTACAAATTTACAATCTCTTTAATGTATAATAATTATATGATTTATAAATTTAAAACATGGTCTGGTTAACGAGTACTCTTAGGACATTTATTAATAGACTATGCAAGGTCACAGTTTGGTTCCCAAGCCCAAAAGATAGATGAACTTCGGCTCAAAGAGCTCGATACAATGAATTTCTAGAGAATGGGTTCAAAAGCTGGACTTTAGTGAGTTAGACAACATGTAAAGTGGATTTAGATGACAAGAAAATAGAGATGGACTGATTTAAACTAAAGAAAAATTACCCTCGGCACAATCTGAGGACGTCAGTTCATATATATATATGTTCCTTCTCAAATTTGATTACAAGTTCAAATCTAGATTGCAATAGTATTTTCCTCTTAATTTCCTGATCCCCCTTTCTTAGGGACCTTCCTCAGTTTTATGCCCCTTTCTCCTCCTTGTTTCCACCTTCCACGTGTAGATCTAGATTGCTAGTGCTGATACTTGTCCCATCAACCCCTTCCTGAAATCTTTGGGCGGTAGCTGTAAGGCTGAAAATTATTATTTAGACATCACTTCTTCATTAATGCGGTCAAAGAGTTAAATACAAAGTATTTAATGCTGTGGTAATAGCTTTCTCTTAGATATTTTATAGTCGTTCCTTTGCTCTGTGCTCCCATGAAACATATCCTCATCAATAGAACCTCCTGAAAGATCATTCTGGACAATAGGACGTATCATATGACCTTTGCTTCGCTTAATTGAGGAGACACCCCTCTTCAGCCTACCACCCTTAGCCTCCTCGGTCACAACTTGCTCGTGGACCCCTAGGTTTGACATCTTCATTACCGTTAGTTTGTCCTCGGACCAATGAACATCTTCGGACAAAACCTATGGCCCAATATGCATTTTTGAGCCTTTTATCCCTACATACTATTTTTTAAAAAATTTAATATTATTTTTATTGAAAATATAAAAAGTTGTAAAATTAATTACATTTTTCCCATAAAAAATTTATAAAAATATTTCCTAAGCCAATAACTTTAGAGTATCCATTAAATTTTTTTAAAAAAATATTAAGAAAAGTCTATTAAGTACAAGGGGGTACAATTTTCAGATTTTGCTTGAATTATTCAAGTAAAGTGACATGTATCATCAAGGGATTATATTTGCATTTATAAAAAGGATAATCTGTTTTTCAGTGAAATATAAGTATCGAATCAACTAGTTATCTAATGTACAAGAAATGCTTCATCTAATTTTTTACGAGAAAAATATGCTTCATCTATTGAATAGTCTAAAGTACAACAAAACTTTTCCAATTATAAAAACAAACAAACAAAAAACGAGTAGCCTGATCAAGATCAACATCAATTGGATACTACCTTATCATAGTTTCTTCATAGTTACAAATAAAAATAAAAATATACCTTAATTAACGAGGAAACTTGATTATTTTTACGATGGCTATTGTATTTTATGAGTTTGAGATTTATATTTTTTAATAAATTCATATTTAAAATAGGTACTCTCAACTCAAACTTGTATTTTTTTTTTTCATTTATAAGTATGTGCATCGAAATGGGCCGAAGTGAATCGAAATGAATTAAAAATGACTGAAATAAACAAAACTAGACCGAATGGATCATAGTAGACTAAAACGGACCGAATAAGCTCGAATAGATTGAAGTGAATCGAATAGACCGATATCGACCAAAGTAGACTGAACTATCTTGAATACACTGAAGTGGACCGAATAAACCTAAGTGGACCAAAATAGACTGAATGAACAAAAATGGACCATGAAGGACCGAACAAGCCCGAATAGACTAATGGACTGAAATGGACCAAAATAGACTGAACATGCTGTATAGATTGAAATAGACCGAACAAGCCAAATAGAATGAAGTGGCTGAAATGGACGAAAATAGACCGAAAAAGTTGAATAGACTAAAGTGGACCGAAATGGACCGAAAAAACCCAAATAGACTGAAATGGACTAAATAAACCGAAGTGGACCAAAATAAACCGAATGGATCGAAGCATAATTAAGAATTTTTGTTTCTCCAAACAACCAAAATTTTTCATTCTAATTAGTTAATCGATACAAATCACCCATCTATTTCATCTCATTCTAAATTCTGATCCATTCCTCTCCATTTCACTAAATTCCACCTGCCTAGTATTATGATTTCAGCTGGTATGTATACGAATCATTATTCTTAAATCATTTTTTTATATTACTTCACTCACATGTGACATTTTATTACTATTTTCCTTTAACAAGGTATTTTTCTTGTTTACTTTCCATTTTGTCCAAGCGGCAGCAGTGGAAATTGCAACCATGGTTCGCCTGCTTTCGTTAAAACCATTCCACACCATTGCTCTTAAATGGCTGAATCGACAAACGGGCTAGCACAAGCTTCTCACAGACAACTCTGCTATGGATAACCCTCTCAGAGATGATCAGGATTCAAGAGATGGCTAAACTAAAGGGCTTCACATGGTCGGTTGGACTTGTATTTGGCTATTTTTTTGGGGCTCCACCTACTTGAAAGTGGAGGTGGGTGCTGCTATAGCAGTTCAGCCTTATCATTAATTAATCTAAAAAAACCACTAGTTTTTGCTGAGTTCAATTGTTAATGAGTGCAAATCATTGCTGAGAAGCTGTGAGCAAGCTGAAGTTCCCTGGTCCGTGACAAGTGAGTCAGTAACAAACCCTCCTGTTGAAGTTGAAATCCAAGCTCTGTTGAACTCTCATCTTTCTGATGTGTACTATATTTAGAACTGATTGGCATTTGGGAAAAAACACATGTAATTAATACTAGTTGAAAACAAAGATATTGTAATTCGTCAAAAGTTTGAACGAGTTATTATGGCTACTAATTGCATTGCACAGTGTTTGCAATAATGAATTTTCAACTTTTATGGTTCCAAACTTCCAATTTGAATTTGGTTCAAAGCAAAGCATAATAATAATGAGAACAATTATAGCACATCAACTGTGGGCTCACAAACCGGTGGCTATTGTTCATTGATTCTGTGTTCCCAACTAAATTTCCTTCTTCTTATGCTCTCCTAATTCTTGAACTCCTTCTTCTTATGCTCTCCTAATTCTTGAACTCTGACTATTGATTTGGCAACATCTTTCAAATTGATTTAAATAAGTCACCAGCCAAAATGACTATTTAATCATACAAATGAATCACACTACATATAAATTCCCCAGAACATGCGTGCGCGCACACATATATATATGGCAGGGTTTTCTTTCATGAATTAATGAGTATATGGCAATTCTTAAGTTAATTTCCTCAATACAATTTCACCTCCAGAATCCAGATTATATATAATTCCATAAGCTCCTTGTGGTGTGGTTTCAGCCTAGTAGTTGCTACTAGCTTTAGCCTACTTGAAAGAATACAAACATTATTAGGAGTTATTATCATCATTTTATTAAATAAGACACTTAATAATAAAATAATCATAGGAAGCCGTACTATTTTAAAGATAAAAAATGATTGAGTTTATCTAGCATCTAGGATAGGAAATCATCTGTCAACGTACAATGTTTTTGCATTATGAAGGGCCATCCTTGTTATCAATCTTTCCGTCATTGGTATCTTTGATAAATTTAGTTCGAAAGGTCTGCGAGGAATAAAGATTAGTGCATATTTAGATTGAGAAGAATCGAACCTTGCACTCAAAGGATTCCATCTTATTATCCTACATTATTCCTACTAGATATTACAATGATTCTAAGATGAATTTGGCTGTTTTTTTATTGTGACAACAATGCTTAAAATATTCTGAAGAGAGCCTTCTATAATTTCCAATTGAATCCACAAACACATACTAAAATTAATCAATGGGTGAATAGTGTTTCTTGTGATGTCATCATGATGTGTGCATCCCAATTTTAGAGATCGAAAGCGGTTTTGTTGTGTGTGAGTAGGCCCTCATGGCTGCTCCTTGAAGCTACAATTAATAAAAGTTTTTTGTCTCACTTTTATTAGGTATTTTACTTTAATTTATATTCTATCAATCAATTATAGTGTGTCATATATTTTTTTTTCCCTCTAAAATTATCAAAGTTTTTATTTTTTATTTTTTATAATTCGATGGTTATAATGGGGTGAAGGAATTTGAACTTCTCAGATGCAATGGAAAAAATTAAATTATACTTATTAGTTAAATTACAAAGTTGTACAAAGTGCTTGGGGCCTAGAGGGGAAAGAGTTCGAGCTGTGGGGTTAGTAGTATGTTGTAATTATTTCTCAAAAAAAAAAAAAACATATTCGCAATTTGTAGGGTATAACTAATATGGATTAATTATTTGTTTATTTATTTATTTATTGAAAGTGGATAAAAGTAAATTTATACTTTTAAAAAGATTTACTTAAAAAAATAAACTAAACAAAAATCTTTAATGCATGTTTTGCATTTGAGATATTTCATTTTGTTGACCAACTGCTTCAATTAACATCATTACATCATTTATTTTTTTTGTGGTTGTTGAGGATCAGTACATCAGTGTTAATACATCTTGAATTCCGAATATTAGATGCACCTCACCTTTGCCCACTAATTCTTGGTGAACCCCCTACTTTTTTTCGACCCTAGTCATTTCCTCAACTTTAATTGTTCTAGGTTTTGCTAATTTTGATACCTTTTACTTTAGATTTGAGTGAAAGTCAACATTTACCCAACCTAGTAAGCCTTTTTATTCCAATTACCCACTAATCGCTAGAGAAGATAGACAAACTTGCTTTTGACAAATTGGTCCTAGGAATAGGGGGTGCTGCCCCTCGTGATAGGAAGGAATCCTTTTGTCTTTGACACACCATCTAATTCTATTCACGTCCCATAGGAGATGATGAAACACTTTATTTAAAACTCAACTTCCCCATTCCATCATTCATCCATGGCATCTTCTCCCAACCCTACATGTCTCAATGATAAGAAGGGTTGGACACACACACCACTACATTACGCTAATTTACAATAATATTATATTGTAATAACCTAAGCTTTACTCATGTCAGCTGACTAATCAAGCTCTAACAAATTACTTTTTGGCAATTGTCATGTTAAAGGAAGGTTGGTGCAACTTAACACCAAACCATTTGGTTCGATATATGGTACTTTCGCCTCTTCCTAGCGAGGTGGTATATATTTCATGCATTAGCTACATACTTCATCTCTCTTATTGTAGGTTTCACTGGTGGATGGAGTCCACACAATGTGATAAAAAAGTTATATATAGTTAATACATAAAACGATATTTTTTCTTTTCAAATAGAAGAATATATGGGTTCAAACTGCTCAGAGCATGATTTGCATAACTTTTTTGTAAGAAAAAAAGAGAAAGGTTGATATAATAGACTTTGGCTAATGTAGAAAAAGCCTATTATCCTCTATGCCTAGCTCGGATAAGTGATGCAGTTAGCAGAAACTTATTATTTTTTTGATGAATAAAATATTTATTATTGAAATAGAAAATAAAACAAGCTTAACAGAAGACATGGGAAAAACTCCATCTCTCTTATGATTCCCGTGGCAAATTTAGTTAAGGATGAATAAAAGTCCAATGATTAATTGAGGATTTTAGAATAAATTTTCTCGTATCAGTAATACTTTCAATAGCATAATGGGCATTAGGGCAAAAGGCTCCTTTCTAATCAGTAAGATTCATTTGATAACTTGGGCCTGGAAAAAGAGCTCAACTGGTGGATTTAATTTGGACATTAATGAAGGGAGCTGCAGCTAGGAGGGAGATGTTGCATTCAGTCATATATGATAGCTCAATTTTTTTTTTTTTTTTTGGGTGTTTTTAACATAAACATGCAGAGTTTAAATCCCCTCACCTAACTATTAAATTATTAAAACAATATTGAATTTAAAACTCATGTATGGTTTTTTTTGGTAACAAATTTGTTTTTTATTATTGCAAAAGGAGATATGTACAGGACCTCAAAAAATGTCATTCTGATCGAAAGTTTGGCAATGCCAATGACCTGTTTGGATCTCTTTTAAACAGAATAGTATATTCTTTCGCCTAAGTGGACAAATAAAATGGTTTGGCCAAAAAAAGAGAATTTTGATATTATTTTTTTTAGCATTTGAAAGCACCGTAGAAGCGTTTTATGTAATTTTCTTTCTATAATAACTATGGTTGACAAAAGTGACATATATATAATTTTTTAGAGAACTTTAACTTATCATAGAGTTGCTGCATCTATTGATTCACTACATAGATACCGGAATAAGTAGAAGAAGATTTAGTACTGCCTATAAAAGCGACCAATCGAATTTTAGTATAGTGGCTCCAGCTTGACATGAGCATAATTGATTTAATATGTTTTTAAACAAATTTATCAGTACTCTTTCTTAATATTTACTGCTTAAATAGTTAAATGGCAAAGATCAGCACGTCTTTCCATCATTCCAAGTTTCAGATGACATAAATTTTAAATTAATTCCCCGTCTTAAAGTTTTAACAAAAGAAAGCAATTTTTAAAGTATCAAACTCTTCATCCCACCTATGTAGCATATTGATCTCTGATTGCAGGTTTCTGTCCAGCTTTTTAAGAAAATGCACATTCACCACACTTACCACAAAGGAAATGGATGCGCGGACCTTTTGGCTAAAGAAAGAGCTTCTATTAGTGATAAACTTATTGTGTATTCAAATCCTCCTTTTATTTTGTACCAATTATATGCTGATACTTAGGGTATTTCCTAGCATAGACTTTGTAATGTTTAGTTTGTTTGAATTAAATTTTCTTTTCACCAAAAAAAAAAAAAAAAAAAAAATTAAACAAGGAAAAATCAGCAACAAAAATAACTAAAAATCAAACAAGTATAAGAAGAAAATTGGTTCCTAAGTTCCCCCCAAAACCATATCTGATATCTCTTTCTTTCTCACTCACTCATCATGATAACCATGGATTTATATAATTCATAGAGAGAGAGAGAGAGGGAGAGAGAGAGAGAGGGAGAGAGAGAGAGATGGAGTAAAACTTTTTCATGGAAGGTCCCAAACAAAAGGCAAAGTATAATTCTAACGCAATGTGTAGTGGTTAGCGGGGGCCATATCCTTCCTTGCTCTCAAGTGCATAACGCCCTTCATTATTGCATCCTCACCTTGGTTTTAGTTCTGTTTTCCCACCTTAGGACTTTCGGTGTGCCTTTTTTTTTTTTTTCCTCCTTTTATATTATAAAAATAAACCATACATATATTGTATCTAACTTCTACTCATTTTAATTCCAACCATACATATAATATATTATTATGCTTTCACTATGCCAATCTTATAGTTAAACAGAGTTAAGGGTAACCTATTATACGCCAATGGCCTATGTGGTCTAAATCTAATAGCATTCTATCTCTTTATGTGAGGTTAGATCTAGGTATCAAGAGTAATGTTAGGTGATAGAAAAATTTTCCACAACATATCAAAATTATAGACATTTATTGAATAACATTTTTTTCTCATAAATCTACTACTGATACTATTTTTATTATTTGCTAATCATTAAAAAAAAAAAAAAAAAACTTGTCCCTAAACTTATTGCTATGCCTATACTAACATGGAGGGCAGATGGATCATAAAAGTCTTAATTTGGACAAATCACCCAGCAATAAGCCCCTTTCTCAACCACATCCCAATTTTCTTTAATATATATATATATATATTTCTTTTTTTAAAACCACATCCCAATTTTCTTTAATATATATATATATATATTTCTTTTTTTAATTTTCTATAAATTCCATAAGAGAGGCGGTTTGGTTTGGTAGTTGCATACACATTTGCGGGCACAAGCAATAGGGCATTTTTTTGAGTAATACTGGCATGGGCTCACAAGTTGCAATTTTTATATCTTGTACCCGGCATATATGCCGGGTGTGAGACACAGGGGCGGGCCCCACACCACAAGTTGAGGGTATGATTGGATCATGAAACAAGGCTCGTGGGCTAAAACTTTCCCATTCACCTTTCTTTATATCTTTTTATTAATATGTTTAGCCAAGCATTAAAAAAAGAAGTTAAAGGCTATCAAAGAAGCTGTCTTGTGACCCCATTCTAAAGCAGAGCTAAAAGGAGTACTGCTGCACAACATAAACAAACCAAACAGATGGTAAAGATTAAAGAGAGACACACAAAATAAAGGCAAAGGCAAAAAAGAAAGCTGTCAGTCCCTCCCTCCCTCCCTCACTCTCTTCTCTCTTTTAAAAACCATCCAAGAACTTAGCTCAAAACCCAAAACCAGCAAATCTAACAAAGGAAAGGAAAGCTAGCTATGAAGGGAAGAGAAGCCAAAGCAGCTCCTTCTGCGGATTTGTTAGTATGTTTTCCTTCTCGAGCCCATTTAACTCTTATGCCTAAGCCCATATGCAGCCCAGCAAGGCCTTCAGAGCAGAACAAGCGCCATCACAATCACAATCACAATCACAACCAGCACCACCACCGTCACCACAGCCTTAAGAAATCAAGCACTATTAGAGGTGGTGGCCAAGCCAGTCCTTTGCTATGGTCCAAAACCAAGCCAATGGGCTCGGAGATCTCTGAACCAACCTCTCCAAAAGTCACATGTGCAGGGCAGATCAAAGTGAGGCACAAGACCAATACTTCATGCAAGAACTGGCAATCAGTGATGGAAGAGATTGAAAGAATTCACAACAACAGGAATAAACATAAAAAGAAACCCAGTTGGGTTGAAGCTTTTGGGTTCAAAAAAGAAGTAATGCAATTCTTGACGTGTTTAAGAAGCATACGTTTTGATTTTCGTTGCTTTGGAACTTTTCCTGAACAGTCAGATAACACTACCGATGATGAAGATATTGAGGTAGAAGAAGATGAAGAAGAAGAAAACCGAGAAAACCATACTGAGGGAAGTGATGAGAATTCAAGAACCGTCTTTTCCAAATGGTTTATGGTCCTACAGGAAAATCAAAATAATACACTTTGCAAAGAGAGAGATAGGCCATGTCAGGATGATGGTGATGATTCTATTGCTGCAGTACCTGCTGTTCCTCCATCAAATGCTTTGTTACTTATGCGTTGTAGATCTGCTCCTGCCAAAACCTGGTTGGAAGAGAAAGAACAAGAAGAACGAGAACAAGAAGAAGAGGAAGAAGAGAAGGAAGATGAAGGTGAAATAGGTAGAGTAAAAGAAGAGATAAAAGCAAAGAGTTTAAAGAGCTTAATGGAGGAAGAGAAGAGAAAGAAGAAAGAGAACATGGTTGTGATGAAATATGACAGTGATTTCTACAAAATTTCATCTGATATTGCAAAAGAGACCTGGATTGTTGGTGGCATGAAAGATCCATTTTCGAGGAGTCGAAGTTGGAAAAGATAATGATCTTGGTGACTTTTTTTTTCTTTTTTTCTTTGAAGTATTTCAAGTTTTATCTCAAGCCTTTTTTCTTTTCTTTTTTTTTTTTATAAATATTTTCATAGTTTGTTTTTCTATATTTCCCCCCTCTGAGATCTTGTGTGGGAACTGGAAAATCCAACAGCAACTGGCTCCCATATATAGTAACCTATGTTGTCTTATTACTGCTGTGATCTGAAAGTTGTATTAGTTTTGTACAGCTTTTCTTTCCCTTTTCCTGGACAAGATTTTGCTGCCACCCATGTACATTTTCCGATTTTCGTGATGTATATGTCCACCTTGTTTTAGTTTTGTTGATTAAATCAAAATCTTTTTATATGTAAACCAAAAATTATATAGTGGAATTTTAGACTTACGGTTATGATAAATGATTTTGTTAGCTTCATTGAGATGAATATTATTTTATCCGACTTCACCCTATTGAGAATCTATTTTCTGATGAATGATTTTGTTAGTTTCTTTATGAGATTGTACATATGTTCATCTTTCTTGCTATTCTCCGAACAGTTTAGACAAGTAGTAAGTTGCCCATACAATGGGTTGATAATATTGTAATATTTTATGTAATAAGATGGTTATGAAGAATGTTTTACATATAAAGTAAATTGCAAATTATACCATGAAGTTTTAAAATTTGGATTTTACCCCCTGAAATTTGGTGATATTTGTATTTTATATCTCAACGTTTCGGAATTTGAATTTACTCCTTATATTTTAGGAGTGTTTGGATTTTACTCATAAAGTTTTGAGGTATTTAGATTTTACACCCTAAAATTTCAAAATTTGGGAATATAAAATCCAAATAACCCTAAAGTACTTTAGCAGATAAAATATAAGTTCTGAAACGCTAGGATGTAAAATCCAAACACCATAAATTTCAGAGGGTAAAATCCAAATTATGAAATTTCAGGGTATAAAATCCAATCACCCCCAAATTTTAGGGGTGTAATTTGCAATTTACCTCTAAATTTAATATATAATGTGTTTTACATATATTATAACGTAATTGTTATAGAACTTTGTTAGTTTTGAGTTCATTATAAAAAATAAAATAAAAAACAACAACAACAATTGTAAATTGCATACATACATCCATTGTAATTATTTAGTTCAAGTAATAGGCAATAAAAAAAAAGGTAAATTGCAAATTATACCCTTAAAGTTTGTGGGTGATTGGATTTTATGCTATGAAGTTTTAGAATTAGGATTTTATCCCTTGAAGTTTGGGGTATTTAGATTTTACACCTTAACGTTTCAGAACTTGAATTTTACCCCCTAAAGTTTAGAATTGTTTGAATTTTATAACCCTAAATTCTGAAACTTTAGGAAGTAAAATCCAAACACTTCCAAAATATAGAGGGTAAAATTCAAATTCTAAAATCCCAGGGTGTAAACTCCAAACATCACCAAACTTCAGGGGGTAAAATTCAACTTCTGAAACTTCAAGGTGTAAAATCAAATTACCTTCAAACTTTAGGGGTATAATTTACAATTTACCAAAAAAAAATTTTGGGGGAATATTGTAGAATAAAAGTTGATATAAAATGTATTTTTCTCTTTCTCTTTAATTATAAAACAAAATATATTTATGACTTTCCCACATCAACATCCCAAACTTTAAAACACCCACAGCCACGGCCTTAAAAAAACCACGAGTCCACAACATTCGATCTAACATCATAATCGTACCACTATCACTCAATATATAATGCCAGCCCCCTTTCTTGGTAGCCAATTCATATGGGTTAGTATTGGATGGAACGATAATGTTGGAGTTAGATATATGTTATTGAAAGATTGAAGGTAAATGACATTATTTTTTGTCTATGTGTATTTAACATAGAATGGTATTAAGGCTATAAATAGGCGTGTATATAAAGAAGTAGAAGTGCAGGCGGTGGAAGTGCAAGCGGTGAAAATAGTGAATTGAAATGTAAAAGTTTTGTGTGTATGTGTGAGGGAGGAAAAATCTTAAAACATTAAACTGAAGGAAATAAAGAATATTTATTTTTTAATTAAAAAAGTCTTAAGACATTGAACCAATAAAACAAAAAGTTTTTTTTTTTATTACCTCTAATGTGCCACTTGAAAGTATTTCAATTCTTTTTGTAAAGAATGCGCTAGATGACAAAACCTAATACTCTTTCATATGAGATCTCTTTTTTATTATTATTATTATTATTATTATTATTATTATTATTATATACACACACACAAAGGTAAGCGAACATGCCATCGAATTTAGTAAGTGATTAATAATATTATTATATACACACACAAAGATATGTGTACATGCCATGGAATTTAGTAAGTGATATACAAGGTAAATCTTACAAACTAATGAATCAATGAATCTCGAAAGTAAAAGATTAAAGTTAATATCAATTTTATTATAAAATTTTATAAATTAGCGTAATAATAAATGTAATTGGTACTTTCCAGTATTCTTAAGGTTATTAGTTTAAAATATTAGTAGATATATAGAGTTGTTCCCATCTTATGAATGACCTATTGGTTTAAAAGACTAAAGTTTTCCTCAAAATCTCCTTCAATCCATGGACAAAACTTTCTTCCAAACCGATTTAAAGAAATCTTATCAAATCTATTATGTGGTGGGCGGTGACCCGTTACATGGTCTATGGAATAAGCCCAAATAAAAATTTATTTAAAATGAGTGAATTTATTATTACTTATAGGTGTTAATAATAACACCAGCTTCAACTTCAACATGACATGGGTCATGGGGCTTTGGAGGAATAGGTAAAACCCTCCAGCGGCATTCACGCTGCTCGTCTTTACCGTGGTCACAAAAGCAAAACAACAAATTGTGTCTTTTAAATTTTTTTACAAAAATGATGTGACTTTGGTTTGGGACAGCTTAACTCTATCCAATCATGACTAAATTTAGTCATGACTTTTAAATTAGAGCATCCAAAAGAAGAATGACACTTCAAAAAACCGTATATAAGTTGACACTGACAATAAAAAATAAATTGAATTTTAAATTTATTCAAATGTACACATTATTCAAATGCAAATTAATAATAGAATTCAGTATCATTTTATATGACAGGTTTATAATATAAAAAAACTTCTCAATAAAGTTTTTTTTTTTTTTTTCCTGAAGTTTTAATTCGCGCCTCACCTGGCTTATCAGATCATGGGGCTCTAGACCTTCACCTTATAGCCATGTTTAATACGATATGGTAATTGACCTGTGGTGCGTTTTGATTTGTTGATTCTTTTTTCTTTTTTTTTTTTGGTTTGGTTTTTTTTTTATAGGTACAATAAGAATTAAAAAATAATTGAAACTTTTTATTTATTTAATAATTTAATAATTGGGAAATGAGCTTTAAACCCTTGTTGTTTATGGCTAGAAACGTCATGAGATTAAATAACAAATTTCTTGACACCATTGTTTTTATTTATTTTTTAGATAAAATAGAATCTAAAGTTATAGTATCGGTTCCGTGATGATTGTTTTCTATTATCAACTCAATACATTAATAATTTATATACTTAGAATTTAAACTTCAGATTTCTTATTTGAAAACAACATACTTTATCAATTGAATTGAGTAGAACCCACCTTGACACCATTGTTATTCATTGTTATAATTATAACAATTAAATTATCAATCATGTTTTCTCAAGAAAAAAAAAAAAAAATATATATATATATATATATATATATATATATATATATATATATATATATATATATATATATATCAATCATGACTAAATTTTACCTGTCTTTGTGCTTTTCATTTTATTTGAATGAATAGAGAAGGAAAACTGTCCGCGAACAGAATCCTGCTAATGATCCATAATTATGTCTCTGTCAAGCTTTGCTTAATTTATTAAATATATATGCTTTATTCATGTGGCTTCATTAATTATGTAATTGCTCTCATCTCCTTTACCGGTTGAAATTAAAATGTGATACGGTTCGGAAGTTCAAACCACATGCGCGGCTTGATGTATTTAGGATCTTTAGATGAAAACAAAATTGAAGTTTTTTATATATTTAAATATAAATATTTTTTAAAAATTTAAATATTACTAAAACTTTATTATTTTGTTTTAAATGCAAAATTATTAATTAACGACGAAGATTTTGTTTTATAGTTACAAAAAATTGGACAAAACTTTTCATACCCATTGATGTGGCAAATGAATAGTGATAAGTAAAAATTTGATGTTAGTGATGAACTTAGATGAAAACGAGTAACAGTTTGTTAACTTAATTATTGTGAAAAGTGTTGTGAATTTTTTTTGTATTGCTCTTTTTTATTTATTTTAGAAGTGCTACATTTACAATATTTTCACAACAAATCCTAAGTGTTAAGTTATTATTAGTTCTAATTTAAACCCATATGAAAATTATTTTTTTATTTATCAATAACAATCAATAACAACTTATCACTTAGGATTTGTATATTGTTATTTTTTTTTAAAAGTACTACATTCACAATATTGTTAAAACAAATTCTAGGTGTTAAGTTGTTACTAGTTCTAATTTGAACCCATCACTGAAATTACTTTTTTAGCTACCAATAACAGCTAGTAACAACTTACTATTTAAAATTTGTTTGTGAATAATTTGTGAACGTAGCATTTCTCTTACTTTTTCTTATTTTTCATTTGATAAAAAAAATATTCTTTTATTTATTGGCTAATGTGGGGGGATGACTGCAAGCTCGGCTCGAGAATTGAGGTCCAGGAGACCAACCTAAGAGATGGGCTAGAGTATGGCGGCAAGTAAAATAGCCTACTAAGTAGAAAAAATCCATCCAAGCCTACCACCCTGGAATTCCGTAGCAACTTCCTTCTTGGAGATCAATTACTGAGGTGATATGCAAAACCCTCTTCCGGAAGTAATGAAGGTGCCATGGCTAACCAATTCCCTTCTAAACTGAGGTGTCCTCTCTATTCAAACTAACCCAAGAAACATGGCAAAGAGGACACAAGAACCAATGTAACAATCACCTTCATATTAATGAGGCCCCTCACTTAATGTCAGTCACATTCAATATTGAGTGACTGGCTTGAACAGTAAAAGCATTCCTAGAAGTCCTCCTTCATGATCAAAAGATGGCAGAGCGGAAGAAGGATGGGACAAGTATCTCCCAAATAAAACTGGGAGCAAGCCAGTTTGAAAAAGGGGGAAGAGGGGAAGATGACTATAAAAGGAGGAGGGGAGCAAGAGAGAAGGGGTTGGAAAAATTAAAGAGAAGAAGTGTAGACAAGAACAAGAGAGAGAAAAAGAATAGAAAGAGATAGTTCTGAGGGTTTTTAGTTATAGAATCTACCCCATGTATCCCGGGAATTTCATTCCCATGCATTTATATATGTTTGATTTTGTCACCTTTCATCTATAATTTGTTGTTTAGACTTCCGAATGTAGATCTTTTCCCTCCCTTTAGAAATCAGTTGTGCAAATCTTATTACAACCTCAATGAAAAGCCGTTGATTGTTTTTGATTCCCAAAACTAATATTTGAACTTAATTAATACTATTACAATAAAATAAATAACTCTATTGATTAAAATTGAGAGTCTTAGGCGACTGCATCATTTGCCTTTACTATTAAACTGCTCATATCAAACCATAAAATGGTCCTCGAGCGAATGGCTAGTTTTTTGGCGTACCATCCACAATCTGAATATGTTTGAATGAGCTTAAGGTATTTCAGGAACTTGGACAATATTTTGGATTTCGGAACACATGTTCGAGGTTTTGAATGAACGTTGCTTCTTGATGGCTTGCTGCCACAACACACACACACACGCATATATATATATATATATATATATATATATATATATATATATATATATGGTGCGCCAATAACAAACATGTCCATGGACTGCTTTAGCCAATGGACAATGCATTTTGGAATTGGCCGGTCTAACATTTACATTTGGAACTGATGAGATATCTGCCCATTTGAGCCCAACACAGTTTACGATAAAAAAAAATAAAATAGACAGTCGCTAATGGGCCTTTAAGCCTGCAGTATCGATGCGTAAATTTTTCTTATGGCAGATTTGGGTGTGTCCCAAATATTATTCGTATGGAAAATTATTGTTGCCTTAAGCCTGCAAGCTTGATGATGTGACCAACTTTTGCCTTGATGATAAGGTAGGCATTCGACAATGACAAGCCATGTGGACAAATTATACTTCTAAGCAAAGCTATTATTTAGAACATGTTTAAGTATTTTAGGTTTGTGTTTAATTGATTTTAGTATGTGATGAATGCTAGATTAGCTTAATTTGAGATTTTTCTAGTACGTGACCAATTCATGTACACATGTACTTAGGAATTAGTTAGTTGTGATGTCCTCATAACCAACTCTTTATTGTATAATAAATATTCACATATTCATGGTGTGACCTTCTAAAGGGAAGGTTTTTTTTTTTTAATTATTATTATTATTATTAAATAATTGAATTAAAATTTAGTTTTGTGACGTGATAGAGGATAAGGAATAGCTCTCTCAGGGTTGAGGATTGCCTTCCTCCCCACCTGCTAATCAATGAGTCTCTCTCTCTCTCTTGAATGCACCTTTTTTTTATTGCATTATTTGCACCTTTTATAACTCTCAAGGAGTATTCTTGATCCTCCAACTGATTTGGGAATTGATCAAACCAAAAAATTATTGACTTTGGACTAGATTGGGCCAAGCCTAAAACAAGTTGTATTGAACGTTTTTTTTTTTTTTTTTTTTTAATCTTATTCTTTTTCTGGTATCTCTAATTTTTTTATTTGGGAATTGGTCTTGGAGATTCCAAGTTTCCAACTTGGGTGTTATTGGAGTGGATTTTCAAAGTTCAAACAATTTGAAGTATCGCTTGTTGATGTGATCCAAGTAATGATTTATTGGAATAAGGGATAAGGAATGAAGCTAATTTCAATTCCAATCAAGATGTAGAGATTCTCTCATTGCATGGACCCAATTGATGCTCATCAATTTTGGCTTCAAAAAATTGAGATTAAACAACTGAGAAAGCAAGTTGTTGCTGAGTTCCAGATGGTGCAAAGCTTGTATCATCCTCAATCATGAACTCATGATTGATGCTCGCTATTTTGATACTACCATTGACTTTTATTTAGGTAATGAGTAGTGGTTTGGCTATTAGGTATATGAAATAAGGAAAATTTTGGGTCCAGTGTCCACTTTTAAGGTACATTAGAGATCCAGTTATTTTGCTGAAACTAAAAGTTTTTGCTGAAAATACCGTAAATAAAAGTAAAAGTTAGCTGAAATAATAAAATGGGACCCATGAATAGTACCAAAAATAAGCTAAATAGTAAAATAAGTTGCAAAATTAATTTTTTCCAAAACGAACACTTAGTTAAGTCTTATGAAATATGCAAAATGTTTTCAAATTATGGATTATCGAATCTATATTGTAGTTTCAATAAAGGGTATCATTGGGCTTCCGACCCCTTCTTTTCAACTTTATACTAAATTAAATAAAAAATCTCATTTACTAGTGTGTAAAACATATGGGGTAGGAAGAATAAAGGAGTTCATAAACATTCAAAAAGAAAGAAAATAAAAGCAATTAACCCCATACAAAGAACACACTAAACTTATCTTCATAATCTTTTCTACCACCACAAATGTTCCCTCTCTACTTTTCCCACTAATAATGCCGGCAAAGAAATTGAACACATCCAAATTAGCCAGTCACAGAACATTCTAATCATCATTAACATTCAAAAGCAAGAAAATAAATATCATAAAGCCATTCAAAGAACACTAAAATCTCACTTCATATTCTAATCTACCACCACACGTATTCCCTCAACTTTTTTCTACTTTATGTGCAATGCCAGCATATAAATAATATATATAGCTTCCCACCTAGCCCAATTTGTGTAATTTGGTGCGTTGTGCTCCCTTCTTTGTAAAACGTTGCTTTCTGTGATCCTGTCCAACGCTATGCACGAATTACCTGTTTTGCTTTTGTACAATTATACATGTATCTTCAACTGCTGTACAATTTGACCGAACTCTCTAACATTTCACGGTCGTTGCCTGGAATTTCTTTGACCCTTGATCCATTTTTGTATATCTTGAAGGATGGAATGGACCTCACATGCTCTGAGTTTGCTAAGTAGGGGTGGTCTTCGATCTCGACCTGAATTTATTGACAAATACATAAACGAGTTAATTCTTTCTCAATTTAGGATCAAGTCACACTTGGTATAACTCTTAATAATATTACTAATAGTTGTGAACATTTTGTTGGATTAAAAATTAAAACTTTTGAAAAATTCTGTTGTAACAAGAAATATAACCCAAATCTTCTTTATGGTATACAAACCTTGAGGAAGTTAATAGATGGGAATATCTTGCAAACGTGCTCCAGGACTTGCAACACTTGCTTGTGGTTCGATTTGTTACAAAAGAGCACCACGGACATTCCTGTTATTTAACACAACATTATTAATTTTTGCCGTATTAAGTCCTAATCTCTGCATAATCAAATAAAACTAGTGGATGTTGCAAATGAACAAGATGTGATGAGTTACCCGGTGAGGTAATGAAGTGTCTGAAGCGTTCATTGCTAGTGATGAAAATCAAATTTGAACCAAATTTTAGGTCTTTAATGTCTTCACCACGTTGCTTCTTAAGTTGGACCTGTGCTTCAAACAAAGCCCTGCCTACCTCCTCATCCCCAGGAGTCTCTCTTATCAACATCTCGTAGTCTTGAACTGAAGCTTCCCACCTTTCCATCTAAGTTACCAAAACAAGAAAAAAGCAGAAAATAAGTACTAGTAAACAAGCATCACAAGCTAGAAAACAGCATTTAACTCTCAAGCCACGATGATTCACCTTGGCATTGCAATCTGCCCTTCGTAGCCTAGCCTTGCTGTAAGAAGGCCGCACTTTAAGAGCCGTGGTGCAATCTTCGACAGCTTTCTCATATTGGCCTAATTTGGACCGACAGGCTGCCCGGTTGCATAACAAAACTGCATTGTATGGATCATTTTCTAGTCCTTCATTATATGTGACAAATGCTTCTGAGAATTTCGATGCCTTGAAGAGCAAGTTACCACTCAACCGGGCTGATTTCACTGCCCTAGCCCTCTTTACCACTATATTCACCTCCTTGTTGCTTGGATCAAGTTTAGCAGCATGTTGAGAGGCTGCCACAGCATCTTCAAACCTGTCAAAAACCTTAGCACATTGGCATTTTTTCTAACACAAACCTAAGATGATTTAATTAGTACAGGGATTGAGCTACAGAAAGTTGCAAAAACCTTCTTTTCGGCCTTGTTTGGTTAGGGTGAAAATAGAGAGGATGGAAAAGAATGAGAGGAAAACATAGAGAGGATGGAAAAGAATGAGAGGAAAACAGGGTAAAAAATGGAATTTTCTCTTGTTTGGTTCAGGAGAGAAAACAAGAGAGAAAGAAAATGGTGTGGAAAATAATCCCTCTAGACTCACATAATTTTGTCCTACCAATTTGGGAGGAAAACTAAAGAGAAAAGATGATGTGGGTAATAAATTATACAAATATCCTTACCTTTATTCCACTCACCTACCCTTCACTTTCCCATCTCTTCACATAATAATTAATTCATATAAACTACATTTTTTATTCTTCCACTTTTCTCTCCAACCAAATAAAAGAGTTTTCCACCTTCCCACTTTTTCATCCCTCCAACCAAACACATATGAGGGAAAACCAAAACTTTTATAACCTCCTAATTTTCCATCCTCTCACTTTTTCACTTTTTCAACCAAACAAAGCCTTAAGGTGCCGAAAGCAACAAGCACTTGAAAAGGCCAAAAATGTTCACATTAGATCAATATAAATTCATTTCTTGTGCAATGTTATACAAGCTTGAAGTCCACGCAAATAGCTTAGATGTGGCTCCTTACTTCTTCAATTTAAATATTTTAAAACCAAAGTATTGCCATTCTTTCCTAATCTGAAAAGTGTCTCTGCCACATCTCTTTGTACTACTACTAACATTAAAGCAAGTAAGTCAACAAAAACAAAACTTCCTTTTGTGAGCATTTCCATTAAATAATCAGCCAAGTCCCTAAAGAAAGCAATTTACAGAAAGGCAGCAAGAAAAAAAAAAAAAAATCTTATTAGACTAATTTACCCCAGAATTCTTATGGTAGAATGTAGTTGCATGCAAAACTTGCAAAAATTCCCAGCTAAAACGTAAAAAAACTTGATTTTATCCCCTTTACATTTAAAAAAAAAAAAAAAAAAAGTATTACTGAAATTTACAAGTGTGAAGATGAAAATCTTTGGTGCCCCTGATCCGGTAAAAACCACTTATCATACTTAGGCCGACAAATTTACTAATTGCAGATGAAATTTACTATGCACAGGGAAAAAGTAAAAATGTGACATCAAACATCCAGATTCCATTAAACCTATATTAGCGCAAATTGATCTAACTAACCTGCCAGCTGCCAAGTAAACCCGTGCCTCAATCATCATTATGTAAGCACTAGCAGCCGGGCCAATTAACCTTGTACAAGAATCAATACTTATGTTGGGTCCTTTCTGGTAGGTAGCATGGGCCTCTTCATGCCTATAAAGATTCAATAAGGCCTCCACATGTAGAGCGTAGACCTTCATGTATTATAATCAGAAAAATACCAATGTGAGAATAGTACAATGTTAAGAATTATAATCAAAGGTGGCAAATAATTAAAAACTCCTGCAGCATATGAAATTGAAAAGAGAAAACTAACCTGTGGTGCTGAGTCAGCGCCGGAAGATATTGCATACTTGGTTTCCTTTAGCAAGGTATTCCATTCTTTTAACCTACGGGCCTCGGTGCAAATGCTGAGGTGGTTTTGAAGAGCTTGAGCTTTGGCTATGTCGTCTGAATTAGCATAGGTGCCTGAGTGTTTGTAGTGATGCAATGCTTTCTCTGCTTCTCCCACTCTGCATGACAAAATATACACTTTTTAAGGAAAAATTTCAACAGGACAGGACAATGAGCGCGCGCGCACATATACACAGTTACACACACAATGTTGTCCCACTTTATTCAATACCTGAGATACAGATTTGCCAGGCGATGATGTGCTCTGTGATATGATGGCTCAATTAGAATAGCTTCTTCGCACTCGAAAACGGCCTCCATAATCCGGCCTAGACCTATCAAAGCAGCACTCTTATTGCAACGGTAGGTGGCCTTATTTGAATCAAGCCCAATTGCTCGGTCATATAGAGCCAAGGCTTCATCAAATCTACCCTGCTTATATGCCTCATTTCCCTTGGACTTAAAAGCCTCTGGATCTAATCTGTTTACTAGACCTCGAAGCTGTCCAAATTCATCACTATTCTTCCTAACAATGTTGCCCATGACAACATTGCCACCAAGCTTTCCAAAGCCATTTTTGGGGTTATTAGGCATGAAACTTTTCTCTCTAAGATTCCTAGACAGGTAATCCACTGTCCTAACAGTGGAATTGGGACTGTTATTTCCAAACAATTTTCCAGGCCCTGTCTGTTTCAAGTTACCCAAGTGGCCTAAAAGCATTGCATTGCTTGGAGTGGAACGAACGAGAGCTTTGCTTTCATTTAATAGCTGGGGATCAGTGATCATCTTAGTAAGCTCTGAAGAGTTACTAGTGGGCTCTCTTTTTAGCTTTCTTTCACGACCCAAGTCAGGAGATTGATGCACCTTTGTTTGGACTGAACTAGTGGAGGATGATGTTGAGCTTCTTGCAGCATCAGAAGGTCTTCGACCGTGAACTCTTTTATGAGAAGTTGTTGAAGAAACCTTGGGATGAACCAAAGTTGAATTCTTTGCGGATTGCTCATTGAGTTTTGGTGGAGATTTGTTGGCTAAATTGGAGGCTTTGCAAGCAGACTCAACAGAGCTGCTTCTTTGCCTCTTGGAATGTTCAGTGCTTGGCAGTGAACGCACAGAAGTTTTTCTTGGCCAGTAGCTCCGGCGTTGGAAGATTCCTCCCAAAAATCCACAGCCAAATTCACTATCCACTGCCATTTCTGCCATGGCTCCTCTTTTATGTATGTAATGACTATCAAACAAGACAACCTATATAAGACCAAGTAGTGGAGGGTGAATTGTATTTGAATTAAACAATGATTTTGTAAGCACAAGGTGGCATCAAGATCATCTTCAAATCGTTAATTTAACATGAAGGATATGTACCAGGAACAAAAAAAAAAAAATTAATTAAAGAAATGGAAAGACTGGCTAAGCATAAACAATTGAAGGAATTTCAAAAGATTGATAAAGGAAGGAAATTATCAAAAGAAGGCTTGAATGAGAAGGATTCTATGTAGCAAGCATAGTTTGAATAACGTCTAATAGATATATATATGAACTCAACAGCCCCCTAGAGTGGCTTCCAAGAAACCAACTTTATCTCTTTTGTAATTTTTTAGAGGGAGATATGAGAGGGAGGGGTCAAGACTTTATAGAAGAATAACATATAAGAAATTCTAAAATAAACCCAACCCTGTTTAAAAATAGAGATGCCTATATTATCATTTCATGATTTTGATAATGACCCCATGATTCATAACATAAAAAAAAGAAAAAGAAGGAATACTAGCTAGACATTTTTCAACTAATTAAGAGTGGTTGATCTAAAGGAATAAAATATTATATATATAGTTACTAATACAAATATACAATACCCTTTGAGTTTTGACCAATTTTCTTGGTTTCATGTAAATTGTAACTCAAAAGGGTTTTTTTTTTTTGAGAATCAACTCAAAGGTTAGATAGACTCTGTTAACGAGGCATATACAGTTAAATTGTCCATTCATTTCAATACATTATACTTCAACTGTTCAACAATTGAGATGACATGGACTGGAACAAATTTAATTGCCTTATTTTGCCGGATGTGGTTTCTTATTAGAATCTTTTATCTGAAAAAACAAAAAAACCTTGTGTTAGTCATTCTATAAAAAAAATTAACAAATTGTTGTTCGCATACCGCATACGGCATACCTAACCCGTCTATACACACTATATACACGTGCTAATTTTTTTTTTTTTCCTAGTAAAGCTCAACACAATTTGCTTAATAATGGAAAAATAATCAGTTGTTGTTAGGTTCCGAAGGTGTGAGCCTCTTTCAATTTAATTGCGATAAATGACCATGAAAACTTGTACAGTCAGAGATGGGAGAAATTATAAGGTCCTTATAGTGGACCACGTCATTTGTCCACCATTCTAGTAAAAAACTCCCACCTATTTAAAATTGCTGAGTTAGTATTCAGTTTTTATTTAAAACTCCACAATTTTAAACAAGTGGGAGTCTTTTTCTAGAATGGTTAACCACATCACTTGTCCACCATAAGGACCTTATAATTTCTCCAGAAATGGGGATGAGAAATGTTAATCGAGTGCTTTTTAAAGATGAGTTATTGTAAGGTTCAATTAATAAAAAATTGGCATGAATTAATAGGAGTGCTGAAAATTTGGTTAAAGTGATAAGTAAAACTCAAAAAATTGGCTCTATTAGCTTCATACTATATAAAACCATTAAAAATCTGATAAATAAATAAAATAAGTAAATAATAATGGTAGACGAGATGTATAATCTATTGCCCGAAACAGAAAAAATTTAAAACATTAATTAGTCTTTTCCCCCAAAAGGGAAAATTTTGATGAGCACACTTTTTTCCTGATTGATGGTAACAACTGTCGTGTCCCTAATTAAGTGAATCAATTGAAAAAGTAAAAGGTAAAATTAACAATTAATACAAACAAACTCCGGATAATTAGCCAATTAGCAATTAGGAAAACCAAGGCACCGCCAAGGGACTGTTTGGCCTGGACCCCAATTGAACAACGAACACAGCTGTATGCTATTATGGAATGGACTCTAGTTTTCATTCTTCACTTTGCCAAACATCCTTACCTTCCATTCATTCCTCTCTTTTTTTTCTCATGGGTTGGTAGTTGGTAGCAGTGTTTTTTTATTTATTATTCTTTTGGGAATAATAGAGCAAGAACCAATGAAATCCATGGGTTGGTAGCAGTTTTTTTTTGGTGTCGTTTTGTGTGATAGGATTGTGTATCACTTTGTAGTTTTGTGAATGTTATGTAGCACATTATAGATACGACGTTTTAGGACCATTTGGTGAAAACTGCAAAAGCGTTTAAAGGGTTTTGTAGACTATTTGTCTATGGATTTCCCTACACCATGCCTGCTTCAATAGTAGTCGGTGCTGGCTTGTAACCCACAACGACAAACTTCAAATTCTCAAAAAACTATTCAGCTCCCGACTGCACCACCAAAATTTTATGTCCTCACAATTTGTAGTTTCAAATTTCAAGGTAACAAAACATTCTGATCAAATCCATAGCTATGGATTTGTGGTTTACCATGTGTTTTGCACATTTTATTAATGTCTTTGATTTTCAAGCTGACAAGAATCCCTATAGTTCTATTTCATTCCATGCGCAATTGGGCCCTACTAATAATATTAGTGTTCTGTCTTGTGGTCATACCCTAAAAATAATTTTGTTTAAAAGCAGTGTCGTACGAACAATTTACTGTATTATAAATTAATCCCAAACTCTTGAACCCTGTAAGAATAAAGATTTCTGATTCCGATTGACTAATCTTGAACTCGTAATTATTGATGTTTAGGAAGAAACTGTTGCTTGGAACAAGAGGGGGGTATTTCACAAGAATTCATAGGAACATTGAAATATTAGCCAACAAAGGTTTAGGATTACATATAGTTATGCTCATTTATGCATATAATTAATTTTTTTAAAACTAATAAAATATTTTCAATGATTGAGTTGCTTGCATTACTACTTAATAAGGCAAAAGAAGTCGAATAAAGTTCTTCTTATAAAAATAATTGGACAATAAAGTTCTTATTGCGTCATGTGAATAAAATGACGTAATTTTAATTTATTAAAATTACATTGTTTTGAAATAAGTTATCGTTTAACGGTTACTTCATTAACATAATTGGATGGAAAAACTTATTTTTTCATCCCCCAAATGTTGTATAATATTAGGGGTATGGATTCAAATTTTAAAAATAAAATAAAAAATTTCTCAAAATTTGAGGTTATAAATTAGAATTTAGTCTACTAGATAAATTAATTTTCCATGAATTATAGCCCTATATGTAAATCCACAAATATATTAGATGAGAAAATATTACTTTGTAATCCTCCCAACAAAATCTCAATTGCTGCAAAAGAAGATTCTAACAGATGGTGTATGTCTATGTTTAGTAGAGAAGTGGAGACCAATTTACATGCCCTGTGGAAGTACAGGTTTTGCTAAAGATGTTTTCAAAGTAAAATGGAAACACAACAATGTTTGATATTGTTCAAACTTCAATGAAAGAATTCCAGAATCAAACAGATTTTTGAAATATATACTCTCATAGAAGTATTCAAAGTTAGGTTGATAAAACCAATTTAGAATAATACATATTTATAAGAGCTCATATTAGAGTTCTAATGGCATTTTTTAAATCAAAGTTTACAAAAATAGCTTTAAATTTTCTACAGATTCGGTAAATTTAGACCAATTTACCAAAGCAAACTTTTTTTGAGCAAAAGATAAGCGATTTACCAAAGCAAACTATCTAAATAAAATAACTAAATGTAGGCCTAAATATAAGCATCTATAGACAAAAATCTTGAATTACGTGCCCATCTGCCTTTAACTTATGATTATTCAACTTACCAAGAAATTTCAAGGACTCTTGTTCTACTTTAATTCCTCCACTTGTGAAGAACTCATAGGATGCTTTATGGTTGTAATTTGTTTGAATTTTGTTAATGTAAAATTGTAAATCATTGCTTTCTTTTATTAAAAGGAAAAAAAAAAAAAAAAAGGAATGAAAAATTTAATCAATACTTTAGGACCAACACTTCATACCCTCACATAAACAATAATAGTGGTTAGAAAATTTGGAAATTCCTTGTTTGTATAACTTTAAAAAGAATTCATTCATAAAAAAATATATATATATATATATATATATATATATAAAATAAAATAAAAAGTTTGATAGTAGATGAAGCCGCGTTGAACAATGTGTTCCTCATTCTTTTCATCCGTGTTTATTTCATCCTTTACTTGCCAATGCCGACAAAAGAGAAAGGGGCTCTCATTCTCCCCCAATCCTGATTTATGTTGTGTGGAGAAAGATAGGAATAGGCACGAGCTGAGACTGAGACCGAGACCGAGTCTGAGTAGCACATAAACTAGTCCCTGGAGAGAATCATATGTTTTCTGACTTCACCAAAAGCCTAAAAAGTAGTCAAAATTAACAACTCGCAAAAAGTATTTCTATCTTATTTTTTTAGCTTTCTTTTTCGTTGTCTTCGTTTTTCTAAAACAATTTGACAAAACGGTGGCAGATTGATGTACTCGAACACCAAAATAGAAAAGTGCTAAAAGCTTTTTCAGTCCTCTTAAAACAAGAGGTGTTAGATAAATTAATTACCCAAAAACACAAAAGGAAGCCAATAGAAATGGTGACATTTGGACCTTGATTTGGTAGAAGTGGTATCCCTCATTATTGTCGGTTGCTTGCTAATTTAGAAAACAGGCCTCCCATTTAGGCTAATAAGAATTATAATGCAATGATTTAGGAGACCCAACTGTAATTCAAGCAGAAAATAAAATTTGATTGGGTCCAATTTTTCTGAACCAAAGTGGTTGCATATTTATATATGAATAAAAAAAAAAAAGCCATTATTTCATTCCACTCCAATTGATTAAACAAACATATATATGTTGACCCCTATCCAAGTAAGAGAGTCACCGGATATATAAGGGGTGGAATCGCATCCGTGTGTTATGATTGTTGACCACAATCATAGATACCTTCTCCATTGCACTATCTATATATGATTTTATGTAGAAATTAATTCACGTGAATATTGACACGTCAAGCAAGGGCCACCTGATCAGACATGTTTAAATCACAAGCAGTCTTAAAATTCCTCATATTTTATTTAATAAAGATCTTCACAAGCTTTGTTATCACGCAAGTCTCCTATGTTTAATTAATCGTGTTATGTAAAAAGAGTTAGAATCATATAGCATGCACAAATTGGCGACTACATATACATTACATATATTCGTGCATACAACTTTCACACGAGACCATACATAACTATCCTTGCGGGCCTTGTATAGCATACAATGAGTCTCGAATAATGTGAAGATTAGGTAAATCTAAGCATGGACCAAACATAAACTATCCTCTCAGAAAAAGCACGAAAGTTTGATTAGATAATATAAGCTAACCAAAGGATGGGACTCGGACCAATACTTTGTCATAGTCTTCGAACTTTCAGGCAGCACATCAAGGTATAATATTGAGCTAGCAGCATGGTCATTAGCACCCATTCATATATCAATTACTCTAGGAACACAAAAGCTTTTACAATTGTTTTCACAATTAATCCTACGATAATTGATGTATAATAAAAATGGTATTAACGGTGGACACCAAATATAAATAATGTTACTTTTTGTAAGAAATATACCCGAATTTCCAAATTTGTGAGAAGCAAAAACAAATAGAAATATGACACAAACACAAGGCAATTACACGACACGAGAAATTATGCAGTTTGGCAATTTGCGAAAGTATATGGAATTGCATTGATTTCACTATTTTTAGAAAAAAAAAATACA
Organism: Castanea sativa; assembly: GCF_040712315.1. NCBI lineage: Eukaryota > Viridiplantae > Streptophyta > Magnoliopsida > Fagales > Fagaceae > Castanea > Castanea sativa. The sequence goes on from NC_134022.1 coordinate 33,290,520, forward strand.
AAATGCAACAATACAGTTTTCAATTCATCTCTAAAAAAAATAACAAACCTTAGTATGAAACAATGATATTTATATCTCACTCAGTAAATTCACAATGGGCTAAAAATAGGCCAATCCTAAATCAAACCGTAACACTTTTATATCAAATTAAGTTATAATCTGAATCAAACACAAACTAAGCTCCACATAACCCAACAACTTCAACCACAATAATTTATATTGATGTGTAAAAAAAAAGTATAAAAAATATTGTGACTATAACATTATTTTTTGATATTTCATACCAAGTAGGAAAATTTTCTCCTTTTAGTTTTTAGGTTAAAACTCTTGAAATTTTTCTTCAATGAGCTTCATATCTACGTTGGAATCTTGAAAAAAGGATGTGAAAGATTGTCGCAATGTGGGCAGGCTTGGGATTCAAGGCTGAAAGAGTGGAAAGTGGTGTGGAAAGTGAGGCACATGAAATTGTGTGGGCAACGCTTTGGACTCAAGGCTGCAGGAGGAAGAAAAGTAATACGTATTACGTATAGGGTGCGGAAAGGGTGGCACGTGCATTTTGCGTAAAGGAAAACAAGTGGTCACGTGATCTAAACTCGAAACTCGAAAGCCCTTGAAAGCCTGCCCAAGCTTAAGTTTTAAGGTTTGGTGATCGGTTTAGTAGTTTTTGGTTCTCATTGGGATCAACTTCAACAAGACATTCTTAGCTCCATCACTTCCTCAATGTAATTCCCTCAAAGTTCGCAATAGTATACCATAATAAAATCGAACATGACAAACAAATTAAAACTTATAGAAACAAACGCAATCTCATGCGAAATATACATAAAGAATTTGCTAATATCTTCAATCATTGATTGTAACGTTCACATTCAACATGGGTTGCAAATTAAGTCTTATCTCATTGGGAACTTCGTCATTGTATGCAGAGAGCTTCACCATACGTAGCACTCCTATTTACATTTCATTTTCCTCACTTTAATTAATGTTTAAGGCTGAAATCGGTACATATATAAAGCTGCCATGAAAATTTTTTGTGGCACAGCATGCATGGTCGAGTTTAGTACAATATACATTTTACCTCCACAGCCTTTATTATTTCTTCCAATTCAAAAAGAAAAAGTTCTGCAAGACTTCAGGGCAAAATTTGCCAAATAGTATGTTTTTAGAAAAATTTTAAGAAAGCAGCATACGAAATAAGTTATTTAGTTAGTTAGACTTTTTTTAGAAGTTGAGTTTGGCAAACTCGGGTTTGGGTTAAAAGTTGAGTTTGCCAAACTCGACTTCGGGTTAGAAGTTGAGTTTGACAAACTCGACTTCCAAGCAGGACTGAGCAGGATGTATCAATATTGCTTAGAAGTTGAGTTTGTCAAACTCAACTTCCAACCAAAACTCAAGTTTGTCAAACTCGACTTTCAAAAATAGTTTAACTAACTAAAAAACTTCAAACATATGCTATTCACCTAATTTTTCTCTAAAAAAGTATTGTTAAGCAAATTTTGTCAGACTTCCGCATTACTGTGGAAAGGATTTTTTTAGGGCAATACTTGTTGTACACTTTGATAAGCCACGATTTCAATTGTTTTTTAATCTTGTGTAAAGCAATTTATGTGTAATAAACATAACATTTTTCTTACATATTGATACAAGAAAGTTCATTAACGCAATATGAAAGACAGTACTGATTAACAGAAAGATTATACATCGAAAGTTGATCTAGGAAAAATAAAATATGGATAGAATTTAAAATGTCCAAATCATCCCGGCCAGATAAAGAAAACACCAAATACACATTATAATTCTCTTAATTAGTCAGGACTCAGAATTGCCTTTCCTTGCCAGCCAAATATCCAAGTGTTTATTTTTCTTGGTCTTTCCTCATAAATAAATAAATAAATCTTAGTCAGATCCTGCAATAGAGGATAATTTATTACTCATGTGGCTTACACCAGGAGTCCGTGCCCAAAACAAATTAGTAATACATAATTTATAATTTCGGAATATCTCAAATTTATGTGAGTGTATTAATTGCTACTGTTTTATTTTCAAATGATTATTACCAGTCCCCATCCCTAATTATTGAATTATCAATACATATTTATAGGATGGGGTTCAATTCACCCATTGTATAACTTTAAATAATGTTATATTACTCAATATTTTTTTAATTTGATGCAAATTTTGACAAATCTAACATTTGATTTCATTATCTTCATATATTCTTCACGTTTACAAAATTTTAAATTGGTCAAAGATCAATAATCATATTATCAATTAATTGCTTAAATTTAAGATTTTGTAGTTTAAAATAATGTATAAAAGATGAATTTATAAATCGAATAATAAATAACATTCAATTGGCATAAATGTTTAAAAGGTTATAGAACATGAAATTCAAATGATGAAATTTTCAAAATATGATTTCAATAACAAATTATTGAAATTATATATATATATATATATATATATATATATATATATATATATATATATATATATATATATATATATATAACCATGCTTTTCAGCTTTTGGTCTTGTTTGCTACTAGAGGAAAGTGATATCATGTGGTAAGAAAGAGATGGTCCTATAAGATTTTATTTTTATTAATAATATTAGTATTATTTCCATGTGATGCACGGCTTAATGAATATTCCTATGTAAGCTATTTTTTTAAATAATTAAAAAAATAATTAAAATAAAATTTAAAATAAATAGTAATTGTAGGGATAAAAGGCCCAAAAATGCATATTGGGACATAGGCTTTGTTCGAGGATGTTCATTGGTCCAAGGACAAATAAACAGTAATGAAGATGTTAGACCTAGAGGCCCACGAGCAAGTTGCGACTGAAGAAGCTAAGGTAGGTAGGTCGAGGAGGGGTGTCTCCTCAGCTAAGCGAAGCAAAGGTCAGATGGTACGTCCTGTTATCCAGAATGACATTCTAGGAGATCCTATTGATGAAAATATGCTTCATGGGAGCACAGAGCAAAGAAACAGCTATGAAATATCTAATAAAAAACTGCTACCACCGCATTAAATGCTCTGTATCCAACTTTTTGGCCCCATTAGTGAGGAAGTGATATCTAAACAGTGATTTTCAACTTTACAGCTACTCCCAAAGACTTTAGGAAAGGGCTGATGGGACAAGGATCAAGACCAGCAAATAACTCTACACGTGGAGGGCGGAGATGGAGGATGGGATATAGTATAAAATAGAAAGACGTCCCTAAGAGAGAGGGAGGAGAAAAATTTGTAATCAAATTTGAGAGAAATATATATAAGAACGGATTCCCTCGGATTGATTCGAGGATGATTTTCTTTAGATTTAATGAATTTATCTTCACTTTCTTGTCATCCGGATTCATTTTACTTGTTGTCTAACTCATTAAAGCCCAGTTTTCCAACCCACTCTCTACAAATTCATTGTATTGGGCTCTTTGAGCCAAAGTTTATCCATCCTTTGGGCTTAGGAACCAAATTGCGACCTTACAATTGGCGCCATCTGTGGGGAAAAAAAAAAGAAACTTCTAATTTTTTGGTGAGTTTAACATTCATTTATGGTAAGTTCAAGTCCACACCAGGCAGAGTCTATGGGGTCCCAATGTCAAGATCATTCCCTTAGTCTTGAGCGACGAAGGGACTGTGAGGACAGTGTGCACACCACCCATACTGGCAAGAGTCAATCTCGGGATGGAAGCCACCTCTCTCATGAGGATAGTGCTAGGGCCATGCAGTTGGAGATTGATCATTTGAAGAGGAAGTTGCACCACGAACGGCGGAAGCGAACTCCTTCCTTTTCTAACCGTTCTTCTAATGATGGTAGGGATAGCAGTTACATGTCCAGATTAAGGACTCCCCCTAGTGAGTCTTTCTCATATGAAGAGGACAACCCTCATGGCCGCAAGAGTAGGATTTCATCTTGCAAAGGCCTGGGGAATGATGTTATGAGCATAACGTTGAACCAAATTTCCAAATCACCCTTCACACGTAGAATTGAATGAGGAAGACTTCCTCGGCGATTCACTCAGCCAACATTCATCATGTACAGTAGCCGAACAGACCCTGTGGAACATGTGAGCCATTTCAACTAGAGGATGGCTGTGCACTCCAGAAATGAGGCTTTGATATGCAAAGTTTTCCCATCCAGTTTGTGACCTGTGGCAATGAGATGGTTTGACGGCCTAGGGGCAGGTTCTATTGATTCCTTTAAGGAACTTACCCGGGCGTTTGGGTTTCACTTTATTACATGCAGTAGAGTTCCTCGGCCTTTAGATTCACTGCTGTCTATGACCATGCGAGAAGGGAAAACCCTGAAAACGTACTCGAATAGATACTAGGAGATGTTTAATGAGATCGATGGAGACTTTGACGATGTAGCCATAAAGACTTTCAAGGCCGGCTTACATGCCAAGCATGATTTGAGAAAATCATTGACCAAGAGGCCTATGAGGAGTGTGCGCCGGCTCATGGAACGTATTGACGAGTATAAGCGGGTTGAGGAAGACCAACAACAGGGGAAAGGGAAAGCGAAGGTTATCCCTCAAGAGAGGAGAGATTTTAGGTCGGATAGATACAACAGTAAAAGACCCCAAATGGATTTTGCTGGGCAATCTGGGTCTATAGCTCCTCAAGTGGTCAACACGGTGTTCCAAGAGCCGGTAGATCAAGTCTTGGAGAAGATCAAGAATGAACCATACTTCAAATGGCCAAACAAGATGAGAGGAGACCCCATGAGGCATAACCAAAGTCTTTATTGTCAGTACCACCGAGAACGAGGGCATACCACTGAGGAATGCAGGACTTTGTGGAATCATTTGGAGCAACTAGTTAGAGATGGAAGATTAAAACAGTTTTTGTATCTGCCCAATGGGCAGGAAGACCATGAAGGGTCAGTAGCTCAGGGGAACACTTCTTCAAGGCCTCTTTGGGGCACGATTTATGTCATCTTTACTACTCCTGAGAGGACTGGTTCTCGTCCCTCCAAAGTGATGTTTGTAGCTCGAACACCCGCTGAGGACTCTAATTCTGAGTCGAAAAGGACTAAAGTGGATATTCGACCGGCGTTGAGTTTTTCGAAAGAGGACAAGATTGAGACTATACATCCACACAATGATGCTTTGGAGGTCACGCTCAAGATAGAAGGGTATGATATGAAGAAAGTGATGGTAGACTAGGGCAGTGGTGCAGAGATTATGTACCCTGACTTATACAAAGGACTGAACTTAAAGCCTGAGGACTTGACAGTCTATGATTAACCATTGATAAGCTTTGATAGGAAAGTCGTCATTCCAAGGGGTCAGATTAGACTACCTTTGCAAGCAAGTTCAAAAGTAGTGGAGGTGGACTCTCCATATACGGCCATTGTGGCAAGACCTTGGCTTTGTGCCTTGGGAGCCATTTCTTCAACTCTGCATTTGAAGGTAAAATATTCGTCGTGGGACCAGATTAAAGAGTTAGCTAGGAGCCAATCCATGGCTAGGCAATGCATGGCAGCTGCAATTATGCATCAGCCTGAAGCTGAGTCCTCAGCCTCAGTTGAGGGGGGCTCATAGCAATCAAGGACTCCGGTCATACCCGTGGAGGTGGTGTTAGAAGGGCCCAAGTGCGAAAAACTGGAGAAAATTGTTATAGATGATGATCCGGAGAAGTTTTTTCGGGTCGGAGCTCAACTGCCTCCTTAGGAGAAGAAGAAGCTGGTCATATTTTTTAGGAAGCATATCAATGTGTTCGTGTGGAATGCTTATGAAGCTCTTGGGGTAGACCCAGACTTCATTTTCCCTCACCTACATGTCAACCCGGCTATCCTCCCTAAGAAACAACTACCTCGACGCTCATCTAAAGAGCATTCTGATACTGTCAAAAAATAGGTGAACAAGCTTAAGCAGGTAGGGGCTATTAAGGAAGTGTTCTACCCTGAGTGGTTGGCCAATACGGTGGTAGTAAAAAAGAAGAATGGGAAGTGGCGCATATGTGCTAACTTCACAGATCTGAATAAAGCTTGTCCCAAAGATCATTTTCCTATGCCTTGGATAGATCAGTTAGTCGATGCTACTGTAGGCCATTCTCAGATGAGTTTTCTAGACGCCTTTCAAGGGTACCACCAGATACCTTTGGCTTTGGATGACCAAGAAAGAACAACTTTTGTTACTCCTATTGGGGATTACCACTACAAAGTAATGCCCTTTGGCTTGAAGAATGCAGAGTCTACTCATCAGAGGATGATGATCAGGATGTTTGAGCCACAACTAGGAAAGAACATTGAGATTTATATAGATGATATGGTGGTCAAGAGTAAGATAGAGTCCGAGCATGTTGGTGACCTCGGGAATATATTTGGGATATTAAGGAAACACAACCTGCGCCTTAATGCTTCTAAGTGCTCTTTTGGTGTTGGTTTAGGAAAATTCTTGGGATACATGGTCACCCACCAAGGAATTGAAATCAATCATGACTAAATTAAAGCAATCAACAATTTACAGCGGCCTGGGAATCCTAAAGAGGTCTAGAAGTTGACAGGGATGACTGCTGCTCTGAACCGATTCATTTCTCTATCGGCAGACAGGTGCAGACCTTTCTTCCAATTGTTGAACAAGTGGAAGGGTTTTGAGTGGACCAAGGAGTGTGTCTTAGCCTTCCAGCAGTTGAAAGAATACCTTTCTCAACCACCTATCATGTCCAGACCCTAGGTGGATGAAGTTTTGTTTGCGTACATTGCTGTTGCTTCTTATGCGGTGAGCTTGATGCTGATACGGGTTGATAATGGTGTGCAAAGGCCAGATTATTATGTGAGCAAATCATTACAGAAAGCCGAGGTTCGTTACTTACCCCTGGAAAAGGCCATTCTGGTAGTGGTGCATGCTACATGTAAGCTCCCTCACTATTTCTAATCTCACACAGTTGTCGTTTTAACTCAACTTCCTCTTAAGTCACTTCTTCGGAATGCTGATTACACTAGAAGGATCGCTAAGTGGGGTACGATTCTTGGGGCTTTTGATATCAAGTACATGCCCCGCACCTCTATAAGAGGCCAAGTACTTGCCAACCTCATGGCTGAATTTGCTGAGCCCTCACTAGAGGAGAATGCCAAGAGGCCGGACATGGATGAAAAACAAGTTGACATGATTTCCCTTAAGGAACCTCTGTTATGGAAGGTGTACGTTGATGGCGCAGCGAATCAAAGAGGATCTGGAGTGGAGCTAGTTTTGGTATCTCCTGAGGGAATCACTATGGAGAAATCCCTAAGATTGGGATTTTCAGCCACCAATAATGAAGCTGAGTATGAAACTCTACTGGTTGGAATGATTATGGTTTGGAAAATAGGGGAAAATTAGTGGAGATGTTCTCAGATTCAAGGTTGATTGTAGGCCAGGTAGGAGGAGAGTTAGAAGCCAGAGATCCAAGAATGTAGGAGTATTTGAATCAAGCCATGCATGTGCAGTCAGGGTTTGAGTCTTTCACCTTATAGCAAATCCCAAGAAGTAAAAACATCCATGCTGATTCTTTGGCCACTCTCGCAATGTCCTCGGCACAACTCCTACCACAAGTTATCCTTATTGAAGACTTGTGTAAACCTACAAAGGTGGAGGGAGAAGTGGTTTGTGTTCATCAGATCAGGGTCAGCCCTAGCTGGATGGACCCAATTGTGCTATTCCTTAAGGAAGATATCTTGCCCGAGAGTAAGTTCGAGGTTAACAAAATACGCAGAAAGGCTCTTCTGTTTTAGCTATCCGAGGATCAAAAGTTGTACAAGCGCTCTTTTTTCTGAACCATATTTGTTGTGCATACACCCTGAAGCAGTTGGAATACTCCTAGAAGAATTACATGAAGGGATTTGTGGAAACCACATAGGAGGTAGATCTTTGCCTCACAGGGCACTCACTCAAGGGTATTGATGGCCAAATATGTAGAGTAAGGTACAAAAGTATGTGAAGAAATACGACCAATACCAAAGATTTGCCCCAAACATTCATTAACCAGGGGGTGTCCTTAATCCTCTATCCAACCCTTGGCACTTTGCTCGATGGGGCTTGGATATTGTAAGGCCTTTCCCTAAGGCATTAGGGAATAAAAGATGGCTACTAGTTGTCATAGATTACTTCACGAAGTGAGTTGAAACTGAACCTCTGGCAAATATCAAGAATATGGATGCCAAGAGATTTGTCTGGAAAAATATTGTCACTAGGTTTGGAGTCCCTCGTACACTCATCTCGAATAACGGTCTTCAGTTTGATAGTAAGGCCTTCAGAAAGTATTACTGTAACTTGGGCGTTACGAATAGATATTTCACCCCCAACTTATCCACAAGGGAATGGACAAGCTGAGGCTGTTAATAAGGTCATAGTGAGTGGACTTAAGAAAAGGCTGGATGATGCAAAGGAAAAATGGGTGGAAGAGTTGCCACACGTTCTATGGACGTATCGTACTACACCTTGGAAGTCCACTAGGAAAACCCCTTTTTCTATGACTTATGGGGTTAAGGCTGTAATTCCTCTCGAGACTGGTTTCCCAACACTAAGGACGAGCTTATTTACTCCCAGCAACAACAATGGCTTGTTAGAAAAAAGCTTAGACTTAATTGAAGAACGGAGAGAAAATGCAATGGTTCAGCTAGCATACTGTCAGCACAAGCTCCAACAGGGGTAAGATTCAAATGTGAAGTTAAGGTCACTCGTGCCTAGAGACTTGGTATTGAGAAAAGTTTTGGGTACTGCCAAGAACCCGTCATGGGGAAAGTTGGGACCCAATTTGGAAGGGTCATATTGTATTACCTCAATGGCTAGAATTTGGGCTTATTATCTTGAGGACCTAGATGAAAATGTTGTACCACGCCCCTGGAATGTAAATAACTTATGAAAGTGTTATTATTAATGAAAGTCTCTTTTGTCAAATTGTTGCTTATTATATTATGTGCTACATCTCTTACTCATTTGGGTATTAAACAGAACCTTGGTCATGCCTGGCTCATCGGACCACATACCTTGGGTAAATTGATATTTTTCATTATTTTTCTAAGTGTTAAACAGAACCATAGTTATGTCTTGTCCCTCGAACCATCTACTTTGAGTAAATTAATACTTCATATCATTTCCCTAAGTATCAAATAGAACATTGGTTATACCTGACTCCTCGAATTACATACCTTGGGTAAATTGATATATTTCATTATTTTTCTAAGTGTTAAACAGAACCTTAGTTATGTCTGATCCCTCGGACCATCTACTTTGGGTAAATTAATATTTCATGTCATTTCCCTAAGTATCAAACAGAACATTGGTCATGCCTGGGTCCTGGGACCACATACATTGGGTAAATTGATATTTTTCATTATTTTTCTAAGTGTTAAACAAAATCTTAGTTATGTCTGTTTCCTTAAACCATCTACTTTAAGTAAATTAATACTTCATGTCATTTTCCTAAGTGTCAAACAGAACATTGGTCATGCCTGGCTCCTCGGACCACATACCTTAGGTAAATTAATTTTTTTAATCATTTTTCTAAGTGTTAAACAAAACCTTAGCTATGTTGGGCTTCTTAGACCACATACCTTGGGTAAATTAATACTTCATGTCATTTTTCTAAGTATTAAACAAAACTTCAGTTGTGCAGGGTCCTCGGACCATCTACTTTGGGTAAACTAATACTTCACTTTATCATCTAAGTAACAAACAAGACCTTGGTCATGCCTAGCTCCTCGGACCACATACCTTGGGTAAATTGATATTTTTAATTATTTTTTCTAAGTGTCAAGTAACATCTTAGTTTTGCAAGGTTCCTCGGACCATCTGTTTTAGGTAAATTAGTACTTCCCATTATATATTTAAGTCAGTGACTTAAACAAATGGAAGTTCATGTGCATCATTTAAAGCATTTGTAAGTACGTCAAACGTATTTGTTATCTGGTCAATATCTGATTATTTCCTCAAGGTCATTAAGCTTATTAGGAATGATGTGGATGCATGCTCTGTTGTGGTGTATGGTTTTTGAAGTTAAAGGTGTGTTTTTATAATGTTGTGAACTTAGTAGTTTTAATCTGTTCGGTTGATTAATTAGGAAGGTGTGGTAATTGTACCACCACGTGTGCAGATAACTAATTGGGGTCATATTTCATTATCATGTTAAGTAAAACGAAAACTATGCAAGGTAAAGGTACAAGTATCATAATTATAAAGGAAATATTTATCGTTCATTAAACTATGCCTTAGAAAAAGGTAGTTTACTTACAAAAGGTCTACTTATATTACCAAAAAAAAAAATGAGAAACTTAAAAAGTGAAAAATCCTAAGTTATGCCTTGTTCGGATGAGGAGGATCTTCCTTGCCGCTCGGCTTGGAAACAGAAGGGTTTGTGGCCTTGGGGATGGCTTCCTTTGATTTGGTGTCATCCCCCTTTGTTTTAACAACAGCTTCCTTGTCCTCAAGAGTAGCATCCTTAGGTTTCAGGGTAGCCTCCGAGCCCTTGTTCTCTGGTAGAAGCCTAACCTCTTTATCCTTACTCTTATCCTTGGCATCTCTGCCCCTGAGCCTAAGTCACCAACCTAGTCAGATCCTTTGGGGACTTCGGCGCGAGGAAGAGAAACCTGGAGGGAAAGGGGCTGCTTAGATCCGGTTGGCATAGAGACCATGGGAGGTGGAAGAGTCACAAGAGCTATGCGGATATCCGGAGGGTAGTAAGTATTCTTGGGTTTCCTCCACTCCGAGTTAGCAGGGACCCCCGCCAGGTTAAGGGCCTCTACCCACACCTCCTGGCAGTAGTCCCTGCAAACTTTCACCAACTCGTCCGCCAAGCAGATCTCGGTCTCATCTATCCCCCGGTTATAAGCCGCCAGCTTCGAGGCCTCTGCTGCTTCCCTGGCCACCTTAGCCACTTCCTTGGCCTTTGCTAGCTCTTGTTTTAGATCCTCGGCTTCCTTTTTGAACGCAGCCAAATGGACCTTTTGCTCAGAGGCACCAAAAGCCTTGGAGGTTTCGACACGCATATTGGCCTCGGCTTCAGCCTTGTTCCAAGCATCGTTTACTCGCTCCTCGACCGCAAAGACCTCCTGGATAGCCTGCATAGAGACGACAAACAATTGTGTTATTGGATAGATGCAGACTTACCAAAGCTAAGTCCCTTTTCAAGGACAACAAGAGGTTGGGCTGCCTCATGTTCTTCAAGGCCTCCATATCCTTGGGTAGTAAAAGGGGCTACTTTAGGGCCTCGGCCAGGTAGAGAGCGTGCCCTTTTTAAAACTCCTTAATGGAGGAGTTCTTGGGAATGGCCGCCCCATCCAATTCTAGTCGAGGCTCCCATATAGGGTTTAAAAGGCGCACCTCAGCTACAATGTGGTCTCCACTACTCTCGGCCGAAAAGGCCCTCTTCTTGCCCTTTGCTGTTTTTTGTTGCTTGGGATCCTTTTGAGGGACCACCTCCCTTTCCTCGGAAACATCCTTGTCCTTCCTCTTCTTCTTTAGGGGAAGGACAACGAACGGGTTAACCACTAGGGCGGGAGGAATGGGAGCGGTTGGGGGTTGTGACCCCGAGGCACCCTTGATCGCCAGTTCTTTATTCGTATCTGCAAGCAGCGTACGTAGGCCCCTCCTTTGCAAAGACATCTCTTCCTCCTCTGTGGAGCTATCTTTCACGCGGGCAACTATGAGTTTGGGGGAGCGAACTACTAAGGATCTACCAAGCTCACCCTCAGAGTCCGAGATCTCAACTGGATCTGTTCGCACCTCTTCTTCTTCCTCGAGCTGGAATTGGTCTATTTTCTCCTGAAGTGATAGGCGTGAATAAGCAGTTTCTTTCCTTAGAACCGCTGTTTCAAGGAGAGCACGTTGAGAAGGCAGCTCAATTAACACCACGTCCTCGCGTGCAAGGAACCCAGATACTGAGACGTCTATCCTATGCAACCGAGGATCGCCTGCCCTAATCGCGTTGCATACTTCTTGGAAATTGTCTGATAATGGCACGAAGCCTAGGATAAGGTGAACCGCTCTCAGTTTTTTATCCTCGCTTATAAACACCTTGAACCTTAGGACTCTGTTAGGGTCCACGACGTTGACCAAACTGAGACGGGGCGTTACGTGCCTTTTATTTGCAAAAATGGCCAAGGAGGTAAATCACGGTCAGAAAGATAAAATCCATCATAAAGAAGAAATGAAATATTGAGGGGAAGAGTAGTAAAACTAGAAAACTAAATCCTGTGTCAAGGGACCTAATCCTTGGGCACCCCACCTGGCTCTCCCTCCCGAGTTGGGCAGTGAAGACTATCGTGTCATTCCCTAGAGGTGATTAGGTAGTCGTCTTTCATGCCCTTGTTGGACTTGGGAAGACACGATACAAGCCTAACAATGGAGGACCTAGACTTGAGATAATACCCCGAGTCTGCAAGTGAATGACACTCATACATATGGACAATGTCGTGCCAGGTGAGTCTCAAACCCATTTGCTCATTGAAAGCATCGGCGCTACCTAACACTCTAAATAGGTTGGGGGCGCATTGGTGAGGACACAGCCTATGATTAATTAAGTAGTCTCTAGTTACCCTACCTATGGGAAGCGTCGTTCCTCCTTCTATGAAGGCAATCATAGGAATGACAACTTCCCCTTCGTTTCTGTCTGTAACCACCTGATCTGAAGCACAATACCGCAGGGCAACTCCCTGTGGAATGTGATATTTAGCCCTAAAGCCCTTCATACTGTTCGGAGAATCTACAATGTGCTTGAATCTACCCATCTCAACAGGCTAAAAGGAAACGAAGGAAATGTTTTTGAAAGGGAACTAAAGGTTAGAAAGTTGAGGAGATCAGCCGAGGAGAAAAGTATCTAAAGAAGAAAGAACTTACAAGAACAAGCACGTGTGTTATTGCTTGAATTTAGTAAAGGTTCGAAATTTGTTTTTAGACTTGGAAGATTTAGAAACTTAGGGAGCCTTGAAGATCTGAGAGTTTGGAACTTCTATAGAGCTCGAGGATTTGTAAAATGGGAAAATATGATTCCTCCCATGCACCTTATATAAGGGGCAGAACTAGGTGGGAATTGCAAAATTTGAGGAGAAACACTAGTTGTAGGATCTTCATCTCACCGTAGGATGTGGGGACCAGAGCGCTACCTAGAGCATTTAATGAAGCGTTTAGGATTCCGAAGCATCAGGAATAGTGACAGGACGCGCAAAAGCGACATTCTCACGTGTGGAGGTTAAGGAAACGTGTGAAAGCAACTACTCAGAGTCAAAACCCCGTTTTTCTCCTCGGATAAGAGGGAAAAACGGAGTTCTGAGGGGCTATTGTAGGGATAAGAGGCCCAAAAATGCATATTGGGCCATGGGCTTTGTCTGAGGATGTTCATTGGTCCGAGGATAGATAAACAATAATGAAGATGTCAAACCTAGAGGTCCACGAGCAAGTCGCGACTGAGGAAGCTAAGGGAGGTAGGCCGAAGAGGAATGTCTCCTCGGATAAGCGAAGCAAAGGTCAGATGGTACGTCATGTTATCCAGAATGACATTCCAGGAGACTCTATTGATGAAAATATGCTTCATGGAAGCACAGAGCAAAGAAACAGCTATGAAATATTTAAGAGAAAGTTGCTACCACCGCATTGAATGCTCTATATCCAACTCTATGGCCGCATTAATGTGGAAGTGATATCTGAACAGTGATGAGACAAGGATCAAAACCAGCAAATAAGTCTACACGTTGAGGGCGGAGATGGAGGATGAGATATCGTATAAAATAGAAAGACGTCCCTAAGAAAAAGGGAGGAGAAAAATTTGTAATCAAACTTGAGAGAAATATATATAAGAACGGATTCCCCCGGATTGAGCCGATGATGATTTTCTTTAGATTTAATCAGTTTATCTTCACTTTCTTGTCATTTGGATCCATTTTACTTGTTGTCTAACTCATTAAAGCCCAGTTTTCCAACCCACTCTCTACAAATTCATTGTATTGGGCTCTTTGGGCCGAAGTTCATCCATCCTTTGGGCTTGGGAACCAAATTGCGACCTTACAGTAATAATAAATTATAAAATAAGTAAATAATTTTAATAAAAAAAAATTTCTTTAAGTTTTAATTTTTTAGAATTTGAACCTTATCAGTGTTCATTTATTTTTATATTTGAAAATTCTCTTTGTGCTTTGTGTTAATTTCTTAATATGAGATATGAAATAAGTTTGATCATTTCTATTTAGGTTATATATAATCTAACTAGCACAAACAATAAGAATAATAATAATAATAAATAGTTCATCAATACAAATTTTTTCCTAATGATAGTCTAATTTTAATATATAAAAAATCAACACACTCACAAATTAAATATAATAACCAGAACTCAAGATCAAAATGTACACAAAAGAGTTCAAAAATTAAATATATAAGAAAATTAAAAACTTACATAAGATAACCAATAACTTAAATAGGTGTCCATTGTTATGTTTTTTTATAATAAACTTCCTTTAGCATAATATCCTGCATGCGAATTCAGAAGCAAAGAATAATTAGTAAGATGAATTTATTAGATTAAAACATAAGCCTAAGTTATATCTTTGGAAAAAAATGAAAAAGAAAATGCAACAATGTGGGGTGTATTGTATGGCATTTAATTATATGGATGGCTTTATAGGTTAAGAAAGTTTATATAAAAAAACAATGACTATATATATAAGAAAATTTTGATAATAGACCATTAATTGGAGTAGACTTTACATTTCTAAAACTTAGATGTTAAAGTTTTATCTAAATTAAATTATTATTAAATCGTACCTCTTAGTCAAGAGTCTTATACCTTAATATCCTAATAAAATATTAATTTAATAAGATGCAACTTGAGGATAAAACAAAGTTTAGAAAATTGACTTTTAGTTTTATTTAAATTAAACCGTTGTTAAATGTTACCTTTTAATTTGAGAAAATATATCATAACAAATAATATAAAATTAATTTACTAATTAATTGTTATTAAAATGTAGATAATAGACTTTTAGTTGGAGTAAAAGTCAAAAGTTTTTTTTTAATAGAAAGAAAAAATGGGTTGTTGTCGAGGATTTAAGTTTAGAATTTTTTATAATAGACTTTTAGTTTGAAAAGAATTTAAATTTGTTGAAATATTTAAGTTTAGAAAATTTTGATAATAGACTTTTAGTTTAAATAGAATTTAAATTTGTTGAAGTTTAAATGTATAAAATTAAATTACTAATTAGTTGTTCTTAAAATATTGATAATAGAATTTAGTTGAAGTAGAAGTCAAAATGTGAGTTTTTTTTCTTTTTTTTTTGAGAAAGAATACGTGAATTGTTGTTTGGCATTTAAGTTTAGAATTTTTATAATAAACTTTTCATTTGAAATTTTGAATATAATTCAAACTTGTTGAAATTTAAATGATAAAGTTTTAATTTGAGAAAATATATCATAACAAATAATATAAAATTAATTTACTAATTAGTGAAAGTAGCTACTTGGTACAAGTATAACTTCTAAGTACAACTTTTATTATATATTTTATGATAGTATATGATATGATATACTGAAACTTTGAGTTTCTCACCTCATAATTACTAATTAGTGCATTGTCTTCCAGCAAAGTGGACGTTGACTAAAGTGGTGTCCAATTAGCCGATACAAGATTTTACTCAATAAGACTTGGGCCTTCAATAAATATTCGTGGACTTCATCAAAGTGTAATTTAGGTTGTGTTTGGCATTGTCTAAAAAATTCAGTTTTTTTTTTTACTGTTTAGTTTATTATTAGTACTATTTATAGGTCCTACTGTACTCTTTCAACTAACTTTTAGCTTTATTTATAGTAGTTTTAACAAAAAAAATTTAATTTCAGCTAAATAAGTTGTTCTCTAATGGACTCTTAGTCATCCAAATAATTTGATATTTTTCCTTCAAAGTTCAAACCCATTTTGTGTAAACATGGGCCTTTATGAGAAAGCTCATTCCATGGCGAGAGAAATTATGCAGGCTGTAAGCTTTGCTATATTGTGGAAAATGGTGGGCTTTGAACCGAAATCAATATAATTTTTTTTCCTGATAAAAAAAAAAAAAAAAAAAAGTACTAACCCCACTTAAGTGGGGTCTTAGAATGTGTTTGGATTCAAGGCTGCGTTTTGCGTTTTGCGTTTCAAGCTTTTTTTTTTTTTTTTTTCCAAGCCGCAGATGTTGACCAGTCTTCCGTGAACAGTGTATTCGTGCACTGTTCACGGACCCACAAATTTCACTTTTCAGTCACTTTTTCATTAAAAATGGGTCCCGCGGTACTATTCACACATTTTAAAATTATTTTGCTACAGTATTTTCAGTTTTCAGTTTTCAGTTTTCAGCAATAAGTTCTATCCAAACGGACCCTTAGTCTCTTAAAAGGGCTGCCGTAGGTTGTAATGGTCCTACCTTCAACATATTTATGTGGCCCTTTTCACGACTCCATCCCATAAACTTGGGCTTGGCAGCTTAAGACTTTACTATTTATCACTGATGGAATTTCGTTTTTGTATGATTGGCTAGATTCGAGCATATGGATTTGAATTTAATAATTCAAATTCAAATACCTCAGATAGTTTACAAATGGTTAAGGATTTGAATTTGAAAAATCCATCAAAGATTTTAAACCTTAAAATCCTTGAATTTGAAATAACTTCTAGAGCCCGTTTGGATTGAAAAGGAGTAAAGGAGACTAAAATAGAATTGGCCGAAAATAGATTAATTTTGAACCAATTCTACTCTATTATACTCAACTCTCCATCCCTCTCCCTCAATTCAAGCGGTCCACTAAACTCATAAATTTTTTAAAAATCCACATAATATTACTTAAATATTTATATTATTGGAATTTAGTGATTTCAAATCCATCAATTTAAAATTCAAATTCAACTTCAAGTATCTAAATAAAGGGGAATATTCATGAAATTCCTAGATCTGTGAGATGCAAAAATAGAGAAAAAATATGTGCCAAAGAAAACAATCACACAAGACAATATTTATGTGGTTCGGCAATTTGCCTACGTCCACAGGGTTGCAAGAATTTCAATATTCTCAAGGAAAAATACAAGAGTGTAGTACAGTTTCTCTCTTTCAAAAACAATATGAAACCCTAATCTTCAAAACAATAGTTTTTCTATCCTATGCACAGGATTCGCAATGGATTACAAAATGGGCCAAAAAACCAAGTCTCCACTCCATGGACTAAGTCTCAGAATATCTCTTATTAAAAACCATAGCAATATCATTTCCAATCAAGTCATAATCCGAATCAAATACAACTAAACTCCACATACCCCAACACTAAACACAACCATAAAGAGTGACTTAGCCACTCAGGTATCGTTACCTCTTCTCAAAAAAAAAAAAAATTTATAGATATGCCACATATTATATGGTCAGATATGGCCCTAGATAATTATTAGGAGAAAGACCCCCATGTTGTTCGAATTCACAAGAAAAACGAAAAGGCTACGTAAAAATAAACACGGCTAGGTCCATTGGACCTTAGAAGATCACCATCCTCCAAGCCCTCCTCGCTAAAAACGGCCCACAGCTAGCAAAAATACAAACTTCTCGTCACTTTACCCAAATCTACTCAAAAGTTAGGAAAAGTGAATTTTCACCAAATTTATAATCATCACCTAAATTATGACTAATCTCGCAATTAGCACCTTGTGGACAAATCAAAAGTTAAAATTAACGGTTATGAACAAGTCCATGACACTCAGAAACAAAATTTATTGATTTACCCCTCCAACCAATTATAAGGTTAAAACTAACTTACAAATTTTCAACATTGACTAAAATATCCCTACCCATTGTTAATTACTTAAGCAATTGGGATTTGGGAAGGTTTTTTTTTTTTTTTAAAGAGAGTTTTAACTTATAGCATCCGTTCTTAATTATCATCAGACTAAGACACTAATTGGTTTTTGGTATAGGTGAGCATTGAATCTCAAATCTCTTATTCAACCATCAGAACTTTACCAGTTGAGCTAACTAGAACCCACAAGAATTTTGGGAAGTTGATTTCATAGTTTGGGGTTATTTGCAAAATTACCCATAGTATGGGTGTTATTTGCAAGATTTTTCATAATTGGGATGGTGAATTAATAATTTGGGATGCAAAGTACAAATACCCCTTAGTTTAGGATGGTTTAATGCAAATTTTAAAAATAATAATTTATCCAAAGACATTTACCCACATATATTGATGATGCCATGTTATAAATTGTTTGGAATTTAGTTACCTACCACTTAATTCCAAGATCAAGCATAAAATGAATTATTATTATATCTATTAGAAAAAATGCAATATAATTTGTTTTCACCTTATTCTTAAGGGGAAAAACTTTGTAATTACATCAAGATTATTTATCAATTGAAAATGAATTGTGCCATTATTCTTTTTCTTTTGATAAAAGTTGATAATAGGCTAAGCATTTGCATAACCATCTGTAATATAATTAGTAAACTATAGGATTGATTCCTCGACTCAACTAACAGTGTATACATGTAATAGTCAATTAACTGTATTTTTATAGCCTACTTGGAAATGTAGAGTCTATATTGGCAAATTGTCCATTAGATGTCCTACTTTCCAAATTAACATTTGTCTTGACATGCCAAAAGCCTTATAGTTGAATTGACACCTCCCAATGTATAAAGTATTCAGGAGTTGAGGGAGGAAGGATTCGAATTGCGAGGTTAGCAGCATGTTGTAATTATTTCTATAAAAGAAACATTTGTGTTGACGTCGAGTATGAAAAACTAATAAAGTATAGCTCTAAACTAATTTGGAATTATCTTCCTCCAACTCATTGTGTGATGATTGAAGAGATCATTTATACGTAAATTTAGTCGCATGACTTTTTTAAAGAATCATACAACTTGTTAAAATAAACACATTAATAATAGTATAAATCGTCACCTAATGTATTGGAAAAAATCCCTTCAAACTGGTCTGGAGCTATTCTTTCTGTCAGGTATGGGACTTGGTAAATATTTAATCTATCAAAGGCGGTATGGTGTTCAGTGCCTTAAAGGCATGACACCGCTTTAGTGATTAAAATTTAGTAACGAGAAAACTCCAAAATGATAGTGATCAGTAACTCAAACTACCTCAGCACAGGTCTAGAGGTACACTACTGCATGTTTAATGGAGTTCGAGGAATAAATGCATTACCATAATAGAAAGGAACTCCAAAAGAATGCTTACAAGGAAAAGGTGAGGTTTGAAAGGAGTACTAGTTGATATGCAATAGAGAGTTTGGTTGTTTGGTAGAGGTCTAGAGGTACACTACTGCATGTTTAATGGAGTTCGAGGAATAGAATAAATGCATTACACATTTACACTACTGCATGTTTAATGGAGTTCGAGGAATAAATGCATTACCATAATAGAAAGGAACTCTAAAAAGAATGCTTACAAGGAAAAGGTGAGGCTTGTAAGGAGTACTAGTTGAAATACAAGAGAGAGTTTAGTTGTTTGGTACAGGCTAATGTTTTACAATTTATGGAAATGTTGAAAAATTCTCTTACATTCTCATTTTTGTTGTAAATTACACAAAAGAATTAGATGCTTAGAGCCAGAGGTATTTGGAGTCCCATTTAAAATGATATTTTAAGAAAAATAAATAATTTTATATAATTTATCGGAATAAACCAAATAATAGCATCTCATATTCTTAGGAATCTTATTAGATTGCTAATCAATTCAAATAGTTACATTTGCAGGCATCTAAATTGTCAGGCATCACCATGTATTAATGTGAATGTTCTCGCATCAATCTATACTATTTATAAGAGGATTTTCATTTTTAGACTAGACTTTTATGTAGTTCAAAAATACCCATAAATCTTATATTTAATAGGGAAAAAACTTGATAACAACCTAGTAAAATATATCTTTAACATCACTTAAAATACCTATAAAATAGGACACTCTCCTACAATCCATATCTTCAAAACAAACTTATCCAAAAATAAAAATAGAAATAAAATCTCAATCCACTTTGATATTTTCATTAAGACCACGTGCACTAGACCAAAAAAAAAAAGCCTCATCGCACGCGCTTTGTGAGGCGATGAGGCTAATTGTATGTATTAATGTAAAAATTAAAATAGTAGATGTAAACAAATACAATGGGTTATTTTTCATTTAAATTACAAGTTGACCAATAAGTTTACTGCCTTAGTTACAATTCATGATTAAAAAAAAGAAAGAAACAGGTATCATATATGTAAGAAAGTATTAGTTATCTTATCAACCGTGTTTCAATATTACTTATCCATGTCTTCAAAACAAACTTATTCAAAAATAAAAATAAAATCTCAATCCACTTTAATATTTCATTAAGACCACGTAAGCTAGACCCAAAAAAGAAAAAAACTCATTGCACACGCTTTGTGCATGCCATGAGGCTAATTGTATATATTAATGTAAAAACTAAAATAGTAGATGTAAACGAATGGAAGGGGTAATTTTTCCTTTAAATTACAAGTTGACCAATAAGTTTACTGCCTTAGTTACAATTCATGCTTAAAAAAAAAAAAAAAAAAAAAAAAAAAAAACAGGTATCATATATGTAAGACAGTAAGATAATATTAGTTATCGGCTGCGTTTCAATATTCTTTGTCTTTTTCTTTTTTTCTTTTTTGTACTGTACTAAAAATAAAAAAGTTACAAAAGATAGCCATGATTCCAAGAAAATAAGGTGACAAAAAAAAAAGAGTTGTAAACCTGAAATCGTAATTTTTTTTGTTTTGTTTTGACAGCGTAATAATTGCTAAAACTTGTTTGCATTATTACTGTACTTGGCAAACTTAAGGGAGGAAAAAGAGTACTAGCCAACAAACGGTAAGAGTACACACTTATTTTTTGTAAGAATTTTAGCAAGCTGTGATTTGAATAATAACTTGTTTGCATTATTACGGTACTTGGCAAACGTAAGGGAGGAAAAAGAGTACTAGCCAACAAACAGTAAGAGTACACTTATATTTTATGATAATTTTAGCAAGCTGTAATTTGAATAATATTACTTTTATATGAGTTCACTTTGATAATTTTTATCGTGTATTTAAATTTTTTTTTAATAAAGAAAAGAAGCAATCATTATAAACTATATGTCAACAATTTGAATGTGTAACATGATAACATCACTCTTCTATGATAATTAAGACAATTATACAATCAAGTTAATCCTAACCTTTCTTCTCAAAAAAAGGTTAATCCTAATAGGTACAAATAAGCATAAGAAGGATGGTGAAATGCAACAATCTAATAGGTACAAATAAAGCCGAACATATTTTATTTTATAAATATTTATATTCCGTATTGGCATCGCGCGAAGACGTAAGAAAATTCAATTGTGATCTTTAGGGATTGGGATTTGGTTAGTTGGGCAGGCCAATAGCCATTAAAAAGAATCAAATAAATCGTCCCATGACAAAGACCTCTACAACACTGTCCACACATTCTTGTATTTGTATTTTTGTATTTCTTTAGATTATTACACTATATATTATTTATTTAATACAAATAAAGAAAACTTATTTGTTGTTTAATTTTCTATGGATTGCTGTGTATTTGGATGTGGTTGACAGATTGAAGTGTTGAACTGGCTAATCATCAGGCCTTAAAGTCATTGTTTAGAATCCATCTAAAAGAAATTGAATAGATATTTACTTTTAAGTTATTTGATCAAGGATGGACATTGTGTCTAGTGGGTTAATACACCCAACACGTTAGAATTTAGACACGTGTCCAGTGCGTTATTACATTGTGGATACAAATCGTGTCTATTGATTAACATACTGACTTTGGGTTTCTCATAAAATCTGTTATCGACTAGTGCTCTTAATTAATATGGTTGGGTTTTTTTCTTAATTTCAGCATATGAAATCCAATTTTCCCAACTCTACTCGTCTTCTCTTCTTCAACCTGCTGAAATTTCCCAATTTTTTTCTTTTTCTTTTTTATTTTTCCCCAATTTTTTTTTTTTTGGTAAACCCCAATTTTTTCTTTTATGTATTATAAAAAGATCATTTTGGTTTCGTTTTTCAGCTGCTACCCAACCTGTAGATATACCAACTCAGGCTCAGCCACGCAGATCAGCCCCTTAGATTTGTTTGGGTATTATTTTGTTTGGTTTTCGAGAGAAGAATAATGACGACCACTTTGGTTTTGTAAAAGAATTAATAAAAAATTTTGAATTTTACTTTGGTTTTGCCCCTGAATCAAACAGGGAGATGCAATTGATTTTTCAAGGAAACATAGTGGCCTCCAGTTGTGCAATTGGAGAAAGAGTGAAGAATAGGAAATGGGAAAAATGTTAATAAAATGAGGAAAGTGAAAAAAAAATTTTGAAGTAGAATAAATAATTTTTTTATTTAGTCAAAACAATGTAATTTTAGAGTATTAAAATTAATTTATTTGAGCTGAGCATCATATCTGGGCATGTTCAGATAGCCTCGAATGAAAATAAAATATATCATTACAAAATATTCAAATTTTTAAATACAAGGGGGAAAATCAAAATAACCTCAAATTTAGAACGAGCATTTTACAATTTAATCTTCTTCTTTTTTTCCTGGTTTAACCAGTTGCTATAACTCATCCAATGTTATAAGAGCAATATTGCATGTACAAACTATTTTATAACATTTTAACAAATTGTTGATGTGACAACTTTTTACTAATTTTCATCTGGGTCTACCATTAATATTACATTTTTATTTACCATAATATCACCTATTACATCGGTAGTTTGTAAAATAGTTTGTAATTTTAGCAATTTAAACTTCATTTTACTAACATTTTTTTCATCATTGATCACTTCCTCGGCTCAAAAGGGTAAAATGATAATTTTATATAGGAAAAAATTTCATTAATGGCCTTTGTAAGGATGAAAGGCCCAGGAATGTTTATTGGACCATGGGTCTTGTCTGAGGACATTTAGTAGTCCGAGGACAGAAAGACGTTGGCGGAGAAGTACAAATCAGTGACTTATGGAAGGATTCTGGCTATGAGGGTTTGGGAAGGTGGTCCGAAGAAAAATGTCTCCTCGACATAACAAAGTAGAGATCAGAAGAGTTGACCTGCCATCAAGAGCAACACTCAAGGTAATTCTACTGGTAAGGATAAACATCAAGAAGTAATAGGACAAAAGGAAGTTAAGAAATATCTAAAAGAAAACTGCTACCATCACCGCATTAAATGCTCTGTAACCAGCTCTCTAACCGCATTAATGTGAAAGTGATACCTGAATAGTGATATTCAACCTTACAGCTACCCCCAAATACTTCATGAAAGTGCTGATGGGACAATGGTCAAAGCATGCAACTTAACCTACATGTGGAGGGTGGAAATGAAGATGAAGCAAAACAAAGCAATATAAGGGAGAAAGGCCTCATGCAGAAAAAACACTGTAGCAATAAGAACTCGACTTGTAATCAAATTCAAGAGAGATATATACAAGAACTACTCTCCTCGGACTTTGCCGAATAAGATTTACTTTGCACAAAACCTGTTTATCTTTGTTTTTCTTGTCATCTTTAACCAATTATGATTGTTGTCTAACTCATTAAAGTCTAGTTTCAAACACACTCTCTACAAATTCATTGTGTTGAGCTTTTTGAGCCTTAATCCCTTTATCTTTTGGGCTTAGGATCCAAACCGCGCCCTTACAACCTTAATCTTAAATTTCACATTCTAAATTGCAAAGTTCAATTCCCAAAAAAAATTGGCCTTTTTATGGGCTGAAAACAATGCCCAGATTGTTGTTTTTATTAATTCTCAATTGATCAATCCATCAGTATTTTACCATAGGCATGGATGTGTAGGACAATTTAAGAAACTTTTTAATTGGTACGAAAAAATGGTTAATTAAATATTACTTAAAATGATAAATCCCATTAATTGATTCTACAGTAATTGTTTTACTCTGGTAGTCATCTGAATTCTAATTAAATATTGATAAGTAGAATTAATCTGATTAAATAATGTTTTTATCTTGTTCAATGAATTAAAATTTTAATATTAGAAGAATATTATCAAAAGGAGAATTCAAATAAACTAAAATTGCTACAAATTATCTCAAAAATAGAAAAATTAGAAGTTAAACCCAAGTCGACAAAGTGTCGACCAGCCCTTAAGTTTTTGTCTGGCTATAACTCAAGTATTGATCAGCACTTATACTTCTGACCTTCAATTTCTTGCCAAAAATCCAATTTTCTCACTTTTTTTTCTAGAGTTTTAAGGGAATAAAACTCTTATTTATTTTTATTTTTTTTTAAGAATAAAACTCTGATTAAACCTCTCTCTCTCTCTCTCTCTCTCTCTCTCTCTCTCTCTGTGCCACTTTAGGAAGAATGGATTTTTGTGAAACCAATAAGTCTAGATTCTCTCCAAAGCTGAGTTTTGTGGCACCATAGGAAGGGTTAGAAATTTTCCAATAATTCCTAGCAATTTTCTACATTCATCATCCATCCTTCCGTTAATCAAGCTCATCCCCATCATTGTTTGCATCAAGAATTGACAACGGTAACTAAAGTTCGGTCATTGCTAGCTATCATCAATTCTCTGAATAATCTAAAACGGGTGGAGATCTCAACTGCTACATCCATACGTGGCCACCAACCATTCATGATCTGAATTAGAATGCAAGTAGTACTTTTTAAATAAAATCTTAAATCATACTATATGTTCTAATGGATTTCACATGATTAATTTGAATTTAGTACTTCACATGCCTAATGTTATATCCATGCATTCATATGTTTATATGTATTTAATCATGTAGATTGATAAGTTACATCTTGTAGACTTAGGAATTGCATTGTAGATTGAGCATCTCATAATAATTCACATTCTCATGCATCTTTAATTAGATTTTCATATGGTTAAATTTTTTATGGTTCATAAAAATATCAAAAAATGCCCCAAAAAAATATATCCTTTGTTCAGTTATTCACATGACATATATAATTCCATATATCAAAAAATCCCACAAAAATTTTGTATTATGCATTCTAACATGCCATATAAATTCGTATCTTGAAATTTCCTTATGCATGTTACTATTTATTTTTATACTTTATATATGTTCATTGCTAACCTCATTTCTTTTTCAATGCTTTGTGTGAACTATGGAGTTATTTTATTTGAAATTTATCATGGATGTTTTCATTGTTCTTCAATTGTTCAAAACAGTAAATTTTGTTTATATTGGCTAGTATACCCTATAGGACCAACTTAGAATGGGCAAAGAGGGTGCCTAACACCTTCACATCTGGTAACTTAACCCCAATCCTAATCTATGAGATGTAAAATAGACATTTTCCTTGTAATTTTCTATATTCTCTTGGTAGATTGTAACTATGAAATTAAGTCATGTAGATTTCTCTTTGGTAGAGTGTATTTAGACTCAAAACTTTGTGTTTCAAACATTCATGTACTTTCTTTCTTTCTTTTATCAATCAAACCATTCACCTTATTATGGTTTTCTTAGTTTTTCCTTTTAAATAAAATTAAGTGGTAACTCCATGTTATGTAAGTCCCTTTGCATGGGGGGGGGGGGGGGGGGTGGTTTTGCATTGTTAGTTGAATCTCTACCTTGAGGTTTGTCACCTTATAGCAATTGTACGTATATGAGGTTTCACTCTCTTCACCAAATAAAAAGGAAGCTTAAAAAAAGGCTTTTTGGGTAGTAGCCCTCACAAATGTACAAGAACATATTTGGAAAAAAAAATTCATGTGTTTGAATTTAGTTTATATTATTATTTTTGATGGGTAATTAAAAAGTATATCTTGTCTATAAGAATTGTCTAAGAGTAGGGGTGTGTAATCAACTTGCCAAAACCGACCCAACCCAACCTGCTGGGTTGGGTCAGTTTTTAGGGGTTGGTAGGTTAGGTTGGGTTACAAAATTTTTTTTGATAGTGGGTCGGGTTCAAGGTGGTTGATACCGTACCGGTACCGGCCAGTGCACCGGTACCAGTACACTTCTATTTTGTACTGAAAAAAATACTGGCCGTACCGGCCATACCGGCCAATTTCGGCCGGTACAGAAAAAAGCTTTTTTTTTTTTTTTAGTTTTGTAATTTTTGAATTTTTGTAAGGACATAATGGTAACTTATTTACATTAACTTATTAGTATTATTTGTTTTTTTACGCCCTGTTTGTTTCAACAATGATATTTTCTAGAAAATGAGTCATTTTTCAAGAAGCATTTTTTATAAAACTATCTCATTTTTCAATGTTTGGTAGCAACTTTAAATGAGTTGGAAAACAAACTCTTAACTTCCCTTATTTAGTTTGCTATGAAATAGAATTTTTTTCCAAAAAAATTTATTGGAAAACAATCTCTAAAAATAAGCCATACTTTTTATGTTGACCAAAGATAGTTTTCCATTGACTTATCTTTTTTTATACTACCAAACACTGGAAAACAAGGAAAACTATATTTACACAAGGTTTTCCATTGAAACAAATGGAGCAATGCAATGAACAACTAAGCTTTCTATTTTTTATATTGTGTTTTTTTTTTCCTTTTAATTGATACTAAAGTCTAAAACTATGAATAATTTGTTCTGAATTGAGGTAATGTTTTATGATAAACTTTTATATTTACTATAATATAAGTGAAATATTATATGCTTATAAACATGGTTCTAGAAATTTTGGTGTGTGTATAATATATATATATATATATATATATATATATATATATATATATATATATATATATATAATAGCGATAAACTCGAAACGGTACACTGGTATTGACGTGTATCCGAAACATATCGTATCGATGGCCAAACCGGTACAGCCTCCGATACGGTATTGACTTCCTTGGTCGGGTTGGGTTTGGGTCATAAAATTCCAAACCCGTCAAACCCAACCCGACCCACCCATATATTTAAAATATATTATATAATTAATAAAAATTTTAAAATAATTAGCTCTTCCTATCATATATAAAAACCAATTAGTTCACACAAATTCTAGTAAATTACTATTGTTATTTAGTCTTTGTTGTTTAGTAAATTACATTGATACTAATCTTTTATATATTTTTTTTTTCTACTCAATTTAATAATAATAATAATAATAATAATAATAATAATCATAAAATTTGTCCAACCCATGGGTTCAACTCGACCCATGTGGTTTGGGTTAGACTTATATGATAGCTTGGGTTTGGTTGAATTTTTTTGACCCACCGTGGTGGGTTGGGTCAAAAAATTCCCTTAACCCGATCCATGCACACCCGTATCTAAGAGAACCACGTCCAAGATAGTCATCCAGAAGGAGAGATGAAAGAAGTAGTACTAGAAAGGAGAAAGGTCGTCTAGAATAAAAAACAAGTCATCTACAAACAAGAGACCATAGACGACTGATAAACACTTAGTAAATTCATTCTAAGGTACTTTCTACAAATCAATAACGGTTACGCCACAATCTACTATCTTGAGATATGGGATAAATTCTCCTAAATTCACTCCATTAAGTCCTCACACATCCCCACAATGAAAGTGGCATATAACAAGTAGACCCACTCCAAACTCTCTATAAAATGGGATCAAGTCTCACCAAGCCAAGGTATGCACAACTATTTATCCACTTCTCATACTTGAGTCATTGAGAGAATTACTAACTTAACTATCGAAGGATTCTTAGCCGGTTCCATCATGGTCAACTTCGATAGTCTTTCTTTCTTTTTCAGGTTGTTAATCCGCCTTA
The DNA here is from genome assembly GCF_040712315.1 of Castanea sativa. Classification (NCBI taxonomy): domain Eukaryota; kingdom Viridiplantae; phylum Streptophyta; class Magnoliopsida; order Fagales; family Fagaceae; genus Castanea; species Castanea sativa. The sequence goes on from NC_134022.1 coordinate 33,318,225, forward strand.
GTGTTTGGAGTTTGCAACCTACTGATTTCAGATTTTATAAATTTTATTGATCTATCTTATATTTAAAAATAAATTTTAAGTTTCTAACATTTATAGAATAATACTTAAAATAATAAAGCAAAAGTCGAGGCATAGTTAATAAAACAATCCCCATAGATTCAAGCATATTATCCATAAATTCCAACACTAGCTAGAACCAAGTTTATAAATGAAGGACGAGTATAAACACTATTAAGTGAAAAGATAAAAGAATAAATATATCTATTATGATGATATATGTATATTTTAATTATTATGTAACTTCTAATTATTACAACAAATCTCACATCCTATGTGCGCTAAAACATAATTTCTCATAAAGTTAAACTTGTTATACACAAATTGATACACATAAATTGTTTTACACTATTCTATCACAAAATAATAGTTTCTCACAATGATGCATGCTTGTGGGCAATTTTTTTTTATTTTTTTTACTTCTCTTGTTCTTGCCCAATTTAGCTAGCTAGCCCACCTTTCTCGTTCTTTACTTTACACACCTCTCCTTTTTTCCAACTCTTTGTAACTTTTTTTTTTTAATATATATAATTAAATTAGGTACTGCCTTTGTATAAGCAAAACTTTAATATCTCATATATCCTTTTCTCCCTTTCACATTCATAACATATTAGCGGGCCCTCTCATCACTTTCTCTCTCATTCACTTTGAGTTTGACCCGTTGCCTGCCACCGGCAGCTAATTTCTCTCTACTCAAATGGCGACCCCACCCTGCACTCTGGAGGATCTTCTAATGTTTGAGCATTACCCCCTCTTTTTCTGAGCAGAAAGGTTAAATAACGTTTCCTCTCCTTCCATTTCTCTCTTTTTTCCTTTCCCTCCCTGAAACCCTAGCTAGTTCAGAACATTATATCAAAAGAAAAGCAAAAAACAAAATAACCCACAAAGCAAATGACAAAGAGATCCTCTCATATGATATCTCTATAGCCCCCTTTCACCCTTCACTTCACCTCTTCCTATAGTCATAATTAAGATCTATATGCATATTCTCTCTTCTTTTTATAGCAACTTTTGATCCAAGTGAAAGACAGGGAAAAGATTTGCTTCCATTGCAGATCCAGGATTCAAAGATATGGTCTCTCTCTCTCTCTCTTAAAGTTTGGTTAATTTAGAACACACCTCTCTTCATCCACTTCATGGGTTCTTGACTTCTTTCTCTGCACCCTCATAATATATTCTTTTGTTTTTGTTTTTTTCCTCTCTCACTCTCTCTCTCTCTCTCTGCAACTTTGCCACCATCTCTTAATTTCCAGGTTTCTTTATTTGTTAGCTAGATTTCATTGATTCTCTTTTTCACTTCACTATGGATTCTGGTAATAGTGGAAGTATGCAATCTTCTAGTGGTGGTGATGAAGAGTATGATTCAAGAGCTGCAGAGTCAGTCCCTTCTTTCTTGAATCCTCCTAGCAGCCACTATGGTTCACCTTCGCTTTTTTCTCAACACCAAAACCACCAACCCAATTTGTCTGATCTTTCATCTAATTATCTCCACGCTTTGTCTCAGTCTCAAGCATACTCAAATACCAATTCGTTACTACACAATCTTGATACGGCTCAACCTAGAGGCCTAAGATCTGAACCCAACTGCACCGACCTTGGAAACCTACCGGGCTCATCATCATCAACCCAATCCAATATTGCTCATCATGGACCTAACCATGGTTCAAGTTCAACCCCATCATCGATGCGGATGCGGCCACTTCATGAGAATGGCACACGAGCTACAGCACAACCCAACGTAGTTCGCAACTCCAAGAAGCGAACTAGAGCTTCAAGGCGAGCACCCACCACTGTTCTCACCACTGACACCTCGAATTTCAGGGCAATGGTGCAAGAATTCACTGGGATTCCTTCACCACCATTTTCAGGCTCATCACACACTCGCCGGCTTGATCTCTTTGGCAATAGCTCAGCTTTGCGGTCTGGTCATTTGGAACCAATGGGAGCTCTTTACCCTTTACGTCCTTCGGCCCAAAAGGTCCAGCTTCCGCCATTTGTATCTTCCACTACCTCCACTTCTTCTTCTTCTTGTACTTCTTCATTGTTGAACAATACTGTGTTTGATGCTACTAATATTGCTAGTACTAGTAACAACAATTTTAGTTCAGCCTTACATAACTACCACCACCAAGTTCCATCTAATCTAGGCCTAAACATTCCCAGACAGCCTCAAAATATGCAGCTAAACATGCAAAACCCAATTCTCACATTCCAGTCTCTCTCACAACCAACCCTTCATCACCCTTCATTTAACGTGCCTGGATTTGGTGCACGGTCTCAACAAGGAAGTTTGTCAATACCATCCCTTGATGAATTGGGTATGAACCATGGTTCTGGACATGTCAATGTGAACCTTGTTGGGCTACAAAATCATGGAGCAGGATCTAATAACGATGGAGGTCAAGGTCAAGACCATTTGAGTAATTCGCTGCGTGTTGGTGGCTGTAAGTTGAACTATTCAGCAACTTCATCATCGGATTTTAATCATGACAAGTCTTTGGAGAATGTCTCTACAAGGGGTACGGAAGGTACGGTTGATTCGTGGCTTTGTCCTTCAGATTAATTTATATATATCTCTATAAAACCACATGTTGATGATCATCAAGAAGAACATGAAGAGGGTTCTGTTGCTGCGATAAGAGATAGCTAATAGAGGTGGCAGCTGGTGGTGGTGGTGGTGGTGGTGAAAATAAGTTTGTTTGTGACTTTAGCATGATCAATCACCACGCCTTTATTAGCTAATTAATTTGCGGCATCAAATTATCTTCTTTATGTTTCTTTTCTGTTTTGTTTTGTTTTGTTTTTTCTGATTAAACAATGAATAAGTAATTTATTAGTCAAAGATATGAGGCATCATATATTTTAATTTTATGTAGATAAATCAAGATATATATTATCTCTTTCTTTTATATTATGTAATTGAGATTAGACATCCATAAGATGATTATAAAACTTAGTTTTACTTTTAAATTGCTTTTCTTATTATTATTTTTCTTTTCTTTTTCCCCCTACTTTTCATATCTTTATATTTGTGATAGCTGTTAGTTACTGTTACGATGAGAATATGTATACTCAAGAGAGCAAGCAAATTTTGCTTCCTCGTACCTTATCTACACAAAGAACAAGATAAATAGGTCGGTGCTGTGCATTAAAGGCTTCGTGTTGTAAACTTTTGCTTGGTATCACATATATCACATATCATATACTAGAGATCTAAGGTCTCTATCCATTGGGAAAAGAGTAGCTAATCAAAGGTGGTCCAATTGTTACACGGCCTTTGAGTTTCAGCCTTTCAGGCAAAAGGCTATTTATTATGTTGTGCCCATCCCTTAGGCTTTTTTGTTTTTGGTCTTTTTTTTTTTTGTTCGAAGGAGCTTAAAGATAAAGAAGAATCACTGCAAGCGGGCTTAATTATCGGATGATGATTTTTTTTTTTTTTTAATAGGAGTTTTTGATTTTTCTGTATTCTAAATCCATAGCACTTTGCCATGTTTTATGCCGGCACATGTTGATTCTAAATTTCTAACGTACTACACGTTCTACAGTATATTGTATGTCTCTGTCTTATTCCCTTTTTCATCATGTTGGTATAAACCATGAGCCTTAGGATCAAGGTTTCCATCCTCGTGTTTCTTTATCTCCTCCATAATATCGTGTATTTTTAATTTCGAATATATAGTGGAGCGATTAGTGGCAAGAATAGGGGAATCCTATCTGCCGCAATTATAACATATATTATTAATATACAAGTGCAATAAGCTCCATTCGATATTCTCCTTTATTGTTATGCTTGGTAGAATAAGTATACATTATTTTGTGAGTACAATAATGATGTATTCTATTTTATCAAAATAATAATAATAACGATGATGTATTCTCTCTTCTTACATATATAGTTGGTCTCTCACTCATATATACACATGAGCGGTTATGTTGTGAATGGTCAATAATTTGAGTAGGTGGCATGGATGGCATAGGTACCAAATTGACAAAGGAGCTCAAAGGTGCGGGATTTGGTTTCAATGATGGTAGAATTGGATTAGGTTTTAATTGTAATGAAGAATTGGTTTTGACAGTGGTGGTGTGAGGGTTTGGATTTGGTTTAGGATTAGATTTTGGTGGGTGTTGTTTCAAATCAACAATGTTGTGGTTGCTGGATTTGGGTTTGAGTGACGGGATTGAGACAAGGTAGGGAGGGTGTCTCAAATCTGCAATGATAGGGTGGGTGTCTTAGATTTGACATTTGAGTTTGTCACTTTGTTGATGTAAAAAATAATGTAAAAATGACAAAAGTTTCCTCCAAATCTCCTCCAACCTACTACATCGTGAATCATAAAACCATTCATGTATATTATTTAAATAAGTCACATGAATTATTCAAAATGTCATACGCCTAAAAGTGCACATAAGGTCATTTCAACCTGGGTGAGATGAAAGAATTTTCTTCCAAACCAATTTAGAGGTAAATTTTTTCCATATAAAAATAGTTATTATAGATTATTTTAATATGCTATATTCACAAATGAAAATTTGAATGTAGGGTGTTGTTAAATTGGTTATCTAAAGTAGATAAAGTGAATTTTTGGTGTAAAATATAACATTTTACAAAAGTTAATGCAAATGCTCTTAGCTTTAATTAGCTTAGGTTCAAGTAATTATGAGGATGTGTCAGGCATGGATTGGTTATGGTAAAACTATTTTCTCTTCTAAAAATTTCCCATTTGAGATTTAAAAAAATTTAACCAACCACAATAATTATATTGTCTGAGTATGAAGACAAAACTCTTTTTCACTAAGCAATTCCACAAATGTAGGCTTTAATTAACTTAATTAATAATTTTTTTGTCGTTGAATAAAAAATTTAAGATTCAGTTCTGCCTACACCATAAACCGATTAATATTTTGTCTTGATAATAACGAACAATCATAAAAAATAAAAATTTAAAATTCTTCCAAAAATTTTCTGTACCGTAGACCGTTGTTTATTGGGAGTTTTTAAATAAAAAGGTTGGTAATTCTTAAAGTTAAAACCTGCCATATATGGATTATCAAAACAAAAAATTACCTGCCATATGTAGACAAAAAAAAAATGCAAAGATTCAATGCGCATTACAATGAAATATTATTAGCGGACTCCTTAAAGCATGATAAGCTTCTGATCCACAAACACATGTTATTCAACTAAATAAAGAATATAATTATTAACTATGTAGTGGTCACTCTACAAGTATAAATGTTTGTGGGATGTTGAGAGAAAGGATCGGAGTTCAAGTCTCTAAGAAGGAGCTTCACACACATATACACTTAAATTATGCTAGACTAGATATTCTATCTTGTATAAAAATAATAGTAATAAAATTATTATAAAAATAATAATAAAGAATATATAGAATTTCCTCAATGAATAATATAGTTATATAGGTTATTTTTCGGTGCTAGCCTGCTAAGCATTAGTAGATCAAACCTGCTAAGTTAAAGAGATGCCTTATAAGCTGTACGGAACTTTGTGGCTAACAAGTGACAAAATATAAAGAATTAAAGATGCTCTCTACCTAAAAGTCAATGATGACTTTTTTTTACAACTTGTTTAGAGAGAGAGAGAGTGAGAGTGAGAGAGAGAGAAAGAGAGAGAAGAGAGAAGATTTTCTGTTCATAATTTTGATGAATTATTTCAACAAATTGAGTGTTTTAAGCATGAGAATTAGGGAGAGTGATTTTAAGAGACTAGAAAAAATGAACTACATCCAAGAAAACATTATGATGATGATGAAGAGAGGACATTATTAGCCATGGGATTTTGGAAGATGAGGACACATTGAGAGGATGTGGTGACATGTGAGTAACTCTTTCTCCTTTGGAATCATGGTGGCCCCATGCCAGGGAATAATCTGGTTTTTAGCAATGATGATTCTTTCTCTCTATCTCTCAATCTACCTCTCTTACTCTCTCTTGTCCTCATGGTCATGTGAGGACATGAGAAACACTGGCCTCAAAAACTCTTGCACTGAAAAAGTTGAACTTAATTCTCTGTTTGTTTGTTACTCAAAAAAAATTCTCTGTTTTTTGTGTGTGTCCAAACGATCTTAAGCCAGTCCCAAATATAGTAACCTTTTCCACCATTCCCTCCCTTAAATATAAACATATACTTGCATGCTTTTTGTAGCACCTAAAAATAACTTCTTTAACCTAGATTCAATTAACCTATATGATAAATAAGCTTAGTTTGAAACTGGAAAGAATAGCTTTTGCCTGTTGGAACTAGAATGAGGCATGTATATATGCGAGAGAAATTGATTAGTGAAAAAGAAGAAGTCATTATTATGTAATTCTATATATTCGATTCTCCTGCTTTCAACTTATGCTGTTGGTTGCCTTTTCTTTACTTTTACTGTTTTGTTTATTTTCATCGTCCTAAATGATTTGCTGTACGTAAGCGATGATGAAAGTAGATTGCAATCTGACGCAAATTGTTAATTTTGAACACTTGAATCAAGTAGTAAAAAAAAAATAAAGGTAACCAAGGCAAGAACCCCGTGGTTTAGACTGCTGGCTGCAAAGTTAGACCAATAACTTTGTCTCCAAAGTGAAGACTTGTTCTCTCTCTCTCTCTCTCTCTCTCTCTCTCTCTCTCTTATGATATATATTCCATTGAAGATTCTTTGGTGTACATATAGACTGGGACAACCTCTTGGGAATGAACATGTGATTCAAAACAAGTTATCTCCGCCGTTTATAGAGTTTGGACCTTAACCATTAGTTCACAAGCCATACCTAATAAATGGACAGCATTATTTATGATAATTAAAGGGGGCCAAAAGAACATGACCTAGCTAATTTAAAAAGGATGGCCGCCAGCTCTGTCAAGTCTCTATCCTAGTAGGGTTAGTTAAGTAGTCCATTAGAGGAATTGAAACAAACGGCCGGGCAGTTGTATAATCCTCTCACATTTAATTGAGTTTTTTTGTATAGTATTTACATAAATGAATGTACTTGATAAGGATTACAACTTATAAAGATTGCATGAATTGAAAAATATGACTTGATAAATACAAAATGGGAATGTTAACAAGCACCGAGCGGTGCTTGTTAATGTTTCCTTTTTTGTGTTTCATTTATAAAAAAAGAAAAAAAAAAGTTGTCAAAAAATGTATAAAAAAAAATTGCCAAAAACTAAAAAACTGCAAAAAGTTAAAAAAGTTACCCAAAAATTTACCCAAAGCATGTTGTTAATACGCCTCCCTCAAATTGAAGTATCTCTCGAGGAGAGCTTCAACTTGTCACGAAGAAAAATTAACCATACATGGGGAAGATAAACCTTTGATCATGATGTCATTTAATTGGTTAGTGGTGGAAATAAAGTGAACATCTAGAGGTTAATTTGTGACATTTTCTCGAACAAAATGAAAATCAATTTCCTCATGTTTAGAATGGCACTACAAAAAACGAGGACTATAGCGACGTTTTTATAACGATGTCACAAAATGTTGTTGTTACCCCGTGATTATAAGTCTATCTAGATCTATAGCTGCTATAGGTTCTAAAGACACTACTATAATCAGCATTTTTTGTAGTGTGGGCATGAAACGCATGGTTTGTAGCAAGGTAAGTAACGTATTTACATTTTACCCTATACATCAGTAGTTCGTGAGTTGCTTCGTATATATTAAGATCCTTGGAAACAAATACAATCTTATGTAATATAAAAGGCCTTAGAAATTCAACGTTGTTGATCGTTATGACTAGTAGGGGTGGGAGTGCTTAATCCAACACAATTAAGGAGGACGTAATACCACAACTTCAAATGAATGGGTATAAAATATTAAAATGTCAATATGATGAATATACATGAGTTTTGGGTTTGAATCTTCTTTTTCTTTTTCTTTTTTTAATGCATGAAACTTCTAATTATCATTTTGGGATACCTCCAAGAAATTTCTTCGTATAATTACTTAGTGTGGATGAAACAAAAAGACTGCATTTGAGGGGATAGTCCAGTGCTCGAAAAGCTTTGAACACCATCATTAACAAAATAAAAAATGTAAATACAAACAATTATTATTAATGTATCAATAAAATACTTTAAAAAAAAAAAGGTAACAATACTGTTACCAACAAAACAAAATAATAATAATAATAATAAAGTAAAGATAAAATTTTAGTTATGTTATTAGTTATGAGACCTCCTCACCGATCCTTAATGGTGCTGCTCTACATTGCTGATTACTTCAAAAGAGTAGTTAGTCTTGCTTGCAAGATGATCCTTCTTCAATTACTCGAGTTTCCTCGTGTCCCAAGCCAATCAAATCAAAGTATAAAGCATAAATTAATTAGTGATACTTTATATATAGGTTATACTCCCATTTTTAAAGTTATAAGGTTCACCAAATGTATTTCTCATCTAAACACCAAATTCTTTTAAAATAAAAATCAAGTTATTAAGATTTAAGAAACTAAAGAATTGTGGAAGTTAGGCACACGCTAGAGTGTATGCCACCATCTATTTAGGTTAGAAAAGGTTCAAAAGCAAAAAACTTTTTTTTTTTATTAATATCAAAAGCCAAAAGACTGTTTTTATCTCATAATAAATAGGCTAAAATGTGAAACTCACCCTCTAAATTTCTTTTGAATTCATTTTAGTCCTCTAACTTTGATTTCGTTCATTTCAGTTCTTTATGTTTCAGATTTATTCAATTAAGGGTCTTTCTATCAACTTTTGATAATAAAAAAAAAAAATTGTAATCTGGAAAATATTTTTCAATCATTAATTGATTTTTTTTTAATTTAAAAAATTTGAAGAAAAGTTTTAAAAATTGAAAAATTAACCACAACATATATATATATATATATATATATATATATATATATATATATATATATAACAAAAGTTGATGGAAAAGCCTTAATTGAATAAATTTGAAAATTAAAAGATTAAAATGAATTCAAAAGAAATTTAGAGGGTAAATTTTGCATTTTAGCCTAGTAAATATTAACCTTTCATTTTTAGGTTATGTTCAATATGAAACTTTTTTAAAATAGAATTTCAACTTCCTATATTATTCTTAACTTTTTTTTTCAAGAAATAAATGGGATTCTTATCACAAATACCACTTCTGATTTAATGTGTATATATATATATATATATATATATATATATATATATATATATATATATATTTTACAAATATTATTACTTTTTTTATATAAAAAAAATATAGTGTCCAAGTCTTTCCTCTAAACCATTCCACTTATTGACCATGAGAGACCTCAGATATTTTACAGATTTGGTAGATGAAATTTGGAAACCTTGAATTTAGAGCACGTCATTCAAATGCATTCAATTCCAATGAGATTAATCACATTTTTATTAATAATTATATATACTTTCAAACATTTTATCCATCAGTCATGCTAATGGGTGCCCTTAGAGTAATAGTTAACAATCTATTTGAGGAAAGTTTTGACGCCACTTTTATATGAAATGGAAAAAAGTTATTAAAACATTAATTGTTTTTTTTTTCCCATAAAACTTTTTTAAAATAGATTATTAACCATTACCCTAAGGCATCTGTTAGCATTAATTTCCACCATCAATTACTTAATCTAAAATTTAATAGTAATGCTAAGTTTACAATATTTTTACAATAAAATTTAGATGAAAGACTGTTATTAATAAGTAAAAAAATGATATCAATAATTGATTTAAATTAAAACGAGAAACAACCTATTATAAAGAATAAAAAAAATTATTGTGACAATATTATAAAACTAGACATTACTCAAAATTTATAAGGGTTTGGTGAATATTGAAAAAACTGTCAATACTTTTTTAATTTTCAAAAAAATATTTTTAAAAATAATTAATTATTGTGTGCCCTTAAGGCAAATATTGGCAAAATTCAATTTATAATACCAGACACCAGTACCCTACGCTCCTTGCAGGAGGTGTCCCATCTCAGTCAGAGAGAGAGAGAGAGAGAGATTATTTTACCGTTCTTTAATTCAACGTTCAAATGGTATAAGAGAGCAGCGTCTTCACAAATTTGATGTCCAGGGATCTTTTGATAGAGGATCAATCAATCTCTTAAATCGTTTCTTTCCTTTTTTGTTTAATTTGTGCAAAAATTTCAGAAATGCTTTAAATTCAGGGAAAAATATGTATATCGGTTTCTTAAAGGAGTGGAGACATTATCTTTGTCTGCCTCAGCTGATGTTCAGTGATTTTCATGAACCCCACATGTCCCCCACTTGAGTTTTTCCTCAGAATTAGATAAATGTGTTTTTTTGCAGCCATTGAGAACTTTGATGCTGTGTCGTTACCCGTATAAAGAATTGCTAATATCAATTGAGTATTGCATAAATATTGTACCTTGGAAATTGTTGTGGAAGCATATATTAATATATAGACGACTGCCTAATAAAGAGTAGAAGGATTCAGCCAAAAAAATCCTAAAAGAGTGGAAAAGAGGAGGGAGAAAGAGAGGAGGGGGGGGGGGGGGGGAGTTAAAAAAAAACTATTTCTATGGCACTTTATCAACAAATTTTAAATAATAGATTTTATTAGCAAGTTACTGATGAACCAAAAGTAATTTTAGTAGTGAATTTAAATTAGAACTAATAATATTTTATTACTTATAATTTGTTGTAAAAATATTGACATAATACTTTTCTTTTTAAAAGGTGTTCGATTGATTAATTTTTATTTTATTTATTTTCTCTTCAAGGGCAAAAATTTGTTTACGCTCGTTTATTTAACAAACTAGTTATGCAAGGTTAAATCTACATTATTAATTAGTTGAACTCAAGCATGGTATTTTATTAGTGAACAAGCCTGTAAATAAGATTATCTTTTATATAATATTATATCTTAATATGTATACATATATAAAAATACTTGAGTATGAGATGTATAAGTTTGCAACTAAGTACATAAGATATCAATTTATATTTTATAATTTATTGATAATACGAGCAATCAATTTTCAATTTTGAAATTAAAAAATATATTATTTTTAATCATATAGGGTTGATGAATCTAATTTTTATAAGTTCACAAATGAAATTATTATATCTAATTCACTCAAATAATTTAAAGAAGAAAATCAACTAAACTCGAACATCTAATCTAGCTTGGTAATGAGCTCAAGCTTGGCTAGTGTTTTTAATGTAAATGAACAATTTTGAAGTTTTAACTTTTAATACTCTTAGTTAATTTAGAGTTCTACTTCTTTTTACCCTAAAAATAAATAAAAAAATAGTTAAGATGGTAACATCCCCTTCTAACCTACCAAAGGCGCAGAAAAAATTTCTAAAATAGTATTAATTAGGTATGGTCTCTTATTGTTTTAAGTGTAGAGAAACCTTTCTCATATTGCAAGCATTGTATATACACACACACATAGTAGTCCCTAATATGTGCAATATATGAGAAATGTTTAACAAAATATGTTTTTTTTTGTCTACTTTATTTTTGTCTACATATGATATTGATAATTATGTCAATAATTAATTATTATGATTGTATTTGTATATGTAACTATATATTCTGTCATTTTTAAAAAATATAATATGACAATATTTTAATGGAAGGTTTAAATATAGATTAAAATTTAAAATCAATTAAAAATATATATAATAGAATAATAATGTGTATAATTGTGATCTCCAGACTTATGTGGGAAAGTTTCATGAGGTTAACAAGATTTTAAACATCTTAAAGTTTATATGAGAGAGAGAGAGAGAGAGAGAGAGAGAGAGAGAGAGAGAGAGAGGAATAAAAATTGTATTTTATTCTATACTTTACTAACCACAATTTGTCACATTTTTTTTCGTGCATGGTATATAGAGGGGCAATATCAAATTGCATATGATGTCATTCTCTTTATTATCATTACATTACTTAATAATTTCTTATTAAATTAATATTTTTAAAATTTTATTGTTAGATCATAAGTACTCGTTTTCTTTGGCACACACTCCATATAATGTACTAATAAGATGTTATTTGCTATGAAAATTTACAGTTCAATTTATTGGAGTATAGAATTTGTGTGATTAAGGGTTTTTCTATTGACTAAATTTAACAAACACACACACATAAGAAAATTTTGGAAGATCATTATTTTTTTTTTGTTGAGTTGGTAAGGATATTTGCTACTTGCTACATGAAAATTGAAAAAACTAACTTTCCATTTGTTTGAACTTAGAAGGGTTTGAAGAAAAGATTAATAGGAAGAGGGAATAGTGGATGGGGAAGGAAAATCATTACTTGAGAGATAGGTGAAACGGTGAAACTCCTCCAAACCCACTAAACCCACTATTTTTTTTTTTTTAACATTCACTATTAACCAGGTAGAAACTAACCACTTAATCACTCAATTATTAAACATAAAAAATTATTACTCAACCACTTTTTCAAGGTACTTGAACAATTATTGAGTTTTTTTTTTTTTTGTTTTGAGCAAAGAACAATTATTGAGTTATGCAAGCATGATTCATGAATCACGAAATTTTTTTTTTTTTTTAATGAAACCTCACTTTCCAAATCGTTGGATTAAATTGCAAATAACAGAGCATGTGAATTGATTAGGTATTAAAATCTTTTGATCAAACTTCAAATCTTTGGATGTTATATGTGACAGAACCGTTACTCACAGACATATGACGCACAAAACGACGTCAGTATCACTTCATGCTTTTTAGCTTTTACAAAAAATTTGCAAAATTGCAAAAAAGACTAAATGGGCGGCTTAACCGGCAAAGAGCGCGAAATAAGGAGGATGGTCCACGTGTATGGTAGGATGGGTCTCCCACGTGGGCAAAGAGTGGGATTGATTGCTAGCTGATAGCTGTCTCATGATTATAGGCTCCTTTATTTGTAGTCGGGTAAGGAACTCTACGTCTGTACGACTGAAACAATTTGCGTATGCGCTCACCTACTAGTCCCCAAAATATATAATCATGACAACACATGTTCATGCAGTAGACTAGTTGCCTTCAATATTTATGATATCCCCACACCAAAATTAATTTATCCCAAAAATAAAAAATCTCCTTACCAATATATCAAATATTTCAAATTTTATTAGGCGAAAATACCATTTTGCTTCCTACATTTTCGAGTCATGGTTAATTTAGTCCCTACATTTTGATAGCAGTCAATTTGATCCTTGTTATTTTTAATTTGCAGTCAATTTGATCCCTACCGTTAATTCACCAATAGAAAATGCCTACATGACAAACGGTTTGTTCAATTGGCATGTTTAATGTTAAAATATTAAATCAGATGCTGATGTGTCTAATTTTTAGTTGCCACATCAGCAATTACACGGCAAAAAAAAAAGTCATATCTTCTTTAAAAAATATTTGTTTTTGTACCAATTTTTTTCCTTTCCTAAATAAAAAAACTAGACCACAAACATACATTTGATTTCAAAAAAAATAAAAAGTTTCTCCGACTTACATATGCAAGTCTTAGTAACATATATTAAGTATTGTAAAAATCTAATCTATGACTACGACCAATATAGGTCATCATCATCCCTATTATGAACTCAATCCATCTCTTTCTCTGCCCCTTCACCTATTGACTCTTGTTATTGAGAAATATACCAAGAAAATCTGTGTCTTAACTCTGATTTGTTTTTCTTTATTTTGATGGGACTCTAAATGGATTCTTTGAAATTTGAGATTCCACTAAAAATAGAAAATTTTCTAGTATTATTCATTTGGTAGAACCGAGAGCACCCATTTTCATAGAGACCCAGTGCAAGATTCTCAAGGTTATTGTTGTTTAAGAAGTTAGATTAATTACTTCTAATGGATTTGTGTTGTGGCTGTGTTTTTTTTTTTTTTTTTTTTTTTTTGGTGGTGCTCTTCCAAATGTTTCTGTCAAGTTCTATGGTGGAAAAGTATAGGAGTCAATTTTGAAAATTTCAAGTTTTTGAAGAAGATGGGTGTGAAAACCTAGCATCTCCAAACTCAGATTCACCATAACCCAACCTTCAAATACCGCAGAACCACCATGGTACCTAGTCCGTGGCCACAGATCCGCCCCACTGGCAGCTGTGCCACCACCGCAAAATGCTTCAAGAGTCAAGACACCATTGCTGATCTTGTATTGAAATACATGTAACATCGCTGATCTCCTTGCTCTATGATGGATCTATGGTGCTGGACAGTTGTGTTGCAGTGAATCTAGGTTTGGGGTTTAGTCTGAATTTGGGGATTTTGGTTGAAACTTATGGAGTTAATTTGATCTTTCTTGATTGATGGCATAGAATTTGCTATGAATGAAAGCCAAATTGAAGATTAGAAAGAATATGATCTGTGATTGTTGGACTATAGATTAGTGTTTGGTTACCAAGAAATGGAAAGAAATGAATTAAAATGAAATTGGTTAAAAAAATTGTAAGAATATTCAAAGAAGAAATAAAGAAAAGGAAAAAAATTGGTTAAAAAAATATTGAAGCTGATGTGGTTTTTTTTTTTTTTTTTTTTCTTCATGTAATCGCTAATGTGGCCACACATTAGCATCTGATTTAATATTTTAACACTAAACATGCCAACTGGACAAACCTTTTGCCACGTAGGCATTTTCCGTTAGTGAATCAACGGTAGGGATTAAATTGACTGCAAATTGAAAATAGCATGAATCAAATTGACTGCTACCAAAATGTAAGGACCAAATTGACCGTGACCCCAAAATGGTGTTTTCACCATTATATTAATTATAAATAAACAAACATGAAAGTTTAATTTGACCAAAATTTTAGTTAACTTTTTTTTTTTGAGAAGCCAGTTAACTTATTTGATATAGTTTTTTGCGGTCAAAATTTTTATTTTAGAATAAAGTACAAGTTTCACCTTAAAATTTAAAATAATTTTGATATTTGAGTTTACTTGTAAGGTTATTTTTCCATTAACAAAAAGTCAACCATTATAAAATGTTTTTATTTACCTATTGTGGGGGGTAAAAATGCTTAAATGCACATTTGAGCCTTAGGCCTGATTTGTTGGAATAAGTCTGTTTAATCAGAATCTTCGAGGCCCACAGGCCAGTTCGCGCTACAAGGGGCAGAGGATTGTCCTCGGACGGGCCCAGTAAAGGCCATGGGACGTGCTATAGGATTTAGAGATAGAATTCTGGAAGATCTGTTGGGTAAAGGCGTGATCCAAGCACTCGTTAGAAGGAGGAACTTGCGAGAAATATCTGAGAAAAAAAGCTGCTACCACCGCATTAAAGGCCCTGCATCTACCGCCCTAGCCGCATTAATGGATGAATGACCTCTGAACAGTAATATTCAGTCTTCCAGCTATTATTTGAAGACTTCAAGAATGTGGTGGATGGGACAAGTATGTAGGAGGAAAATCTGTGCGACACGTGGGAGAGAAAGAAGAGAAGAAGAGGGATATAAGAGGATAAGAAAGGTATGAAGATGGGGGGGAGAAAAAAACTGGAAGACCAATTGTAATATTTTGCTTAGAGAAAGAAAGGCAATACAAGTGGTCCTCGACGTACGTCTGAGGAGAGTTTTTTGTCATATTCATCTATTATTTGCATAGATTGCGGCATTCTAGCCTGTTTATCAACTCTCCAATATCCCTAACCTAGATTTCAAACACATACTCTACAAATTTCATTGTATAAGACTCTTTGGGTCAGGGTCCATCTAGTGATTGGACCGGGTACAAATTGTGCCCTTACACCTATCTTTATAGTTATTAAATTTGTTGTTTGTTTTTGTTTTAGTATATAACATTTTATTTGAGTTTGTTTGTAAGGATATTCTTCTATTAATTTCGATTAATGTGGCTGCTAGGTATCAACTAAATTCAAAAGAATGTTATTAGATAAATGCCATGTTTACAATATTTTACAACAAATTCTAGGTGGTAAAATAGTAAGTTTAATGGTGTGTTCAAATTATAACTAATAACAACTTACTATCTAATATTTGTTGTCAAAGTATTGTGAAAATATTGTAAACGTAGCACCACTCATATTATTATGCAAAGATCATATCGTTTTAAGTACAATTAATTCACCATCATGCACTCTTAGCGTGATGATCACTCTACAATTATAAGTACTTGTAGAGTGTGGGGAGCAAGGCTAGGGTTCAAGTCTTTAAAAGAGAGCTTCATATACATATACATTTAAATTAGGTTAGAGTAAAATTTATATCTTATATATAAAAAAAAGTACGATTAATTCATGCTATACAAAAACAAAAATATTTGCTTATTATTATTATTCTCTCTCTCTCTCTCTCTCTCTCATTGCCACTAGTGTGCTCACCCAAACTCCTTTTCATCTCAAAAACTAAAATCGTTCTCTGTTAAATTCCAATTAGGTGGTGACAACTTTGTATTTTAGAGCGGGTCTCACTTCCCACACCCTTTTTTTTTGTCCTCATCTACCCTCTTCCTCATTATCATTCATAATACCACCATTGTGCCCACATACAACTAAAACACCTCCATGAGGACCAAGCTATAACCACCTCATTGCAGCATATACACACGCTCAAAACTACCGATCAATCCATCCACTAATGAGCCATAAACTAGTACCATAGATAGCTACCATGGTCAATTGTCCAACTTTACCTAATAATAACTTCTTTTTTTATTGTATACCTAATAATAACTTAATTTTGTATAATTGTAACATTATTATAGAACATTATCATACTTATTTTAGGTTAATTCATTCATTTCATACATAGATTTAAAAATAATTCTTGATAATTAATATTGTTATCAAAATAAATCTTAACACGTTGATATATCTTTTGTATGAGTTTGGAATTAATTTTAGCGCCCAAATTATAAAATAAGTGCATGATCATTTTTTTTTTTAATAGGGAGACCTAATAGACTCAATTTTGATATGGGCATTAATAAAAGCTTAAGAAAGGTCTACCAAATTCAAGTCAAAGCCCAGATGGAGCAAGCTATCAAAGGTCATCAATTTCAAATCAAATTTAGATTAGGATTCGAACTGGCCTAGGTCTTATTATTTTGCACGTACCGTTTGGCTCAAATATAGTAATGAGAAAAAACAATCCATGGGTGTGGATTTTGCATGTTTTGTTCTTGTAAAAAATGTCATTGTGTGAGTTTTATCAAAGTTCTACTCATTAGAGCACCATCATTCATTTTTTTCAATTCTATCCTATTTTACCATTCAAAAAGTTACTTTATCAATTATACCATACCATTTTACAATTTTCCAACATCAAAACGTTCTATTATTTTACCATTCTATTCAAATATTATTTTTTTAATCTTTCTTTATTATTTCTTTCCAACATTCATTTTTTTCAAATTTCAACACTATTCCACGGAGAGACAGAGATCAGACACCATAGAGAGAGAAATGACTGATATTTTACAATAAAATATTAATATAAAGTATACCATTGAGCTACAGTGCAATTCTAAACAAAACCCAACATTCAATGGACTTGTCTTTTGGGCCTCAATGCTATGCTATTCTATAATTTGGCATAGACAATGGGTTTAGCCCATTCACTGCTGGTGCTCTTAGAGGTAGTATGGGAAAATGTAAAATACTTACAAAGATCTTGCTTTTTTGTAAGTTTGACTAACGAAAGGTGAGCAAATCCTTGTTTCTTATGTTCATCATTTCCGCTTTCCAACATTAGTATCAAAGCACATGATTTAGTGATTTTCTTTGTATGTATGTCTCATATTTTCTTGATAAGAAAACGTCAACATGGATCATGCTTTGAATCCACACCATTTTTGTTTTATAATGAGTTTTACATGGCACACGCCACATTTTATTGTGTTATACCACACAATATCTTTATTTTAAAGAAAATAATGTCAAAAACATGCCTCTAAAATTTCGTGATCATTGGATGTGTGATTTATGATAAACTTAAGACCGTAGTTTTGTAGTTCAAACTTTGTGCCTCATTTTTTATGAACTAAGTTGGTTTAGGGTGTATTTGGATACCGTTTATTTTGCTAAAACTGAAAACTTATTATTGAAAGTACTATAGATAAATGTAAAAGTTAGTTGAAATAGTACAATGGAGCCCATGAATAGTACCAAAAAGCGCAGTAGGCCCATGAATAGTAGCAAAAATAAGCTGAATAATAAAATAATTTTAATTTTCCATCCTAATCCATGGATGGAAAATTATTTGTGGGCCCCACCGCACTTTTTGGTACTATTCATGAGCCCACTATATTATTTTAGCTAACTTTTACTTTTATTTACAGTATTTTCAGCAATAAGTTTTCAGTTTCAGCAAAATAAGCGGTATCTAAACCGACTCTTAAAAAACAAAAATATGGAAAGAAGCTACATCCCATAAGATTCTCAACGGCATATATTTGCTTGATTTTAATAGGAATTGAAAATGTTATGAGAGATCAAAATTTGGATCACCGCGCACCTTTGATGCGATGATCACTCTATAAGTATAAGTATTTGTGAAACGTGGGGGACAAGGGCGGGGCGGGGTTCAAGTCTTTAAGAGAAAGTTTCACACATATATACACATAGATTAGACTATAGTAGAATTATATCTTGAATAAAATAAAAAATAAATAATAAAAATTTGGGATAAATTTTGGAAGATTTCTAGAACGAGTGTTTCAAGAGTTTGGATAAGACCTTCCAGGAACCATGTCCACTCTCAGGCACGAGAGGGTGTCTTCCACCACTTGACAGAATGACCAAACAGTTGGTCTACGTCTATCTAGCTAATTTATAGGGTCTTGAAACATTTTAATATGACTTTCCATGATTTTCAAATAAATAATTTTATTAGCATTGATTTATTGTTCATTAAATATTAAATTAAATAAAGGGAGAGTGAAGGTATGTGAAACCTGAAACAACTTAATATATCTACTTGGAAAATTCATGTGTTTTATTTTAATTGTTTTGGTGGAAAAGCTGTAATATTTTGACTTTAGATTGGCCTCGTTTAATTTTCTAGAAGCCTGAATTAATTAAAATTATTTTTTCTAACAATTCCCACTAAAAGAAACTGTCTTATCACAAAAAAACAAAAACAAAAAAAGTAAGGGAAACTGTAGTTTGTGGTATAATACTATCTTCTAAAAAAAATTGTATAAATGCTAAAACTTAGACTATTATTGGAAAACTATCATATAACTAGAAAACCTTATGAAAAGTTTGGGTGGAAATATTTTTGAGAAGTGCTATATACACAACATTTTCATAATATTTTTACAACAAATCATATTTAGAAGGTTACTATTGGTACTAATTTAAACTCACCCCTGAAATTACTTTTTTTTCTCACTAGTATCAGCCAATAATAACTGTGGCTTAAGATTTATTATAAAAATATTACAAAAATATTATAAACATAGCATTTCTCAATATTTTTAGTGCTTGTTTGGACACATGCACTGTGATTTTCTTAATAATTTTATTTTTGGGGTACTTATGATAGAAAAATTAGCTTGTAACTCCATGTATATGTATGGATACACTTAAATATATACAATAACATGCATAATATTATTATATATATAATTTAAATACTATTTGATGGTGAACTAAAAATCGAACTATCTCTAATTCATCTATAGGCTCATCTAGGACCAAAAAGGTTAACCCAACATAAGAAGGTCGTCCACCGTCAGGAGGTCGTTCGTGAGTATGAAGGTTGTCCGTCAGGGAAGCACCTGGAGGACCCCTCAACACTGAGAGAATTTTCAGAATGGATTTATATACAAAAGCTTATAATTCAGACCACGTTCTACTATTTAGAAGTATGAGCAAAATATTTGTTCATCGCTTTAATTTCCCACTAAGTTCTAAACTTCTAATAGCAGTTGTAGAAGATAAGACTGAACCTTCTAACGTCTATAGCAGTTGTGAAAGTTTGAACCTTCTAACTTTCATCCACGTTGAGGAAGTTACTAAACAAGTAACCACTCCAAAACTCACTATATAAGGACTTATCCACATCAAATGAAAGTAAATTTCCACTGCTCCTAAAAGTGGGAATTCTTGAGTTATAGAGAGAAAAATTAACTTAAACATTGGAGAGTTCTTGGTCGGTTCAACCCGATCACCTTTGATCTTGAGCTTCTTTCTTTTTTAGGTCTTCTAGACAACCTCAAGTCCATTGAAGCCCCAGAGAATTCAGCCTATTGATTTTCTGTACATCATCACTATTGATAGTCATTTTTATATTTTATTAACTCTTTAAAAAATTTTGTAAGGATATTATTAGGTATGAAATGTAAATTGTCCATTTTTATTATTATTGTGAAGCACTTTTTTTTTTCTTACGATTCATTTATTTTAGACTCTTTAGTTTTTGTACTTAATTACTCATTTGTATGAATATTTATGATGTGGTCTCACTTTTGATTCTAAAATTAAGAAATAAAATTCTTTAAGAATAAGAAAAATTGGAACTCTAATTTGGAATTCTAATTTGAGTTTCTCTCAGCTTCACATATTATATATATATATATATATATATATATATATATATATATATATATATATATTTGGATCCACACTTTAAAAAAAATTTAAATTTTAAAAAATAATTAAATGATTAGATCTATTATTTCTTATTAGCTTAAACTTATCCTATACATGTACGTTTAAGCTTTGGATCACTCTTTGATTCTCATCACATATAGAATTTATCAACAAAAAAAAAAAAATAGTATTTATCACATTAGATTCACAAATTGAGCTATTTTAGAAGGGTAATATAATATATTCTAAAATTGTCTTGCGCCAGTGGACGCACAAGTCAATGATATCATTCCCCTAAAAACAAAAAGGTCAATGATATCCTGGGCTTAAGAATTTAAAATATAGGGCAAATTTTACTAACTACCCCTGAGGTTTGGGAAAATACCAAGGAGCCCCATAAAATTTCAAAATTGATCACTTTAGTCCTTAAAGACAATTTAATCCTAACTCCTTTAGCCTCCATTACTCATTTTTCTTCCTCAAACCTATCTCTCTCTCTCTCTCTCTCTCTCTCTGTCTCTCTCTCTCTGTGTAACTCTTTAGTTCCTTTCTTTCTCCTTCAAAAGTCAAACCTCTCTTCTCCCTCTCATCTCTCTCTCTCTCTCTCTCCAACCCAACCCACTCTCCTCTCTCTACTCACCCTTTCATTGTCTATTTCTTCTTTTCACAGCAGTGGTTTATGGGTTTAGTGGTTGTGGGTTGCCGGTGCTAAGTTTTGGTTTGTTGTGGATTTTTCGGTGGTAGTGGGTTTTGATGTGTGGTGGGTTTGTTGTGGGTTTTTGGGGTTGTGACCAATGGTGGGTTTCGATATGGGTTGGATTTGTAGTGATGGTTGTGGGTTATTATGGAGTGGTGGGTTTTCTCTAAGTTTTTTGGATTTGGGTTTTGTTGAAGGATTTGAGTTTTGTTGCAGTGGATTTGGTTGGGTTTTGTGGCCGGTGGTGGTGATAGGTTCTAATATGGGTAAATTTATAGTGGGGGTGGTTGTGGGTAGAGATATGGTGGTGGAGTTGCTGAGGTGGTGGTTGTGGCAGATCTAAGGTTAGAGAGATAGAGGGATGAGTGAACTGAAGAGATAAGAGATCTAAGGTTAGAGAGAGAGAGAAGGACAAAGTGAACTGAAGAGAGAAGAATGATGATTTCAAAGTCCTAGTCCTACAGTGCTAGCCACCCACTTGTCTTAGCTATACTAGCTGCGGTTCCTTAACAATTTCAAATTCTGCATTTATTTTGATGCACCAATGGTATTACCCAAACAATACAATACATAAGGGCGACTTGGACTCCTAGATGATTAGCTACTCATGGGATTCCTCATTCCTCTAAAGAACTTTGTTTCCACCAAAATTCAATGACTTTCCTATTTGATGGACTGCCACCAAGGACATTCAAGATGAAGGAAGAGAGAGTTACTAAGAAGTAAGAAGAGAGAGAAGCTAACGGCAGGCTAACGGTGGTTAGGGACAAAGTTGTCTTTAGGGACTAAAGTAGTCAGTTTTGAAATGTTATAAATCTTCTTGGTATTTGCCCAAACCTCAAGGTAGTTAGTGAAATTTACCCTAAAATATATATACTTATAAAGTCTTATATACACATGCATACACAATTGGACAGGGAAGATGGACATCCTCTGCAAGCCCAAGTACATTTTTACTAGTCAGCTAAAGCCCAAAATATCTTTGTTTTTATTTGTATATAATTTTTGAAAACTTTCTTTTGAAAAGCCTAGTATCTCATAATATTAATATTCGGATTTGAGTGGGGAGCAAAAGAAAATATAGTATAATTGGCCGCAAAGGGGAGTAGAGTATAATTGGTCTGAAATTAAAATTTTCGACCAACCGTAATCTACTGACCAAGAAATGCCCCATCTGCAAGGACAAGGAGTAGAAGATTCTTGAGAGCCTATCCCATTTCCAAACTTACAGTTTAGGTTCTAAGCCCATTAAGACTTCCTCAAATGAAATTCCCACGAATACAAATCCAGAAGCCATTTTACAAGTCATGATGGACCCCTCAACGTAACCACAGGTCCACAGCACGCAGACACAGTCCTAAAGCAATTAGAACTGTAATTTTCCGCAAGCCCAGATCCATGTTTACCAGTAAGCAAAAGCCCAAAACCTCGAAATTTTAAGAGAGTCCCATCCCCCAAGGAGAGGTAGCAAGCATAGCACCAAAAATTTAACATATCCGAAGATCCTTTAGATAAAAATTTGAGCCTGTCCAAGCCAAGAAATTTGCCCTTTAAAGGGCTCAAAGCCCAATTCAAATTTTCATGGATCTTCAAGCCACTTGACGGCAACCATTGTGGAACAAGTCATCGTGGACCCCTCATTCTCGAAGGTCTAAGTAGTTTTGAAATTGAAAAAAATTCAAAGTACCCTTTGTTTGAAGGAATGACCAAAATATCAATTTCACAAAAGGAAAAAAAGTCTTAAGCCCATCTTAACACGCCATCGCACAACTCAACACGACCGTCGTACCTACCTAGCCCACTGTCCCCTTGAGCCACTTTTGTTTTACTTAAAACAAAAGGGGAAAGGGAAAAAGAATCAGAGATGATGAAGATGAAGGTGAAGATAAATATGAAGGCGGAGACGGTGACTTTGATTTTGGTAAATCTAGCGGGGATCATGGAGAGGGCAGATGAGTCATTACTACCGGGTGTGTATAGAGAGGTTGGTGCGGCTTTGCACACTGACCCGACGGGTTTGGGTTCTCTCACTCTCTTCAGGTCCATTGTTCAGTCCGCCTGTTACCCAATCGCCGCCTACCTCTCCGTCCGCCACAACCGCGCCCACGTCATCGCCTCCGGTGCCTTCCTCTGGGCCGCCGCCACTTTTCTCGTCGCTTTCTCCTCCACTTTCACCCAGGTAAGCAAATTCAAAAAAAAAAAAAAACATATATACCCTCTTGCTTAAATAAGGATTTTTTTTTTCTTCCATTTCTCAATTATGTTAGTAAATATGGTAAAAATTTAAATTTGATTGTTATTGGAGGTTGGTTGTTATGAAATTATGGGATGGATCGTTCTCGTTAGGGTAATTAAGTAATTGCAATTGATTAGGTAGTTGGTACGATGAATGGTATGTAAAATAGTTTGGGTAAATATTAGGAAAGTGTTTTGAGGATATTCCTTTCTCGTACTTATATTCTATGTTAGTCTAGTCGTTTACAACAACACTGTAGCTTTTTGATAGATTGGGAAACTGCTATTGTTGTGGATTAGGAGAAACCGAACAAGCTAGGGAAAACCCAAAAAGAAATTGAAATGTTGTACTGATTCGGTTACCTATAAAGGAAACACTACACGGGCCCGTTAGTAATTTGTCATGGCTCAATTTTCATCACTCCTCATTTAAAATACCCAAAATTTCCAAACCACCTGTATGGCACCTTAACTCAGACCCAGTTTTCAACTTCAACAGTTGCACTGGGTTTCACCCAAAAAAAAAAAATCAGTCTTTTGTCAAACATTGCAGCTGGATATATGGGGTTAATTACGAAAATACCATCATAACTCTGTTTTCATAACTTGAAAATACCTCAAATGTGTTTTCAGTTTCCATAACTCATCACTCAAAAATCAGAGAATTGAGTGATGGAAACAAGAGTTGAAAACCAAACCAAACAAAAAAATTTGTGTGGGTTCCATGTGTTTTGATAACTCAGTTATAAGTTTTGGATCATATCACTCAAAACTCCTCTAAACCAAACTGGCCCTTTACATGTTTCAAATATGGAAACTATTTCTATGAATGTAGTTTTTGTGTTCTCGGGTCTAAAATAGTGGAAACTGTTCAATTATTTTCGTTAATGGAAGCCTTGGATGTAAGAAGCAAAGAGAAGCTTAGGGAATATCTCATGCATATAGGATAGGTTTACAGAAATGTGGAGCCCCTCTTCTTCCTTCACTCATGACCCTAAACAGTTTTTTTTTTTTTTTTGGGTTGATAAATAAGAGGGGAGGAGGGTTTTGAACCTGGTCATCTCTGTTGGAAACACTAGGAGGTGCTAGGGAAAACCAAAAATCAAGTTAAAAAATTGCACTTATTTAGTTACTTACAAAGGGAAATACGTGTTTCAATTTCGGAAGCTAGTTCTATGAATGCGGCAGTTTTTGTGTTCTTGGGTTTGAAATAATGGAAACTATAAAATTAAATATTTTTGTTAAGCCTTGGATATAATAAGCAAAGAGAAACTTAGGGAATAATTCATGCACATAGGTTTACAGCAATGTGGAGTCCCTTTTCATCCTTCATTCATGAACCTAAACAGTTTTTCTTTTGATAGATTCAATAGTTATAAAGGGAGAGGAGGGATTTGAATATGAACATTTTCATTGGAAACACCAAGAGGTTCCAATTGAGCTAGACAGCTCTTGGCTTGACCCTAAACAGGTTAGAAGCATGTGTATGTGATATTAGGGAAAGCAAAATAGTTTATTGAGATAGGAAATGTGAGCAAGAGGTTGGCAAAGGAAAATTGAGTTGAATTGGAGTTTCAACTTTGAACAACAGCTGGAGTGGCAGACTGATTAATTTCCTAGCATTTTTTAATATCCAAGAGCTTCTGTACAAAATTTCTAATTCTTTATAATTTGAATTTTAAAGTTTGACCTACTTGTGACATGCTAGAAGATGCTTTCTCTTCCATCTATCCTCTGATGGCATCCTTGTCAAATCAAACAAGAACAAAACCAGTAATGAAATCATGAATGAGCATAAGATTCACAATTTTTTGTAGGCATTGTGCTTTATGTGATAGTATCTAGATTCTGTTATGAAATGGAGCTTCATCAAGTTCAAGACACTCAAATTTAAACTTTAAAAACAGTGTATGTGTAAACTGTTTATCCATAATAAATTTGTGGTCAAAATACAATTTTGGTCCCTAAGTTATGTGTCCAATTTCAATTTTGTTCCTAAGCTATTGATTGTTTCAACAGTCATTCAAGTTTAAAAAATGCTTAAATATCACCCTTACCTGCCTCACCATCATTATGCAAACCTCAATTATTGATGTGATGTTGGGCCATTTATTGGTCTCGTAAAATCAGATTGCATGGAGACGTGACACAAACATTAGACGCCACAATATTTTCTATTTAATATTTTTAAATGTGAAATTTACTTGTCTCCATCCATATATTCTGATTTTGTGATATGATAATGCAGCAAAATATACAATGTAAGTATTGTAGTGACATGTATACCAAAAAAATAAAAAACGAAAAGGAAAAGACTGTCACATTAGTTATTTGCATAGTGATGGTAAGCCAGGGAAAGGGTATAATCGAGGCACTTTTAATAACTAAATTGAAACAATTGGTAATTCACGGATATGAAGACCACAATCATATTTGGACCCAAATTTTCTATTTTTAACTCTACAAATTTATACGGTTTTACAGCTATACAAGTGAAGTGCTATCATCCTTGGCATACCAGCTGATTGTGTTCTCTTTGAAGTCATTTATCTTCTGTCAAACAGGTGGCTGTATCTAGAGCTTTGAATGGGATTGGCCTTGCGCTAGTTGCACCTGCAATTCAGTCCCTTGTAGCTGACTCAACTGATGACAACAACCGTGGTACAGCTTTTGGGTGGCTTCAACTAACAGGCAACCTTGGTTCAATTATTGGTGGACTCCTCTCAGTATTGATAGCTCCATTAACATTCATGGGAATTCCTGGTTGGAGAATTTCCTTTCATCTTGTTGCAATCATCAGTGTTATGGTTGGTGTTTTGATCCAAATTTTTGCCAATGATCCTCGCTTTTCAGATTCTAATGCAAAAGATAGAGATCTAGTTAAGAGTAAATCCTTCTGGTTAGAAGTGAAGGATCTGGTTCAGGAAGCAAAGTCAGTTATTAAGATTCCATCTTTCCAGATTATTGTGGCACAGGGTGTCACTGGTTCATTCCCATGGTCAGCTCTGTCATTCTCAGCTATGTGGTTAGAGCTTTCTGGCTTCTCACATGAGAAAACTGCATTCCTCATAGCCCTGTTTGTGATGGGTAGTTCCTTTGGGGGCCTATTTGGTGGTAAGATGGGAGATATTCTTTCTACTCGTCTCCCAAATTCTGGAAGGATAATTCTAGCACAGACAAGCTCAGCATCAGCTATCCCTCTAGCAGCAATACTTTTGCTGGCTTTACCCAATGATCCATCTTCTGGAGCAGTCCATGGTTTGGTCTTGTTCATTGTGGGCTTCTGCATATCCTGGAATGCTCCAGCTACAAACAAGTAAAGTCTTTCACACTAAAATCTTTTTTCCTTTTCACCTGCTAAAATCATTTCACAAATTTAAGATTTATATACACAAATAATCCGATAATGTCACTAAGTAATTGGGTTTCTCATAAATTAAAACATTATGTTCAATGACAGGAGCAATTACACACAAATTGATCATGTAAAACCAAGCCATGATCAATATGACCAGAATAATCATAGAAGTTGTGACAATTAGGTTATTTATTTAATTCATAATAGTAAAGAAGAACAATAAAGACTTGTTTCAGATGAAATTATTTCATTATTGTGTGATACCAAAGTCCGAATCAATCATTTATCACAGAATGCAAAAACTAACAAGAAAAATAAAATATTTGGAGAGAGTGACAGAGAGATAAATGCTGGCACAAAGAAGCCAAAATTCTAGCTTTTGGCGAAGGGGCAAGACATAATAATGGGATTGAGGGTAAGGTCATGAATTCAATATCCACTAAGTGCATTTGTAACTTATCAGTGATAAAATTAAGTTTAATTGTCTGCATCACTCATAAGTTGCTGATTTTTATTATATGGTATATACAGTCCAATTTTTGCAGAGATAGTTCCTGAGAAATCCCGAACAAGTGTCTATGCAATGGACCGATCTTTTGAGTCCATACTGTCATCATTTGCTCCCCCTATAGTTGGGATATTGGCTCAGTATGTTTATGGTTATAAGCCAGTTCCTACTGGGTCAAGTGAATCTGAAGAGATTGCCACAGATAGAGGGAATGCTACATCATTGGCCAAGGCACTCTACACGGCAATAGGAGTTCCAATGGCTTTGTGTTGTCTAATTTACTCATTTCTCTATTACACCTACCCAAGAGACAAAGAACGGGCCAAGATGGAAGCTCTGATAGAATCAGAGATGCAACAAATAGAGTTGGATAATGCACCTACAGGTGAAGAATTTTCTCAAGTCCAGTTCACTGAGTCAGGAGAACGTTTTGGTCAGGAATTGGATTATGAACTGGGGAATGGCTTTGATCTTGAAGATGATGAGAAGATATTGCTCTACCACCAGCTGACATTCTCCAATATGGGTAAATAGTAATACCAAGAAGCATAAGCTGCCCTATTCTCCAAAGCTTGCATTCCATTGAAGAAGGTTGCCCGTAGGTAAAAATTCAAAGCTTTTAATTGGTATTAATCAGAAGGAAAATTTTCAAACATTGTGGTGAGAGATGCATGTTCAATGCACACAAATGAGTACCATAATATACAGAAGTCACATACCCATCTTGTCCTGATATTCTTTGGCCTTGAACATGCACCTGAAAGATATGTAGTTGACAGGAACAACTGAAGGGTTTAGGATTATCGAATTGGTCTTCAGTTTCACTTGCCAGCTTTCGTGGAACCCCATTCAGGGGTAATACAAATAATCTTACATACTCAGAAATTATTGTTGGGTATGTTAAAACTCCCAATTTTGACCAGTATAGCGAGTATAGTGTGTAGCAGAACATGTTTTTTTGATTTGACAAGGAGTTCCCATCGATTTCTTATCTGACGTTCATTTTGTGTATAACGGCCTCTCATTTTTTGGATCCAATGTCAATGAAGCCTATGATTTTTTTATACATATATATTTTTTGAATCACTGTTATCTAGGATTCCACATCTCGTAGACAGCATTATCTGATGAATAATTGCAACATGCCTATAAATGAATCAACTGCATATTGACCTTTTTCCAGCCTTACGGGACTTTCAGAGATAGCCCGTCTCCCAGCTATGGTTTTGCTAGATGATCTTTATATGTGGAATTTAATGAAAAATTTCCACATCATAGACAAAATGGATTGAAATGTATACGTGTATCGGTGTATGTTTTTCAAAGATGGATTGATTAGCACAGTCATAAGTTCTGCCAGAAATTATTCTAATTTTATCATCCATTCTCTTGAAGCTTGCCTCCGCCACAGTACTAAATAACTTCATAGTTTGAACTTTGAACCCTCTGCCAATTGTATGTGTGTGTGAGAGAGAGTAGTTGCCAGAAGAATCAAGGTAGGGTTTTAGGTACTATAATAATAGAATTAGATTGCGCATCGACTTGAAGTCGATCATAACATTTGATGATTAATTTTTACACTGCAAGTTGCAACATACATGTCCTCATATTTCTTAACAGGTAACAAAAGGTCAAAAATGACCCCGAGATAGTCCCATAACTAACATGTATAAAATTTTTGTTGAACTGTAGCAAATTGATCAAATTTTTGTTGAACAGTAGCAAAATTGATCTTGATTTGATTTTGATAAAAAAAAAATAACAGAAGTTATAAGCTTTCACCTTTATTTGCATTGCACAATCATCTTATGACAAATTTCATTTACGGAACTAGAAAACATATTATGGGCAAAATAGGTAAATATTTTTAATTTTAAAATTATGTAGTAGAATACTCATCTTCCAAATTATTTAGTAAAATGCCCAAATTTTGGAATTCAATTTTAACAAAATTGAGTTCGGTGTAAAACTCACTATCCTCAAAATTGAGTTCTATGTGTATTTTTAAGTAGAACTCGACATTAACAATATCTATTATATGCATAGAACTCAACTTTGTTAATATCGAGTTCCACCTTTAACACAATTAAAATCAAGTTCCAAAAACAAGGACATTTTGCTTAATAGTTTGGCATGAGAGGTATCTTGCTACAGTTTTAAAATTAAGGATATTTACCCATTTTGCCCCCATGTTCTTGATGGAAATATGCATGTACGCAACGGAAAAAATAACAAATCTACTTCATTCATAAAAGTTAACATGCACTATGTAAGTTTTAGAATTTGAGAACTAGAAAGTATACCTTGGAGCGGTGAATTTCAAAACCGAAGATCAGAAGCACTTGAGAACACTTTCATTGTTCACTCAAATTCCACTGACGCCCAAGATGTGTGGTCTCTCAATCAGTTTCAAAGAGAGAATGTAAAAAAGTATCTAACCCTTCTTACACCACTTCACAATAGTGTTCTTACAAAATTTTTTACAGAAAAATCTGTATGTTTCTCCCTTTGTGTCTAACCGATTGTCTAATTGGGCTGGCCTTTTGGGCCTTTTCAATTGGACTTTTCTGTCAACTCTTGACAAGTCCAAAGTTACCATTAACTATATTTAATATCACTATATAAATATAGTTACACTTTATGCCCCATTTATAAATTATATCCCACGACTTTATTGTACATGCAACCCCTTCATTAAAATATTCGAAGTAATACAAAATCATGAATATAAACTGCCACTTTGTAAATTACTACATCTTATTCTTAAGTACCCAGTTTAATCCTTTAAAATTATTCATTATATATTTATGAAATCCAATTCCATAAATATATATACTTTAGTGACTCCTTACTAAAATGGTTAGGCCTAACTCTCTGAATAATAAACCCATTAAACTTATCTCAAGGAAATATATTGTATCTCCGTTAAGAGACTATGAATTCCATCTTGAAAATATATGTTCCATCAACACTAAATGTGGTTGCCCAACATACTGAGGTTTTGACCATTACTCTAGATCTCACTCCTGATATATCAAAGTAACCTACACCTCATGATCAAGTCCATTGTTCTCTCAAGATTAAGAGTTCATATAAATACAAGTCGTGAGTTTATTATTTAATTGACAGCCGTTAGGAGAATAATAAAACTCATAGTGGTCCAGTTCAATATGTTTTAACTCTTAAAACATATCAACATACCAACTAGAAATCTCTATTTTCATGATCAAGACAAATCATCTTAGTTGATATGTTATAATCTTCGCAGATGAAATGCCCAATCTCATCACCGATTACGAACTAGATTTTGAATTTACAAGGAACTTGTAATTTATATCTTCTGTGACTAAATCACATACAATGCATCTCATGGACTACTTGATAATGTCTCAATATTCATGTTACCATTATTTTAGATAATAATAAAATAACTTTATTAAACACAATATTAAGTCATACATAATGTCATATGTAATATCATACATAGCATCATACAATAGGATTTAAGGACACTAATTCTAACAGTTCTCCATATATTTAAATAGACCTATGATACATGAAAGTTAGGGAAAAATGGGAATTTACCCATAATTCAAAAAATATGTAGCAAAATGTCCATATTTTTTAAATTCGATTTAAACAAAATCGAATTATAGGTAGAATCCAACATTAACAATATTGAGTTCTATAAATATTTTGCCACTTAAATTTCTTTGAAAATTTAAGTGGAACTCGACATTGCTAATGTCAAGTTCTACTTAAAAATATTCATAAAACTTGATTATGAATATATCGAGTTTTATATAGAACTGGATTTTGCGAATATCGAGTTTCAAAGTATGGATATTTTGCTAAATAGTTTCAAAATATAAACATTTTGCTACATAATTTTCAAATTAGGCGTAAATATCCATTTTTCCCATGAGATTCGAACCCAGATGTTTGGCAACAACATCTTATATAAATGTAGTTTTATTAACCCAAAAAAAAAATTAGAGAAGACAGGGTGGACAGCAGCAGGTTGCAAAATCCTTAGATGGGTTTTGAAGCAGAGATCATCACGAAAAGCCCATTTCTTATACTTGTAAAGCCAACTAATCCACAGGCAGTGCAGAGATCTTGTAGTTCACGTTCAGATAGGAAGAAATGGCTGCCTGACATTGCCTCTATAATCTATACTAACAAAAGTAAATTACTATCAGCCATATATCAAAGAGAACAAATATAATGATGACTGGAGGAAAACTCTTTAAGACAACTTTTTACAGGGCTATTTTGATAATGATATTTTCGAAAGAAGGCTGGGAAAAGTCATTCTAGTTGCTTCTGAGGGCACAGATAATGACATTCTTAATTTCTTACTTTGAAAAACCTTACAGAGCAGCAATATAGAAACCATGGGGATATTCACTCTTATTTGGAAACAACTTAGAGAGCAATAATGTAAGAAACCATGATATTTGCCATTATACATAATACATCTTATATCCAGCAAAAATATAAGAAACCATGATGGCAGAAGATAAACAGGAATCAAGTCCATTTGATCTAAACTATAATTGTTATGCCAAACTATCTATTCCAAAGGAATATTTTGACTTAAATCTCAGAAAGCCATCCCAGATTCAAAGTTGAAACAATATACCTGGCGTTGTCCCCTCAAAAATGGGATAAAAGCAAAAGGCCCGTCAAATATGACGGTGGTAGCAACAAACACTCCGCCAGGTCGCAGAACTCGACTAATTTCAGCTACCTACAAAACCATAGCTACCCAATTATGTGGAAATATTGAATGTTGGGATCTTAGGCATTATAGTAATATTGGATGAAGTGAGGGGACTACAACACCAGAAGGTGTGTAGTCTCCTCAAAAAATGGGAGAACAGAAAAAGGCCCATCAACTATGTAGGTGGTAGCACAAACACTCCACCAGGTCGCAGAACTTGACTAATTTTAGCTACCTACAAAACCATAGCTATAAATGGTAACATTTCTTGGAGGGCATGCCTGTATGCACCTTCTGGTGTTGTATGTGGAAATACCGAACGTTAGGATCTTAGGCATTATAGTAAATACGGGACGGAGTAAGGGGACTACAACACCAGAAGGCGCATACAGACATGCCCTCCAAGACTTGTAACCATTGTTTCAATGAAATTAGATAGGATTCCTGGAAGCTAAAAGAACTGCATGTAGATATTTTTAAATTTAGACTAACCAAAAAAATCTAATAGAGCATTTTCGACCCTTCACAAAATATATTTTAAATGAGATTTCCCTTGACTAGCATAATGCATTTGGCACTTATTAGGGTCGGCCAATGAAACAACTTACAAATTCAACCGCTCTTTTTTTAAAAAAATTTTGTAAGTATATTTTGACCGTAAGGGGAGGGTGAAGGTGAGATACAAAGTTCAACAGCTCTCATGTTTCTTTCAATAATAATAACAAAGTAACACACAAAAAAGATGTACAAGGAAATGTAGTCCAGAAAATTCTAGGAGCAAATTCCATACATAAATAGAAATGAACATAAAATCAAAAAATTTCCACACAAATCTAAAAAGCATATATATATATATGAACCTTCCTTTTGGACAGCTGGGGTCCATTTAATTTAAGGGAATCATTTTCCAATAAACAGCAGTGTGCGATATCAGTGAATGAAATTTTTTTGGGGGACCCCTGTGCAAGAGGAAGAATTATCTTCAAATCCATATGTAGAAGAGATACTCACAGCTGTTGATGGTGAAGGCCAACACGGTAGAGCAGCACCAGCATGCACAGCATCAACAGAACTTGAAACAAAAGGAAGCCTAGAGATATCAGCTCTGACCAAGATTAAGTTCCTAACAGAAAACAAACTCACTCAGATTGAAAACTCAAATGATAATTATGAAAGTTCACTTGTCTTATGTAATGAATTTAAAAGTTAAACTCAGTACTCTTTTGGAAAAGTTTCCTCCTGCTTAATGAATTCATAACATTGCTGCAACATGTTCTCTGAGTAGTCCAGAGCAATAACAAGAGAAAATAATCCACTCTGGGCAAATAGTCTTGAAAATAACCCACTCCCACAACTAGCATCAACTATATTTCCATCTAAAGCTGGCTTCAAGAAATCCCTCATCAATTCAAACTGCAGCCAGATCACTACAGGGTTAGTAGGTCAGCAACCCAAAGTGGATACACTAAACAAAATCTACTAGTTTCTGTATCTATTTTACACCGAGTTTCTGATAGCAAGCTTTTCAAATGGATCCTTATGTATTTGACACAACAAAATTTA
Source organism: Castanea sativa (assembly GCF_040712315.1). Lineage (NCBI taxonomy): Eukaryota > Viridiplantae > Streptophyta > Magnoliopsida > Fagales > Fagaceae > Castanea > Castanea sativa. Next base: position 33,351,881 of record NC_134022.1, read on the forward strand.
ATAAATTTTTATTTCTCTAAACTAACCAGATATAAGGCATCTCTCTCTCTCTCTCTCTCTCTCTAGAGAGAAGTAATTTCTTTAAAAAATAAAAGATGCCCAATATAAGGCTTTCCAACAAAGGGAAATCACACCTTCAACTGTAAGCTATCTAATAACTCTAAGAAGATGATGCCAAAGACAACCATCCACTCAACAAACATTTTGGTCAATATCGCTTGATAACATGAATTGGATGCTTTACACCATCAAATCTACTATTACACTCTTGTAACTTCATCCACAAAATGCATGATGGGACAGCATTCCAGGTTTTAATGGTGCTATTCTAGAAATTGATTTTCACTTTAGCTACAAAACGTATAGGATGGATTGAATAAATTTCCACAGAATATCCAAGAAACCTTCATGTACTAAAAATCTGTTGACCATGCTTTCACCTGAATCGCTCAAAGCTACAATTTATTTTAAAAATTGTATAAGCTTTACAAGCAATCCATAAAATAAACTATAATTTAAATTTAGTACAAAAGTACTTTTAAATCTTTCTGCAAGATATGAAATAAAGAAATAGATAAATTTCAAATCACCTCTTTCTCTGGGCCTGGAAAACCACCCCAGATAGAAAAACTTTGACGCCAGCCCCTCTCATAGAGAAAAGATATCAATGGAAACCTGATCTAGCAAACAACCAATACTCATGATAAGATATGCAAATCAAGTCAATAACCATTATATGTTTCATATTAAACAACTGCACTGATGCAGTATAAGACAATTAAATGGATTATGCACAAAAGCACCTAAAGTTGCATCAGCTGCTATATTTAGTCCATGTTCATGCACTACCTATGACATAGAAGAAGCCAATAATACCAAGGTTGACCATGATGGACTTGTATACACAACGAAGTTCATGCACTATCAAACTCCAGAGGAGACATAAATTAAACTCAGGACCTTCTACTCTGATACAACGTTAAATTACCAATTCTCCCAAAAACTTAAGCTATTAGGAGTTGGTAAATTTAATCATTTAACTAAATAATTCTAACAAAAACAATACTATTGAGATTAACCCCAAAATGGAACCTAATAGAACTTATAAACACTTCATAAAACACTTCTAACGCGAAGAGACAGCAAGAATTTTCATCTAAATAATCTTCCACCCGTCTGTTTCCTTCCATCTCCAATAAACACCTACTCTAAAAAGTGTATCAAGACACTGAAGCCATTGTAGGTAACAGAATTGAAATGAATAAACAATGTGGCCACCTGAAAAACTCGGTGGAAATTGGCATCTGCACACCATAGTCCTTGGTCCCACTAGCCACTGTCATGTCATAATGCGTTTGGTTGCCATTGAATGACTTCTTACAAGTGTTACATAGCAAAGTAGACCCAGCTGCAGACTCACTGCTTAAAATTCACAATGCAATCAGAAAAACCAAACTTGTGAAAGCATAATGAATTGAAAATCAATTACATTGCATGAAATTTCCAAGCACCATTCCATTAAATTAAATGAAATTACTTACACAGATAAAACATGATTGCCAATCAACATTAACGATTTGAAGCATATAGGACAAGCTAAAATGCTCTTGCTGCTGCTAACCTCATTTTCAACCACAATAGGTTCCTAAACATTTATTGAAAAAATTAAAATTAAAAACAAAAAATTTTCAAGAACTTAATAGTCATATTTGTATTTTTTTTTTTTATTCGTACAATTATAATTGCAATTTAAAGCAGTCAACAAATTATTGACTCTGTTTGGTTCCAAAGAATCCAATAATCTCCAGTTAGTATCATTCAACCATACAGCCAAACAAGGCCTTCAGTTTACCTCTACCATCCATTTCCTAATTTTCTTCCACTTTCTCAGCAGACAAACAGAAACATTAAGAATTGAAGAATTTGACAAGGAGGAGAGGAATTTGGTTACCGTTGGGGGCTTGGTGTCGATAAAGGCGGTTGAAGAAGCTCGAACTTTTACCGCGAAAATACGTTTGTTGAAGAGTCGTGGACGCGCACAGGGTTTGAAGAAACAACGCCTCGAGTTACTGAGTTGACTCGGAAGCAACACAGACGAGAGGTTGCTGATCACTGACGCCATAACTGTTCTCTCTCTCTCTCTGTCTCTCTGTCTCTGTTAGTTAGTTAGTGCTTTGAAATTTCAGTTTGTTTGGAAAAGAAGAATAAAAATTCAAAAGCATAGAGAGAATTAGAGGAGCAGTGCCAGTAATTAGTGAACGTGTTCCAAAATTTACCTGAATTTTCCTTTTCTCTTCAGAGATTTCCTTCTTTATAAAACATTTGCAGCAAAGAGAAACTTAGGGAATAACTCATGCACATAGGTTTACACTCTACAGCAACTTAGGGGATAATTCATGACCCTAAACAGTTTTTTTTTTTTTTTTTTTTTTTTGGAATAAATTCAACAGTTAAAAGAGGAGAACGTAGCATTTCAACCTTAACGTTTTCGTTGAAAACAAATGCTAGTTAAGCTAAAAGGCTCTTGACTTAACCCTAAACAGAAGTTGTGTATGTGATATTAGGGAAAGCAAAATAGTTTATTAAGATAGGAAATGTAAGCAAGAGGTTGGCAATGGAGAAGTGAGTTGAGTTGGAGTTTCAACTTTGAACAACAGCTAGAGTGGCAGATTGATAACTTTCCTAGAGCATTTTATAATATCCCAGAGCTTCTGTACAAAATTCCTAAATCTTTATAATTTGAATTTTAAAGTTTGACCTTCTTATGACATGCTAGAAGATGCTTTCTCTTCCATCTATCCTCTGATGGCTCCTTGTCAAATCAAACAAGAACAAAACCAGTAATGAAACCATGAATGAGGGGATTTTTTCCCTTCAAAATAACACCTTTTCTCAAACAATTTTGTTAGATAGTAAGGTTTCCAAACTATTTAGAAAATTAACCTCTCAAGACTAATATACTCGAATTTACTTGAGCAAATCGATTCTCTAATACTCGATTTTGGATTAAAATCTTAGGTCTTGCAAAAACTACATTCCCATTCTTCTTTTTTTATTCTCCAAACCAAATGTATACCCAAACCTAAAAGCTTGGCCATGGAAGTTCAGAAAGCAGAGGTTGAGATCGGACCACTGCCGATGGTGGCGATGATTGTTGGAGCCTTCGCCACCACTGCTTGAGGCCTTCGTCGCAGTCCGAACTGAGGGATTGGGTTAGGGAGATATGGGTTCGCAGGGTTGCAGATCTAGGTTTGTTGTTGTTTCGTTGTTTTTGGGTTGGTTGTTGGTTCGTTGTTTTTCTTGCAAGTTCGTTGTTTTTCTTGCATCACCTTTTTTCTAGGTTGGTGTCTTTCATGTTTGTTTCTTGCTTCTTGCTTCGCTCTAGTGTTGTGTTTGCTTTGTTCTGGTTTGCTTCAAGAAAATTGAGTCTCTTAGGCTCAATTTCAAAGAGCAAAATCGAGTTTCTTAGACTCAAAACATTAGTTTCCTAAATAGTTTAAAAACGTTGCTAATTAACCAAATTGTTTGGGAATTGGTGTTAATTTGCAATTTTTTTCATGAATGAGCATAAGATTCTCAATTTTATGTAGGCGTTAAAAAATTGTGTACGTGTAAAATGTTTTATTCATAATAAATTTGTGGTCAAAATACAATTTTGTCTCTAATTTATGTGTCCAATTTCAATTTTGTTCCTAAACTATTAATTGTTTCAACAGTCATTCAAGTGGATGGAATGAGCTTGCCCCTAGTGGATATTTCCGTCAGACAGTCCGACAAAAGGGGAGTCTCTAGTTTTCGGGAGGAGAGCACTATCACCGCAATCTCTGGATCAAAGCTTGAAAGAATTGGAACTGGAGGAAGAGGACGAGGTAAGGAAAATTTGGACGTCCAAGATGGGGGTAGCGAGGTGTTGGGGAAACGCAATTTCCATGAGTCTGATTCAAGCCAAAGTAACTGTGGGGGGGTCAAGTCTGCTGATTTCATCAAGGGAGATTTAGATGGGAGTACTAGAACACATGGCGCTCCTTGCACAAGGAGTGGATTTCACCAGGAAGACTCTGAGGGAGTTGGGATGGAGATTGCTGAGCATGATGGAAGCTCAGAGTTTGTATGAAGGTGCGCTGACTACTCCCATTTCTGTTCCTGTGAATATTATTCTATGGAATTGTAAGGGGGCTCTGAACCCCCGTTTTCATGTCGCTTTAAAGAATCTGATTGATACCCACACTCCCTCAATTGTGATTATTACGGAAACACGCGTTGATGGAGAGAGGGCAAAGGATATTACGGATAGGCTCCCGTTTGATAGAGTGTTACATGCTGACACTATTGGATACTCAGGTGGTATTTGGGTGCTTTGGAAGTCTGATGCTATTGAAATTACGTAATTAGCAAAAACTGAGCAAGAAATCCACATGGTGGTTAAGGTACGTGCTCTTAACTCTTCTTGGTTACAATCTTCAATCTATGCTAGTCCTAGATTAGAGGAAAGGAAATTGTTGTAGAATAATTTAGCTGCTATTGCCCCATGCACGAATTACACTGGCTTATGTTAGGAGATTTTAATGAATTTTTATCTAGTGGGGACAAGCTGGGAGGGAACCCTCTAATTCCTAGAAGAGTCCAAATGTTCAAGGAGTGTCTGGATACTTGTGGTATGGTGGATTTGGGTTTTCATTGGCCTCGGTTCACTTAGGTCAATAAAAGGGAGGTGGGTCACTTAATTCAAGAGAGGTTAGATAAAGGGTTTGCAAATTCTGATTGGAGAGGTCTGTATCCAAAAGCGGCAATTCACCACTTGGCTCGCACTCATTCGGACCATTGCCTAGTGCTGCTTAAGATGGATGATCATGGTCTATCTAATTTATGCAGGCCATTTCGTTTTCAACCCATGTGGATGTCTCACCCCCTTCTCCTAGAAGTTGTTAATGACTCTTGGGCTAAAGATGGACCCCTTAAACTAAATATTGAGAAGTTCACAGCTAATATCAAGGTTTGGAATAGAGAGGTTTTTAGAGATATTTTTCAGAGGAAAAAAAGAATTGAGGCTAGACTTAGAGGAATTCAAACAAAAATTACTGATGGGCCGAATGTTTATCTCTTAAACTTGGAAGTTCAACTTAGGAAGGAGTATTTCGAAGTCCTCCAATTTGAGGAGGAATTCTGGTCTGTTAAATCAAGGTATAACTGGCTTATACAAGGAGATAGAAACACGAGCTTTTTTCATGCCTCGACCGTGATTCGAAGAAGAAGGAACAGAATTCTTTGCCTTAAGGATAGTCTAGGGAACTAGGTGCAGGGCGAGAGGGAAATTGCTGATCTGATTAGAAGCGGATTTATAAATCTGTTCTCTACTAGTGTTTCCAGTGTCCCTAGAATGAGGTGGAGTTTGACCATTTGGTCCAGCTTCCTAGGGATTGAAGATGCAGACAGTTTGGGTGCTAATCTGACCAGGTTAGAAGTGAAGGAGGGGTTGTGGAGTCTTAAGCCACTTAAAGCTCCAGGGCCTGATGGAATCCATGCGGGTTTCTTTCAAGCTTACTGGCAACAAGTTGGTACTTCGGTGTTAAATGAAGTGCTGAAGGTGTTTCAAAGTTCCACTATGCCCTCCCACCTAAACGATACCCTTATCACTCTCATCCCAAAGTTTCCAGGGGCTGATTGTTTGGCTTCTTTTAGACCAATTAGCCTATGTAACACAGTGTATAAAGTGATCACCAAAATCATAGTCAAGAGGCTTCGCCCTTTTTTGCCTAAACTCATTTCTCCTCTCCAAACAGCTTTAGTGCCGGAGAGAATGGGGCTGGATAATATGATTATTGCTCAAGAACTCATTCATACAATGTCACTCAAAAAGGGGAAGACGGCATTTATGGCCATCAAAATAGATTTAGAGAAAGCTTATGATAGACTTGAGTGGCATTTTATTAGGGATGTACTAGAGCTATATAGGCTGCCCCCCTCTCTAATCAATCTCATTATGAGTTGTGTGTCTAGCTTATCGATCTCAATTCTGCTCAATGGTGATAAGCTTAAGCCTTTTCAACCTTCAAGAGGTATTAGACAAGGAGACCCCCTCTCCCCTTACTTGTTCATTATGTGCATGGAAGTTCTTGGTTTCCTTATTTCGCCAAGATGTGAGGAAAATTTGTGGAATCCGGTCCGATCCTCAAGGGGTTGGCAAGCTTTTTCCCACCTTTTCTTTGTAGATGACCTTGTCCTTTTTGCAAGAGCTAATCGGATGAATTGTATCAGTGTGAGAGAGATCCTAGTTTCTTTTTGTGATTTATCGGGTCAAAAAGTCAGTCTAAATAAGTCAAAAGTGTATTTCTTCCCAAACACTTGTCCTGATACTAAAGAGGAGTTGTGTGAGGTGCTTGGCATTCACTCAACCCCAAATCTTGGTAAGTACTTGGGCTTCCCAATCAAGCATCCAGGCTCAACCTCTCAAGATTTTAACTTTATGGTGGAAAGGGTGCAAAACAAACTCCAAGGATAGAAAGCAAACTTACTATCGATGGTAGGAAGGGTAGTGATTGCCCAATCAGTGCTCTCGGCTATCCCTGCCTATGTGATGCAGGGGTGCATGCTACCCTCCCGAATTTCGAATAATCTTGACAAGGTTAACATAAATTTTGTGTGGGGATCGACGGAAGATAAAAAGAAAATGCATATGGTTTGTTGGAAAAAAGTTACTAAACCAAAGTGTCGAGGTGGCTTGGGTATTCAAGAAGCTAGAGGAAGAAACTTAACTCTAGTTGCTAAGTTATGTTGGCGGATGGAGAATTCCAAAAATGGTGGTTGGGCTGACGTTCTAAGGAAAAAAATGCATGGTTGGTTCAGCTAGAAAATCCAAGGCTCATACTAGAGCTTGGAATGCAATGAAGGTTGGAAGTAACATTTGTGAGAAGGGCTCAAAATGGACAATGAGCTGTAATAGCCCGCTAAGATTCTGGAATGATAAGTGGTTGAGCATTGGCACATTGAGGTCCCTCATTGAAGGTCCGCTAAGCCAAGGCGAAAGTGAGGTGTGCATTAAGGATGTGATAATGAACAGTGGCTGGGATTTAGCAAATCTCTCTTTTGACTTCCCTATATCTATTTTGCGGGCAGTGAGAGCCACCCCACTGCGTAGATTTGCTTTTAGGGAGGATTATAGGAGCTCGAGTTCCAGCTTAAGTGGGGATTTTGACCCAAGAAATGCGTACTTATTGGCAATTGATGAGAACCTAAAGGAACCAAATTTTCATGGCAAATGGCTTTGGAAGTTACCAATTTTGCCTAAGATTAAAATGTTTTTGTGGAAGTGCTTGCATTTGAGTTTACCTGTGAAATCCATTTTGGCTCATCGAGGTATTGGCAGATTGGGTGGCTGTGATAGCTGTACAGATTCGGAGGAGAGCATTATCCATGTTCTAAGGGACTGCCCGATAACTATGACCTTCTGGGAGTGCTCAAGCTGCCCTGAAATTCTCAAGTCTTCCTTCACTGATGACCCTGAGTCTTGGATAAAAAAGAATGTCTTAGGATCCACGAAGGCGGCTAGCAAGGATTATGAATGGCGAAATTTTTTCTTGCTTGGTGTGTGGAATCTATGGCTCCAACGAAATAGAAGGGCTTTCAAACAGCAACCCGCCAACCCAGATTTGGTGAGGATGGTGGAAGTGCAAACGCGTGAACTTGTGTATTGTGTTCTGGAGCCTAACGTGGGGAAGGATAGGCAAGTGTTGCAGGTACAATGGCTGAAACCTGTGGAGGGGTGGCAAAAATTGAATACTGATGGTTCTTTTGCTAGCACTAGTGGGCTGTCAGGGTGTGGTGGCTTGCTCAGGGACAGTGTGGGGTAGTGGGTTGTGGGTTTTGCAAAATCCATTAGTGTTAGCTCAAGTATCGCTGCGGAGTTGTGGGCTTTAAGGGAAGGGCTGGGGCTGTGTTTACAAAGGGGAGCTACTGCTATGGAAATAGAACTTGATGCCTCTGTAGCAATTTCTTTAGTTGCTAGTAATGTCAATGCTAATGGAGACTTGTCTGGTCTTGTTGATGATTGCAGGGAATTGCTGCTGCGTCTGCCTCAAGTTAAATTACCACATCGCTTCAGCAAAGCAAATTTTTGTGCCGATGTTTTAGCAAATCTGGGATCGGCTTCCTCTGATGTGTCCTTAGTTTTTGATTCCCCCCCCCCCCTGCTTTAGTTAAGCTTTTGTATGATGATTTTATGGGCTGTTATCGCCCCAGACGCTGTTCTGTTTTGGCTGCTGGCCATGTTCTTTAGTTATTAATGTATCCATGTTTACCCAAAAAAAAAAGTATACCAGAAAAATAAAAAAGGAAAAGGAAAAAGACTGTCACATCTGCTTGATGGTTACAACTATGTGTTGAGGGCTACTCTGCGGCATTGAAAAAATATCTCACTGACATGTGCGTCCCATTTCAGCGAGACATGGGTCTCATGAGCTTGTCTCATACAAGGTTTTTCCTTCAGCATTTGGCTTAAGTTGGCTCGGTGGTATATAACGTGGGCGTGAGTAGCAGTATACCCTGTTGTGCGCTGATGGTACCTTACCCAACTTGTACTTTGGTGTGAGGTGATAATTACACGAGCCACTTTTTTTTGGTTCCTAAAAAAAAAAAGAAAAAAAAAAGTTATTTGCATAGTTATGGTAAGGCAGGGGAAGGGTAAAATTGAAGCACTTTAAATAACTAAATTGAAACAATTGATAATTCACGGATATGAAGACTACAACCATATTTTGACCCAAATATTTCTATTTTTACTATACAAATATATACGGTTTTAGAGCTATACAAGTGAAGTGCTATCATCCTTGGCATACCAGCTGATTGTGTTCTCTTTGAAGTCATTTATCTTCTGTCAAACAGGTGGCCATATCTAGAGCTTTGAATGGGATTGGCCTTGCACTAGTTTCACCTGCAACCCAGTCCCTTGCAGCTGACTTAACTGATGACAACAACCGTGGTTCAGCTTTTGGGTGGCTTCAACTAACAGGCAACCTTGGTTCAATTATTGGTGGACTCCTCTCAGTATTGATAGCTCCAATAACATTCATGGGAATTCCTGGTTGGAGAATTCCTATCATCTTGTTGCAATCATCAGTGTTATGGTTGGTGTTTTGATCCAACTTTTTGCCAATGATCCTCGTTTTTCATATTCTAATGCAAAAGACAGAGATACAGTTGCGAATAAAACTTTCTGGTTAGAAGTGAAGGATCTGGTTCAGGAAGCAAAGTCAGTTATTAAGATTCCATCTTTCCAGATTATTGTGGCACAGGGTGTCACTGGTTCATTCCCATGGTCAGCTCTGTCATTCTCAGCTATGTGGTTAGAGCTTTCTGGCTACTCACATGAGAAAACTGCATTCCTCATAGCCCTGTTTGTGATGGGTAGTTCCTTTGGGGGCCTATTTGGTGGTAAGATGGGAGATATACTTTCTACTCGTCTCCCAAATTCTGGAAGGATAATTCTAGCACAGACAAGCTCAGCATCAGCTATCCCTCTAGCAGCAATACTTTTGCTGGCTTGACCCAATGATCCATCTTCTGGAGCAGTCCATGGTTTGGTCTTATTCATTGTGGGCTTCTGCATATCCTGGAATGCTCCAGCTACAAACAAGTTAAGTCTTCCACACTTAAATCCTTTTTCATTTCACCTGCTAAAATCATTTCACAAATTTAAGATTTATATACACAAATAATCTGATAATGTCACTAGGGTTTCTCGTGTAAAACCAAGCCATGATCAATATGACCAGAATAATCATAGAAGTTGTGACAATTAGGTTATTTATTTAATTAAATAATAGCAAAGAAGAACAATAAAGACTTGTTTCAGATGAAATTATTTCATTATTGTGCGATACCAAAGTCCGAATCAATCATTTATTACAGAATGCAAAAACTAACAAGAAAAATAAAATATTTGGAGAGAGAATGACAGAGAGATAAATGCTGGCACAAAGAAGCCAAAATTCAAGCTTTTGGCAAAGGGGCAAGACATAAAAGATTATTCATGACTAGTAAGTTAACATTTTTGTCAATGAGCTATAGCTCAATTTTTTTACCGTTTTCCAGCCTTATGGGATTTTCAGAGATAGCCTGTCTCCCAGCTATGGTTTTACTAGATGATCTTAATTTGTGGAATTTAATGAAAAATTTCTACATCATAGTCATAAAATGGATTGAATTGTATACGTGTATCAGTGTACTTTCTTCAAAGATGGATTGATTAGCAGAGTCTTAAGGTCTGCTAGAGATTATTCTAATCTCTTCATCCATTATCATGAAGCTTGCCTCCACCACAGTATTAAATAACTTGATAGTTTGACCTTTGAACCCTCTACCAATTGTGTGTGCGCGCGCGCATGTGAGAGAGAGAGAGATAGAGACGTTGCCAGAAGAATTGAAGTGGGGTTTTAGGTATGATAATAAGAGAATTAGATTGCGCATCAACTTGAAGTCGATCATTACATTAGATGATGCATTTTTACACTGCAAGTTGCAACATACATGTCATTATATTTCTTAACAGATAATAAAAGGTCAAAAATGACCAGTCTAATAACTAACATGTATAAAAATTTTGTTGAACAGTAGCAAATTGATCTTGATTTGATTTTAATAAAAAAAAATAACAGAAGTTATAAGCTTTCACCTTTATTTGTGTTGCACAATCATCTTATGACAAATTTCATTTACAGAACTGGACACCACGATCTCTCTATATTTAAATGGACCTATGATATATGAGATTCGAACCCAGATGTTTGGCAACATATTATATAAATGTAGTTCTATTAACCAAAAAAAATTAGAGAAAGACGGCAGGAGAGCAGCAGGTTGCCAAATCCTTAAATGGGTTTTGAAGCAGAGATCATCACAAAAGGCCCATTTCTTATACTTGTAAAGCCAACTAATCCACAGGCTGTGCAGAGATCTTGTAGTTCACGTTCAGATAGGAAGATATGGCTGCCTGATATTGCCGCTATATTCTATATAAAGGAAGTAAATAACTACCATCAGCAACATATAAAAGAAAACAAGTATAGATGACTGAAGGGAAGCTCTTTAGACAATTTTTTGCAGCCCTATTTTGATAATGATATTCTCGAAAGAAGGTTGGGGAAAGTCATTCTAGCCACTTCTAAGCGCACAGGTAATTGCATTCTTAATTTCTTATTTTGGAAAAAATTTAGACAGCAGCAATAAAAGAAACCATGATATTTGCCATTATATACATCTTATATCCAGAGCAAATATAAGAAACCATGATGCCAGAAGATAAACAAGAATCAAGTCCCTTTGATCTAAACTATAATTGTTATTCCAAACTATCCATTCCAAAGGAATATTTTGAATTAAATCTCGGACTGCCATGCCAGATTCAAAGTTGAAACAATATACCTGGCGTTGTCTCCTCAAAAATGGGACAAAAGCAAAAGGCCCGTCGAGTATGTAGGTGGTAGCAACAAACACTCCACCAGGTCGAAGAACTCGACTAATTTCAGCTACCTACAAAACCATAGCTACCCAATTATGTGGAATTATCAAATGTTGGGATCTTAGGCATTATAGTAAAACAGGATGAAGTATGGGGACTACAACACCAGAAGGTGCATACAGACATGCCCTCCAAGATTTGTAACCATTGCTCCAATGAAATTATATAGGACTCCTAGAGGCTAAAAGATCCACATGTGGATGAGTTTTTACATTAGACTAACCAAAAAACCTAACAGAGAATTTTTTACCCTTCACAAAATATATTTTAAATAAGATTTCCCTTGACTAGCACAATGCATTTGGCACTTATTAATGTTGGCCATTGAAACAACTCACAAGTTCAATGCTCTCTTTTTTCTTCTTTTTTTGATAAGTATGTTTTGACCCTAAGGGGAGGGTGAAGGTGTGATACAAAGTTCAACAGCCCTCATATTTCTTTCAATATTAATAACAAAGTAACACACGAAATATGTACAAGGAAATGCAGTCCAGATAATTCTAGGAGCGAATTACATACAAAAATAGAAATGAACATAAAATTAAAAAAATTTCCACCCAAAGCTAAAAAGCGTATATATAAACCTTCCTTTTGGACAGCTGGGGTCCATTTGATTTAATGGAATTATTTTCCAATAAAGAGCAGTGTGTGATATCAGTTAATGAAATTTTTTTTGGGGGAATCCTCTGCAAGAGGAAAAATTAACTTCAAATCCATATATTGAAGAGATACTCACAGCTGTTGATGGTGAAGGCCAACAGTGTAGAGCAGCACCAGCATGCACAGCATCAACAGAACTTGAAACAAAAGGAAGCCTAGAGATATCAGCTCTGACCAAGGTTAAGTTCCTAACAAAAAACAAACTCACTCAGATTGAAAACTCAAATGATAATTATGAAAGTTCACTTGTCTTCTTTTTTTAATGAATTTATATTTAAAAGTTAAACTATATACTCTTTTGGAAAAGTTTCCTCCTGCTTAATGAATTCATAACATTGCCGCAACATGTTCTCTGAGTAGTCCAGAGCGATGACAAGAGAAAACAATCCACTCTGGGCAAATAGTCTTGAAAATAACCCACTCCCACAACTAGCATCAACTATATTTCCATCTAAAGCTGGCTTCAAGAAATCCCTCATCAATTCAAACTGCAGCCAGATCACTACATGGTTAGTAGCTCAGCAACCCAAAAGAGATACACTAAAAAATATCTACTAATTTCTGTATCTATTTTACACCACTTCAATATTATATGAGAAATATTATGAAATAGATACAATTTCTGATAGCAAGCTTTTCAAATGGGTCCTTATGTATTTCGCAGCACTAAAATGAGTCAATTTGTATTTCCCCAAACTAACTAGATATAAGGCATCTGTGTGTGTGTGTGTGGTTAGAAGTAATTTCTCTACAAAATAAAAGATGCCCAATATAAGGCTTTCCATCAAAGGGAAATCACACCCTCAAATGTAAGCTATCTAATTACTCTAAGAAGATGTTTCCTAAGACAACCGTCCCCTCAACAAACATTTCAGTTAGTATTGCTTGATAACATGAATTGGATGCTTTAAACCGTCAATTCTACTATTACACCCTCGTAACTTTATCCACAAAATGCATGATGGGACAGCATTCCAGGTTTTAATGATGCACTCTAGAAACTGATTTCCACTTTAGATAAAAAACATATAGGATGGATTGAATTAATTTCCACAGAATATCCAAGAAACCTTCATATACTAAAAATCTGTTGACCATGCTTTCACCTGAATTGCTCAAAGCTGCAATTTCTTTTAAAATTTGTATAAGCTTTACATGCAATCCATAAAATAAACTATAATTGAAACTTAGTGTGGAAGTATTTTTAAATCTTCCTGCAAGAGATGAAATATAGAGATAGGAAAATTTTCAAATCACCTCTTTCTCTGGGCCTGGAAAACCACCCCAGATAGAAAAACTTTGACGCCAGCCCCTCTCATAGAGAAAAGATATCAATGGAAACCTGATCTAGCAAACAACCAATACACATGATAAGATATGCAAATCAAGTCAATACCATTATATGATTGCTTCATATTAAACAACAGCACCGATGCAGTATAAGACAATTACAAGGATTACGCACAAAAGCACCTAAAGTGGCATCAGCTACTATATTTAAATAATCTTCAACCCTTCTGTTTCTTTCCATCTCCAATAAACCACCTACTCTAAAAAGTGTAAGAAGACACTGAAGCCATTGTAGGTAACACAATTGAAATGAATAAACAATGTGGCCACCTGAAAATCTCCGTGGAAGGTGGCATCGGCGCGCCATAGTCCTTGGCCCCACTAGACACCGTCATGTCATAATGTGTCTGGTTGCCATAGAAAGACTTCTTACAAGTGTTACATTGTAAAGTAGACCCAGCTGCAGACTCTCTGCAATAATAAAATTCACAACGCAATCAGAAAAAATCAAACTTGTGAAAGCATAATGAATTGAAAATCAATTACTTACACAGATAAGACACGATTGCCAATCAACGTTAACGATTCGTAGCATATGGGACAAGCTAAAATGCTCTTGCTGCTGCTAACTTCATTTTCAACCACAATAGGTTCCTAAACATTTATAAAAATAAATAAAATTAGAAGTAAAAAAACAGAATATTTTCAAGAACTTAAGAATCATATTTGTATGATATTATTTTTTATTTGTATAATTGCAATTGTAATTGCAATTTAGAGCAGTCAACAAATTATTGACTCTGTTTGGTTCCAAAGAATCCAATGATATCCGGTTAGTATCATTCAACCATACAACCAAACAAGGCCTTCAATATTCCTCTACCATCCATTTTCTGAATTTCCTTCCACTTTCTCAGCAGACAAACAGAAACATTAGGGGGATTCAATTTGAAGAATTTGAGAAGGAGGAGAGGAATTTGGTTACCGTTGGGGGCTTGGCCTCTACAACGGCGGTTGAAGAAGCTCGAACTTTTACCGCGAAAATACGTTTATCGAAGAGTCGTGGTCGCGCACAGGATTTGAAGAAAAAGCGCCTCGAGTTACCGAATTGACTCGGGATCCACACAGACGAGAGGTTGCTGAACACTGCTGCCATAACCGCTCTCTCTCTCTCTCTCTCTGTTAGTTAGTTAGTGCTTTGAAATTTCAGTTTGTTTGGAAAAGAGATCAAAAATTCAAAAGCAAAGAGGGATAAGAGGAGCAGTGCCAGTGATTAGTGAACGTGTACCAATATTTGACTTTCCTTTTCTCTTTGGACGTTCTATACTTCTACCGTAAATTTTAGAGATTTTCTTCTTTATAAAACATTTGCTCTTTTGTTTTTTTTTGTTTTTTTTTTTTTTTTTTTTTTTTTGGAATTAAAAAGACGCTTTTGTTTCGTATGGGGAAGAATGGGCTTTCGAGAGTCAAGTCGACCTCCACCGGAGAGCAATGGCAAGAATTGACTGTATAGTGTAGGGACAAATTCGGCAATTAAACACAACCTGGCTAATCAGCCCAAAATGAATAAAACAAGTTAATTCTTCTAACTAAAATAAAATAAAATAAAAGAATAAGCAAAAATCTCTCTGGTAATTGAATTTTTTTGTCTTTTTTTATATTTATGTTATTTATAATTGTTTATCAAAAAAATGATAATTCCTTTAATTATAAGTTACAATAGATGTCTTGACAACACAGTAAGATGCCAATCAATAGAATAGAAATTAAAAGATTAGATCATGCAAATAATTAAATAGGTAAATTGCAAATTACATCTCTAAAATTTGGGGTATTTGAATTTTACAACCTGAAATTTCAAAATTTGAATTTTACCTCTTGAACTTTGGGGTGTTTGGATTTTATGCCATGATATTTCAGAATTTGGATTTTATTCTTTAAAGTTTGGGGGTGTTTTGATTTTACACCCCTAAATTCTGAAACTTCAAAATGTAAAATCCAAACACCTCTAAAATTTAGGGGGTAAAATCCAAATTCTAAAACGTCAATGTAAAATCCAAACATCCCAAAACTTCAAGGGATAAAATTCAAATTCTAAAACTTCAAAGTATAGAATCTAAACACCCCTAAACTTTAGGGATGTAATTTGTAATTTACGCTAATTAAATTAAGAAGAGGAAAAAAACAATTATTTTGCTTTCTATAGAATGAGATAGAGTTCAATTCCTTCCTAATTGAGTTTTGGATTATCTTCGCTCATTCATCCAAATTTTTAGGATGGTTTAGTATATTATTGGAAAAAAAAAACGTAGATACAAATTCTTAAATGTTGTTTCCCTAGTTAGTGAATTAAAGTTATACTTATTTATTTGATGAATCGATAGTTAGGAGGGGGGGGGGATTTAAATCCTCAAGGTCATCGTTGAAAACACTAGGAAGTACCAACTGGTTCAACTACTAAATTCTTAGTAGTTCAATCTATATTTATACAGTTTCATTTTAGTCTTAGAAGTTATACCCAAAAAAAAAGGTGTTTTTGGTCCCCTCTCTGCATGCTTCCAACATATTTGTAATAATTTAAACCTGAATGTGAGGACGTTCGCTAGGAGCTTTAGTTTTGGTTGGCACCTCCTGGTATTTAAAGCATGTACAATTCAAATCTTATCACTCCAACTATCAAATTAGGGAGGTGGGGGAATAAAAAGAGCCTTTGTAGCTAGTGGCAAGTCATAATTTTAGTTTTGCAAGTAGGGAAAAATTAAAAGACAATATAAAAGAAAAAACCTAAATATATTTATGATAAAATATATAAATAATTGCAAACAACTATAATTGTCATACAAAATCTAATATAAATGTAAATTATAATTTATTTTTACACCTACTATAATTTAGTCAAAGTAAGAGATTAATTTAAATACATATGGTTTAGACATCTAATTTCATTCCTTAAATAAATTGAGAGAGTAAGTCAATATAAACATATTAAGAGGATAACAATAAATCTACAAAGTTGTATACACGTCTCAATGCCTTAATTCCTTTTTAAAAAAAAATACATGGAATTCAAGATTTTTTTTTTTTTTTAATTCTTCAAAGTATTTAAAATTTTGGTTTATAGCGAAAACTCAAAGCTTTGAAACTGAAAATTCAAGAGATAGAGGAGGGAAAAAAATATAGTGGAGGCTCTATAGTTTTAGTTCGGTACAAGATGAGCCTTTGTAGCTAGTGGCAGAGCCATGATTTTAGTTTTGTGGAGAGAGCAAAATTAAAAGACAATATAAAATAAAAAACCTAAATATATTAATAACAAAATATATAAATAATTGTAAACAACTATAATTATCATACAAAATCTATTATAAGCATAAATTATAATTTAGTTTTTATACATAGTATAGTCTATATTTATCTATATATAATAGGTGAAACAGAAAGAAACTTCAATTACAATTCTAAATTAGAATTCTAATCTATATTATGTCACGTATCAATGTAAATATGAAATTAGAGTCTAATTTTCCTCCATCTGTTGTAATTCTGATGTGCTTCTTTTCTTTCCTTTTCTTTTTTTTTCCACACTCACGTATTTTCAAGTTCATCTCCCTTTTCCACGCTCACGTATTTTCAAGTTCACCTCCCTTTTCCACACTCACGTATTTTCAAGTTCACTTCCCTTTTCCACACCAATTCAGGCACCTTAATATGCAACTCCCCTCTTCTTCAATCAATGCTATGGAATTTCAAAAGAATCTCTCAGCATCAATGATGCATGTATTTGGGTATTTCTGTATCTTATATAACAAGAGGTTCTCTAAATATTCCGATTGAACTTGTCTTTACAATTTTCATGGTCCTGGTTTATACTCTACAAAATGAATTCTAACCATTCCTAAGGTTTGATTACTACTTTCTTTCATCTGCCTATACTGTCGTTCCTTTTTGTGTAAATTTTTTATTGTTTAATTATATAATTTTGTGGTTTTCCAATGATAGATGTTGCATGTTTATTTTATTTCATCTGCCTATATTTTCTTTCCTTTTTGTCAATAATTTTTATTGTTTAATTATAAAATTGTTTTGTTTTCCTATCATTGATGATGCATGTTTCTTTTCTTTTTCATAACACGTTATTAGCACGAGTCTCTACCCAATTTCGAAAGGAAGTTATAATCCCATTATTCTTTAAACATCAAAGATTATTTGTAGTTTTCTCAACTCACTGTAAATTTTCTTTTAAGGAATTAGTACTTATCCTATTTGTTTGTCTTTACGTTTTATGCTCATAATTTTAGTGATTTTTAATTGATTAAATTTTTTTTATGAGATTCATGTTATTTTATTGTTATATATTGTTATGAGATGCACGTTATGAGATTCACATATAATTGATTAAAATATTTTGCTAAAAATGGTTTGTGATAAAGCAACTTAATTATAGCTATATGTACTATGTATGAATCAACCTTGAATATATATGTCTATGTAGCATTCTTTCATTAGAATTTTGTATGATAAAAATATTTGTTAAAAAAATTACATAATGCTAAGTTTTATTAAACATGAATAAACTAAGTCTTTTAAACATGACTAAACTCATGATTAATAAATAAATAAAAACAAAATCAATAGTATCACTTAAATAATAAAATCCAATATATTTATTTCCATTGTTTTATTAAATTATATCCATTCTCGTGCAGTAGCATGGGTTACATATTAGTTTATAATAATAGATAAAGCTGAAATAAAATCCAATTAGATTTCAAATTAGAATTCAATTATAGTCTAATTTTGTGTCACATGTCCTATCTAATATAAGTTTTTAAATTTTTGTGCCAAGTGAGTTAATTCAATGTAAAAATTGGATTTCTATTACAATTTAATTTTGCGACATGTGTCCCATCTAATATAAGTTTTTTTTTTTTAATTTTTGTACCAAATGAGTTAATTTAGTTGTAAAAAATGAGTTGTGGGGAGTAAAAAGACCCAAGCGGGCATTTGGGCCCTTGGGCTCTAGCAAGGAGGGCCGATCTGTTCTTGGTCTAAGAATTTGTTAGTACTGCGGATCGGCCCATACGTCGAGGGTCCGAGGACACATCCGAGGGTGAGTTTCTCCTCGGACAGACCCAAGAAAACTTGTAGATTCAGTACGAATGTCAAGGCAGAACTCTGGAAAGACTGTTGGTTAAAAGGGGGAAGCCCTGAACCTTCTGGATACACCAATATTAGAAAAGCATCATGAGCCAAGGATGCCACCTCCACATTAAAGACTCTGCACCTACCTCCCTGGCCGCATTAATGGGGAAGTGACCCCTGAACAATAGAGTTGAAACTTTTGGTCACTATTCAAAGGCACTAAGGGAAAAAATATCTAGGGGGGAGGGGGTTTGAGCAACACGTGGATAAAGTGTCAGGAAATGAAGTATTTAAGGGGGGTGAAGGCCAAAGAAAAGGGGGCAGTCTGTAACTAAGAAAGAAATTAAGAATTGTAATCTTTAAGAAAGAAAGAGAAATAATACAAAAGTAATCATCGGCTCACGTCCGAGGAGGTCCACATATGGTTGCTCCAGAAGCTTATAAACCATATGTGGGAGGGAACTCTAACCGATGTGGGACTTGGTGTCAAGCCTGCGATTACAAGGTCTAGCCCTTGGTCGAGGTGAAAATCCTGCCTGCACTCGGGGACGAGCCGATAAACCGTGAGGGACTGGCTCCCCAAAACGGATAAATCCGATTAATTGGGGAAGTATCCTCACAGTTTACAAGTGTTTGCACCCTATAGCCCGTTATCAAGTTCTTAGTATCTTTAATCTAGATTTCAAGCCCACACTTTACACATTTCATTGTTTAAGGCTCATTGGGCCTGAGCCCATAATAATCTTTGGGTCCAGGTGCAATTGTGCACTATTCTTAAGTGTCATTTGAAATTACTACTTTGGAGAAATTAACATTTGAAGAAATTAACATTTGAAATTACTATTCTTAAGTGTCAAACAGAAACTTGGTTAAGTATGATCCTCGGACCACAAACCTTGTGAAAATTGATATCTTGTCATTTGTTAAACAGAACCTTAGTTATGCTGGGTCCTCAGACCTTCTACTTTGGAGAAATTAACATTTGAAGTTACTATTCTTAAGTGTCAAACAGAAACTTGGTTAAGTATGGTCCTCAGACCACAAACCTTGTGAAAATTGATATCTTGTCATTTGTTAAATAGAACCTTAGTTATGCCGGGTCCTCGGACCTTCTACTTTGGAGAAATTAACATTTGAAGTTACTATTCTTAAGTGTCAAACAGAAACTTGGTTAAGTATGGTCATCGGACCACAAACCTTGTGGAAATTGATATTTTCTCATTTGTTAAACAGCACTTTAGTCACTGTTCTTATTCTTATCACACGCTTTGTGGAAATCAGTATCCTACCATTCATTAACTTAGATCTTAAGTTCTATATCTTTAAGTGTTAAACAAATTTTTGTAAGGAATAGCCCTCGGACCTTACATCCTACTGAAAGTAATACCTCAGATTACAAAGGTTCAACCACCATGTGAGTTTTTTAACTAAGGTAATGTTTAATATCCAACTAAGTTAATCTCTGTTAGGTTCTTAAATATTCTACTTTGCAAAGAAAATATGCGCATGGCTGTTTAGAGGTTATAATTGTGCAACTCCTGGAGTTAGATTTGTTTATACTGTTCTTCCTTTAACTATGTATTAGTGAGAACTTTCATGACAAGCACAAAAAGAATAAAGTAAAACAAGTACGGCATGAGTGAAAGTTGAATAAAATTGTTCTTCATTAATTATATACATCATCAAAAAAAAAAAAAAAAAGGGAGTACATGAAAGTCCTGAGCTAGGTCCTAAGCTTGGGGAGGAGGGTCTTGGAAGGAGCTGCTGCCAGCCTCAGTGTTCTTCAGTTCCAGCTCAAAGGTAGACAAAACTTGCTTCCCTTTGTCTGTTGAAGGAACGAGGGGCTCCACGTTCTGAAGTTGCTCCTTCTCGGCACCGCCACGCTCGTCCTTCTCTTTATGGGAACCTTCAGGTTCTGTAGGATCAGGAACGAGTTCTTGCACCACAGGAGGAAGGGCAGGGGAGGCAGCAACATGAGGGTCTTCTATTTCCTGTATGTCTAGGGGAAGCCAAATGTTTTCGGGCTTCCTCAGCTCGGAAGCTTGAGGAACCCCTGCTGCATTCATGGCCTCTCCCCAGACCTGTTGACAGTACTCTCGGCACAAGGCCGCAAAGGCTTCTGTCAACTGTTCTTGCGTTGCATTTACTCCCTCTTGATAGCTGGCCTTCTTCGCGGCCTCTAGTGCGTGCTTGTGGGCGCGAGCCTCCTCCTTCGCCAGCGTAAGCTCCTTCTCCAAGTCAGAGCATGCCCGTTGGGCTTGAGAGTGCTCGTCGTCCTTTTGGCGAAGAAGCTTACGTTGCCCCTCTACTTGGTTTTCCATCGTCTTTAAGCTGGCCTCGGCACCATCCTTCTCTCTTTTTAAATCGGCCAGCTGCGATGTGATCTTCCCATTCTCTGCTAGGACCTGGCCTAGAGACCTTTCTGCCTCTTGCCGTAGCTCTTGCTCCATCCCAGCGCGCTTCCGAGAATCCTCCACGAACTTCTTGGCTGTGAAAACTTCTTGGATGGCCTGCAAAAATGTCAGGGGGTTAAATATGGTAAAGTGTTTACAGATGAATCTAGAGTAAGAGTGTGGGGTGGAACTTACCAGAGCTAAATCCCTTTTTTAATGAAAGGAACAACTGAGGCTGGCCCATCTTCTCCAAGGTTTCCATGTCCTTGGGCAGCAGAAGAGGACGCTCCAACGCCTCAGCCAAGTGGTGGGCGTGGCCTTGTTGGATTGCCCTAATACTGGAGTGGCAGGGGATTGGTGCGCCGTCCAGTCTTAAGTCAGGAGACCAGGTAGCCGGTGCTCGGCGCACTTCGGCCATGTCTCTGATCTCCCCACTCTCGACTGAGCGAGCCCGGCCTTTGCCCTTATCCAGCTTCTGCTGCTAGGCCGGCGCTGGCTGTTGTTTCAATTTCTTTTGCTTCTCACCACCAGCCCCCTCGGCTTCCACTTTCCTTTTCTTCTTTGGATCTTCGGCCGAAGGCTTGGGGTCAGCTGGAGGAGGGGGTGGTGGCAAGGCTGGGGGAGCTTGGGACCCCCTCGTCCCCTTTTTGGCCACTCTCGCGCCTCTCGCGGTCATAAGGCCCTTAAGCTCGTCCATGTTTTCCTCAATGGAGCTGTCGTCTGGACGTGCTATCACTAGGCCCGCGATCCCAGAGGTCTCGGCTGGCTCCTCTTCGTCGTCGGAAAGAACAACGAACGGGTTTCCACGAGGTCGTTGGGCATCCTCGAGTTGGAACTTATCTATCTCCTCATCCAACGTGTTCGAAGAAGACACCTGCTCCTCTAGGACAACAGTTGCCTGAGAGTGCGTAGCGAGAGGGATCGCGGCAATCGGTTGTGAGTATAGTATGGTGTGGGGGTCGTCAAGAAGGTCGTGGTCGGCCAGGAAGTGTGGTCTGGCTACGTGAATCCTCTTACACCGCTGGTCACCGGCAATAATGGTGTTCTCGATCTCCTGGAAGTCCGAGGAGATAGGGTCGTACCCTAGTATCAAATGAGCCGCCCTAAGTTGTAAGTCTTCACTTACGAACACTTCTGAGCGAAGCACTCTGTTCAAATCTGCGACGTTGCAGTGGCTCAAGCGAGGGCGCACGAGTTGTTTATCTGCAAAGAAAGACACCAAGGACAGACGAACATGATCAGACTTTTAAGACATGTGGTAAATCAAAATCAAACAGTTTATAAATGCAAATGACATTCTAAGATGCTTATATGGATTTATGGGGTGGGAAGTTAGATCTTAAGTCGCACCTGGATCTCCCCACTCAACTGGGCAGTGGGGGCCGTCGTGCCAGTTGCCTGAGACAATGAGGTAGTCGTCCTTCATGCCTTTATTGGACTTGGGTAGACAGGAGATTAACCTAACTACGCTAGAGTGGGATTTGATGTAATAACCTACATTGGTAAGTTTATGGCACTCGTACATAAAAACGACGTCATGCCAGGTAAGGTTCAGACCCATCTGCTCGTTTAGAGCGTCGACGCTTCCTAAGACTCTAAAAACGTTGGGAGCGCATTGATCGGGGCACAACTGGTGGTTACGGAGGTACTCCCTGGTTACGCTTTTCATTGGGAGGGTCATCCCACCTTCTACGAAGGCGACCATCGGGATGATGACCTCTCCCGTTCTCCTAGACCCAGCCACGGCTTCCACCGGGCAGTATCTTAAACCTACGTCGCTGGGAATGTTATACTTAGCTCTGAAACCTTCCATCCCAGCGGCGGTGTCAACTAAACACTTAAATCTACCCATTAGGAAGGAACGAAAGACTAAATTTTAAGAGGGAGAATGGTTAAAATGGGAGCCGAGGACAATATCCGAGGAGAATGGAGTAAAGAAAAAGAATAGAAAACTACAAGTTTGAAGTTGTGCGAGTTTCCACGGATTTCTGCAGAGAAAAAGGTGATTACTGATGTTTTGATGTGATTAGCCTCTGAAGAAATAAATGAAGGCGCAGGTTCCCAAAGCGTCACGACGTGTGGGAAGCGGCCTCGAAATTTTATTCGTCCTGCCCAAATTTTCAGGGGGTAACAAGGGTTGATGGATGCTCATCTCACCGTTGAACGTGGGGGACAAAGTGTAACTTACGGTAATAAATGCGCGCGTTTTTGAAATTAAAACCGCCAAGTGTCATCGTCTGGAATGCGAAACGATCTCCACACGCATGGTTATTTACAAAACGTGTGGGGTAAGTCCTCGTTGGATAAAAACCCTATTTTTCTCCTCAGATGCTGAAAATTAGAGTTTTGAGGGGCTATTGTGGGGAGTAAAAGGACCCAAGCGGGCATTTGGGCCCTTGGGCTCTAGCAAGGAGAGCCGATCTGTTCTTGGTCTAAGAATTTGTTAGTACTGCGGATCGGCCCATACGCCGAGAGTCCAAGGACACATCCGAGGGTGAGTTTCTCCTCGGACAGACCCAAGAAAACTTGTAGATTCAGTACGAAGGTCAAGGCAGAACTCTGGAAAGACTGTTGGTTAAAAGGGGGAAGCCCTGAACCTTCTGGATACACCGATGTTAGAAAAGCATCATGAGCCAAGGCTGCCACCTTCACATTAAAGACTCTGCACCTACCTCGGCCGCATTAATGGGGAAGTGACCCCTGAACAGTAGAGTTGAAACTTTTGGTCACTATTCAAAGGCACTAAGGGAAAAAATATCTAGGGGGAGGCGGTTTGAGCAACACGTGGATAAAGTGTCAAGAAAGGAAGTATTTAAGGGGGGTGAAGGCCAAAGAAAAGGGGGCAGTCTGTAACTAAGAAAGAAATTAAGAATTGTAATCTTTAAGAAAGAAAGAGAAATAATACAGAAGTAATCCTCGGCTCACGTCCGAGGAGGTCCACCTGCAATTGTCATTCATTGTTTACAAGTGTTTGCACCCTATAGCCCGTTATCAAGTTCTCAGTATCTTTAATTTAGATTTCAAGCCCACACTCTACACATTTCATTGTTTAAGGCTCATTGGGACTGAGCCCATAATAATTTTTGGGTCCAGGTGCAATTGTGCACTTACATGAGTAGTCCAATATAAGTAAACCATAAAAAACATAATTTTTGAATGATTTTATATTTATGAGTCTTTTTTTTTGTAGAACTATAAACAATTCAAGTTTATAAGTCATTTATATATATATATATATATATATTAATAAGTAAACCTGAAAGAAAATCCAATTAGATTTTAAATTGGAATTCAATTAGAGTTTAATTTTGCGCCACGTGTCTCATTTAGTCAAAATTCTTAAAATTTTGAATCAAGTTAGTTAGTTTA
Source organism: Castanea sativa (assembly GCF_040712315.1). Taxonomy (NCBI): domain Eukaryota; kingdom Viridiplantae; phylum Streptophyta; class Magnoliopsida; order Fagales; family Fagaceae; genus Castanea; species Castanea sativa. The sequence continues at coordinate 33,376,247 of NC_134022.1, forward strand.
ATGTAAAATTGGATTTCAATTAGAGTTTAATTTTATGGCACGCGTTTTATTAATCAAAATTTTTTAATTTTTGTGCCAAATGAGTTAATTTAGAATAGAAAACAATGAGTCTAATATACATAAATCATAAAAAAAACATAATCATATATCTAACACTATATATAAAATTAGAGGAAGAGAGAATTTGAATGATTTTATATTTACAAGCCTTTTTTTATAACTAAAAACAATTCATTTGGCACAAATATATATATATATATATATATATATATATATATATATATATTAATAGATAAAACTTAGAGAAAATCCAATTAGATTCTACAATTAAAGTCCAATTTTGCATCATGTGTCCTAAATTATCTATTTTTAGAGAGAATTTTATTTCTTAATTTTGGAATCAAATGTGGGGCCATATCATAAATATCCGTTCAAGTAAGTTATTGTGTACAAAAACCAAATAGTCTAAAATTAATAAACATAAAAATATTTAAAAATTTACAATTTACATTTTCTGCCTAATAACATTCTTACAAGACTTTTTAAAGAGTAAAAAAAAAATATAAGAATAACTATCAATAATATTTTAATTATATGTGTAAGATTATTATTGATGGGGTATAAAAAATACAACTCCAGTTTCGTCCATGGAGGTCGTCCTAGACAAAACCAAGTAGGCAAAGGTTGTGAGAACCTCATCCAGGATAAGGTCGTCCACGCAGTAAGGTGCGCAGACGGGGCTTTGCATGGACAATTCTATAACCATGCCATGTCGTCCAAAGAAAACCATCAGCCTCGTCTTGGGGGATCGTCCAGAAGGGAACGACCTTGCATTGGGAGCAAGATGCACCTAACTGGAGGTTCCCTGGACGAGGATCCCTGAACGAGCCCTTGACACGAGAAAAATTCCTAAGTGAATATAACAGCTCCGTATCACATGCATAACTTCCAGTGACTGTTTTGTGAGGAAAAATGTAACTCCTAAACAGTTGGAGAAGTGATCCTTGAACCCTCACACCTCCTCAAATCCAAGGGAAGTTACAAATTTGATAACTGTCTTTAGGACACTATATAAACGCCCATTCAGACCAAACAAATGTACGTTTTTTACATATCCCAAAAAGTTGGAACTTCGAAATTATAGAGAGAAAACTAACTTTGCCATCAGAGGGTTTCTGGCTGGCAACCCCGATCACCTTTGATTGTTTTTCTTTCTTTTTCAGACCACCAAGACAGCAAGTAGTCCTTTCAAGTTCGAAGCATCCAGCCTACTGGTTTTCTTCACATCATCAATTGTATTATGCATCTTAATATGTATCTGTTAAGTATATCCATGCATATGTATGTGATTACAAGTTAGTTTAGTCAAAGTAAGAGATTAATTTAAATATATACAGTTTAGATATCTTATTTGATTTCTTAAAATAAATTGAGAAAATAAGCCAATATACAAACGTATTAAGAGTATAACAATAAACCTACAAAGTTGTATACACGCTTCCGTGCCTTAATTCCTTTTAAAAAGAAATGTGGAATTCAAAATTTCTTTAATTCTTTACTTTTCAAAGTATTTAAAATTTTGGTTTATAGCAAAAACTCAATGTTTTGAAATTGAAAAGTCAAAGAGCTATGGGGGAAAAAGAAAAAAAAAAAGATAGTGGAGGCTCTATTGTTTAGTTTGGTACATGGAATTAGGTATGTTTTTTCTAATTATGTTGTGTAAAATATATTGAAATGCTATAATAAGAACACTAAAATTGCATGCCGTGAATAGTGAATAGTGAAAAGGTGAAATCTTGTACAAGATAAAAGCTAACTACTGTGTGAAGCGAAAAAGGTAAAATTATATAAAACTTGGGTAATAATGTAATATTAGAAAAGAAACAGGAATAAACAAAGTTTTTTGTTGGAGAAGCAAAAGGGATAAACGGTTAAACTGCCATCAATTGTAAAATAAAAAAATTAAATAAAATGCCGGGAATAGTTTGGTCTTTGCCTTGGCTCTTTGGTAGGACACAGTGTAGTAAAAAATTTCTCAATTTTTTTGTTTTTTTAGTTTTGTTTTCTCTTACACTACGCGGGTACTTAATGGTGGCGCTAGCTATAGCTTAGGAGGTTCAAATGAACCCCTGACTTGGCAATAAATATATATATATATATATATATATATATATAATATTATTTATTTTTTATTTTATTTTGATCCCTCTAAAATAAAAAGTTGAACACTATTACTCTAATTTTTTTAAATCACAACTAAAATAACCTTGAATATAATCCTCTTACTAATATCTTGGCATTTTTAAACAAAGAAAAAAACCCCAATAATAATCTAATTTGATCTAAAAGTTTGAAAATAAAAATTTGTTGTTGAATCTAAATGTGCTTTTAATTTGTTATTTGTTAAGTGGAGACTAGGGGGCGTGGGACAGACTGAGAGTGATTGAGTGAAGACAAAAGCAAATGTTAACACAACAAAAAATTTCTTAGAATTTATTTGGGATGTGATGAAAAGTTTAGCTTATTTGAGTTTGTAGATTTTTTTTTTTGTATTATTCATGGGTCTCATTACACTTTTTGATACTATCCATGGGTCTCATTATACTATTCAGCTAGCTTTTAACTTCTTCTTTTTTTTGCACTTTCAACACAAATGTTTTCAGTTTCAACTAAATAAGTTATTTCAAACGGACCTTAGTGTCCATTTGGGAACAACTTATCTAACTTCTTGTTGAAAGTATAAAATAAGTAGAGACTCACATGAGACTCACAAATAGTAAGAAAAAAGAAGAAACAGTAAGCTGGCTTATAATCAAGACTCAAACGCACACTTAATACAATCACAAAGAACAATAGTTGTTAAAGTTAAGTTTAATTTTTTTTTTAAATACTAAATATTTTTAACACGTACGGGGAGAGGGGAGAATGTATTAAACTGACAATGGTGTATATCCAAAAAGACCTAACTCTTGGATACACAACACAAGCTTTTAAAGCTTTTTAACTTACACTCGTTTTCCAACATGGGATTAACTAACTATTTTTTTTTTTTTAGAATACTAAGTATTTTTTACACACACACGAGGAGAGGAGAGAAATTCTTAAAGAAACTAACAGTGGTGTATATTCAAAAGAGCTTACTCTTGGATACACAACACAAGCTTTTAAACCTGTTTAACTCACACTCATTTTCCAATATGAGATTAACTCACTGTTTTTTCTTTTGAGAAAATTAAGTATTTTTAACACACACACATGGAGAAGGAAGAAAGCCTTAAAGGAACTTATAGTTGTATATATTTAAAATGGTCTAACTCTTGGATACACAACACAGACATTTAAACCTCTTTAACTTACACTCATAATTAAATTTCACTCAAAAACAACAACTAATGTGTTTATTGTATTTAGACACAGCATACGATTTCCACAATTTCATCTTAGCAAAAATAATTAGCATGTTCATTACATTATGAAACAATATATCAAATGAACTAATAATTTTTTGGATTTTACTAATGTGTGCCCTTAGGACACACAATAGTATACCATTATTGGAAAAAAGTTTTATTGGAAATTGAAAACGTTTTACAGCTTTTTCAATTCCCCATAAAATGTTTCTAAATATGGATGGCTTAATGTGTGCTCCAGACCCTAGTTTTTTTTATCTTAGAAAGAAAAACATTTTTATCTTTTATTTTGCTCGTACTATGGACAAATTTGTAATAAAGAAGCCTTGTAGACCACAAAATTTATCTTTTATCCAAGATTCATTTTTTTATTGACCCTTATAAAAAAATCATGGAGCTGCCACTATGAGCACTGCATGTTTTTTCTTTCTATTCTTTCATTTGGTGATGGAGGCTGGCTCCGCCCCTGCTCGTAGCTATAACTAATCAACAATTTCTTTAGTTTTCAACGGAAACATTTAAAATTTAGTCTCATCTTTCCCAAATATTGAATTATTAAAAAAAAAAAAAAAATACAAAGAACGTTCTCAACTCCATTACTCAGATGCTTTGACAAGGAAGATCGCTCCTAGAAAGAAGAATTTACCAAGAATAAAGAATTTATTGTAATTTCTACTCCTCTAGCAGATGTGAGTTTTTCAACGGATATATATATATATCCTCATGTTAAATCTTGGTTTGCTAATCTCCTTAATAAAAAATAAGAAATAAAAAAAAAAATCCGGAAAAGCTACCCAGGTATTGGCACAGGCACCTGGCGAAATTGCAAAACACGTCAAGGGTCACGAACACGGAACACTATCCCAAATATCCAGGAATACAAAGTACTCCAAACCAAAGAGGTATGTAGCAACAAGCAAAAGAATACCAAAACAAATAAGAAAATCTAGCCTCCTGTGTCGCAAGCCCGTCTAGCTCAGTTGGTAGAGCGCAAGGCTCTTAACCTTGTGGTCGTGGGTTCGAGCCCCACGGTGGGCGTTTTTGATAATGACAATTTTTACATTTTTTATAATGAGGAAGTACTTCTCTCAGTGTGGTTGTACGATCCCATTGAACTGCTCTTATAAAATGCTCTAATCCATTCTTTTTACTTCTGTTCTCCTCTTTCTTTCCTACTAATTGGTTTTTTAATAATTGGTTTAGAAAGGTTGTGTTTTTTATTCTTTAAAGATATAGCTAATGAGGAGTCTGCCTGCATTTGGTGAGGAGATATTTTTCAAATGAACTCTCCTAAAACCTAGCTTTCGCTGCTTTAGCACAACAAAAACAAGACACTTATTGATGGTGACATATTATTATTAAAAAATTCTCATCAATGCAAGTAAAATTGAAGCCTCTATTATAACTATTAAATTATTATTATTATTATTATTTTTAAAATAAATTATTTGTAATGTTGCATACTGTGTGGGGTTAATGGGCCAGGAATGTGTGTTGGCCTAGAGACCCAATCTGAGGGCACTGAATGTTTCGAGGATGTAGGAATATCAGCCCAATAGGCATTGCTAATAGATAGAGAGGTGAGGTTAGATTAAGGTTGTCCAAGAAGGTGGTTCGAAGAAAAGTGTGTCCTTGGCTAGTTAAAGCCAAGATAGGAAAGGGTTATCTGACGTCCAAATGCAATATTCTAGGAGATCCTATAAGTAGGGGTAGGCGTGGTGAATGTACAACAGAGGAAGAAGGGCTATGAAATATCTAAAATAAAGTTGTTACTATTGAAATTGAATGCTCTACGACTACTTCTTTAGTCGCATTAATGAGGAAGTGATGCCTGAGTATCAGGGTTCAGCCTTACAGCTGCTTCTAAAGACTTCAAGAATGGGCTAATGAGACAAGTATCTAAACTATCAATCTGATCCATACGTGGAGGATGGGGGAAAGAAGAAGGATGATATAAAAGAAGGAGGGGCCATTGAGAAAGAGGGATCGGAGGAAGAAGAGAGAAAACATTGTAGACATTAAGATCAATAACTGTAATCTGTCTTTGAGAAATTGAAATATAAGAACCAGTCTCCTCGGCTTGAGTCCGAGGACAATTTTTGGCTTATAAACCATCCCAAGTGTATGTTATTACAATCTAGCCCATCATCTTTGTTATTAACAATTACTAGAACCTAGATTTCAAGCTCACTCTCTACAAATTAATTATATTGAACTTTTTGGGCCTATTCCAATCTTATTTTTGGGTTTGGGTGTAAATTGTGACCTTACACTATGTAAGTTCTTGAAAGTTCACATTTTTTTAAGTCATCCTTGTGATATATGTTTTTAATTCAATTTTCAGATTTATAAACAGTGATAATCAAACTATGTAAATTTAAACTAATTAGAACTTTTTTTTTTAATAAAGCAACCCAACATTAAATAAATAATGATTAAATAGCATTTGAAATTCTTCAAGCAAAGTTTAATTAAATTACTTACTTTCTTTTATATAAATTTTATAGTTCAATCTTCTATTTGTTAATACTTGTTAATTAAAAATGTATCATATATTAAATAATTATCTACTTTTAAGGTGTTCAAGTGCTTGCTCAAATTACAAGCATTAGCATGGTTGTCAAAATCTCGATCTGGATCCTACAATCCTACGATTTTACGATCTCACCAAAACGATTCAGATCTTTCAAGGATCTTTGCGATCGTTCAAGATCAGTAGGATTGTACAATTTTAACAATCCTAAATGACCTTGGTTTCTTGTAATCATCTTTAACTTGATAGAAGGCTTAGTTGGACCTAAATGAAAAATACAATTCCAATAAACCAAGTTTTTTCACTTTAATGTAGAAAGAATGTCAGTTGGACCCAAATAAAAAATTTCCCAATAGAGTGTCATATTTTGAGATTTTTGGCCTCTTTAAATGATGCTTACAAATGGATGTAGTGATGTATGGTAATTATATCAATGAATGTATAATTTATGTGATTATTTAACATACCAATGTGTATTTTTTGTTTTTTTCGAAAATAATGTAGGATCTTACAATCCACGATCCGATCTTACGATCCACGATCCGATCCTACGATCTACGATCCCACCTACTTCTTACGATCCTACATAGGATCTCGATTTTGACAACCTTGGACACAACTACTTACCAAGTTAACTGGCACTTTTTACTCTTTGTCAATGGGAAAATAGGGTGTTGTAATAATTTTTTTATTTTGAGTTAAAATTGCAGGAAGTTTTATGAATGAGAAAAACAGAAACGTTGAAAAATTATTAAATATTCCGGAAGTACCATAAATGCGTACTCTCTCCTCTCACCTAAATTGTGAGTCTCTCTATAAATTTAATTAGTAGGACCCACAATTATGTAAGAGAAAAGAATATGTATTTATGGTACTCTGAAAATACCCAATATTTACCCAGAAACGTTTACAACTAACAAGCATTATGCACAACAATTACTTACCAAGTTTTTTTTTTACGTACCAAGTTAACGGGCACTTTTTACTCCTTGTCCGTAGTAAAACAGGGACAGGGTGTGGTAATTTTTTATTTTGAGTTAAAATTGCAGGAAGTTTCATCAATGAGAAAAACAGAAACATCATGATAAACAGTGCAAACAGTGCTAGTATGATAAACAACACTTATCATTTCAACGTTTTGCAAACAGTGCTAGTATGATAAACAACACTTATCATTTCAACGATTGGTGGCTTAAAAGTTCCAATGTGACCGTGCTCTAAGGCCTTAGGCTGAATCGGTAGTCTTTTTCGGGAGATGATAATCACTCACACCAGAATCCAGATACAAGCTAGTTTTCTTTGCATTTGGCCCCCCATTTTAGGTGGTTGATAATCTGTGTAGTCTTTATCCTCCATGACAACACATCTTTCTTGCCCAAAGCATGCATGACTAGTGACGACAAGACAGCCCCCTTTTTGAATTATATCAAGTTAATCATAAGTTTATTGAAACTAATTAATTGATGTTTAGTTAATTATTAAACTAATGTCAATGATTGTACTTTAACTTTAGACTCTAGTTTAGATCCTTAATTGTAAAGTGTGGATGGAGGAATATCCTTTGGCCTAATGACTAGATATGTACATGGTTCATGTTAATAAAAGTTGTTTGGACCAAGCGCACACCAAAAGCTATAAGCCTATAACTAGTGGTATGAGCGCAACTTTATTTTGTTAAAGCGTGATAATTCAACGCTAACAGGTCGACTAAGACTCGACCCAACTTGGCATTCACCTTTAGCAAGATGCTGGACTCGCCCACTAGGCCTCCTATCAACAATAGCCTAATTATATTGATTTCTAATAAAAAAAATGAAAATATACATGGCCAATGGCTTGTGGGAGACATTAGATAAGATAACTCTAGCAGAAGAAGAAGAAGAAGAAATAGCTGTAACATTTTAATTCCCTTCACGTGGAACACTTTCATTGTTGGCCAGTAAAAAGCAGGAATTTTTCAGAATCCAGAGTGGTTCAACTTTAATTTTTATATAGTTTCTGCAGCCTTGATTAGCAAAGTAACTAAAATGTACAGAAAACAGAGGGACTGACAGCTGTGCTACTTACACTCAGTATATATGGTACTACTACTTACCAACTTATCATGATGATGGTAGTTATAGACTTATAGTTCAATAGCAACATTAGGATTATTTAATTGATTAGATGAAATAGGTAATGCATATAAACCTAGTAAAGACTGACATTACAGCTTCTTCCAGGAATCCTCACTTCTCTTTCTGTTTGGTAAGTAAGTTCTAAGTTGTCTACTTAAAAATAGAAAAAAATAGTGTATGTTCAATCGGTCCGTTTTTGTTTATATCTACTTAAAATATTCTCTCCTGCATCCAAGTTTGGTGACGATGAATCGCAAACCCATAAATGGGTCCCTTAGAAACCTTAAAACAAATAAATAAATAAATCAATCAAACCACAACTTCTTTTTTTTTTTTCGAACAATCAAAGTTCAAACTACACTTTTTGGTCATCTAAAATGTGATAATTTCTATTACATCCATGTACATTTGTTGGATCGATTAGGTCTATTAATTGTATAATTAAGTTTCATCCCTCAACTTTTAACATAAAATTAATTTTATACTCAAAAGAACTAACTTTATTTTGAAAGTAGCAAGTAGGGTGATAAAATAGTCAAACTTGATGGTTGAAGGAAAGTAATCTTGAAATTGTAACAATCTATAATCTATACTTTAATCTATAAAAAAAATGAAGCGATTTGACTTTTGATTGCTCTCATAATATTATACCACATCAAATTTTAAAACCTCGTAATCTTACATGTCATTTTCTAGTATATATTTTTTTCCAATTGAATTTAAATCCTATTTTGTATTTAAACTCTTCAATTGAATCTTGGTACACTATATATTTCTTTAAATGTATAATTCTATATACAATCATAATTATCTAATGTAAAATATAAAGTTCCATATACAAACACAATCATAAAAAATATTTATTAATAACTATCATAATCATCAAAGTTTCATAGAATAAAATACTATTTTAGTCTCTAAACTTTACCAAAAGTTTATTTTTCATATCCAAACTTTAAAAATATTGTTTTCGTCCCTAAACTTTTTTTTTTTTTTCACTTTTTCTTTAAACTTTTTTAGAATCTTGTTTTTTTATCTATTAACAATTGAAAAAAAAAAAAAATCTTTTTTCATCCTTATTTTTCTCTTTAAACTATTAAAAAAACACTTTACAAAGTTTAAGGATGAAAGAATAATTTCTTAAAGTTTAGGAACAAAAAAAAAAAATGGTAAAGTTAAGGAAACAAATTTGTATTTTACCCAAAATTCATATGTATAGAAAAAAAATAAAAGAGAATAAATTTTTTTTTTTATTTTTAAATTTGCCGTGCTATGTGCCTATGCACATGTGATCAACAAGTATATATTTTATATATATAAAACTGAAGCCTTTTAAGTTTTGGTTGACTTAGAATGTGTTTGGATTCAGCTGAAAGTAGCTGCGTCCGTGTTTTGCAACTTTCCTTTTTTTTTTTTTTTTTTTTTTTTGCTGCTGTGGAGACAAGCGCGCAGTGTGCGTACTGTGCGTGCACTGTGTATGTACTTTTTTAGCAATTTTTTATTAAAAATGGGTCCCGCAATACTATTTACACATTTAAAAATTATTTCGCTACAGTGTTTTCAGTTTTCAGTTTTCAATTTTCAGCAATAAGTTCTATCCAAACGGACCCTTATTTTAATGTTGTCATTTAAGCATGTAAGACTTCACAATTTTGTACTTGTGGAGTGACTATTACGCCAAGGGTACGCAGTGGTAAACCTTTTATTAGAATATTGTCAAATCATATTTTCGTTGAATGGTATTATAGTAAAGAGTTCGAATTTAATAAGGATGAAGTGTAAAAATCATGTTTTACACCATCCAATAAGAGATTGCCACATCAACTTTTTTACTTAAAATTTAATACATCCTACTACACATAATAATATCTCAATATAGTCTCAGTTAAGTTAAATATTCAAATGGGTATTATAATTGATTGTGTGTGGTTATGTCTATTCTTAATATGTAAAATGATGATGTGACATGTTGGGATTGGAGAGGTAAAACTTGGGTTTTACACTACATCCTTATTGAATTTAATCTCTATAGTAAAATAGATAATTCCATACATACAATCTAAATTATAATGAAGTATTATTTTTTATTTTTGATAAGGTGATAGTTGAGAGAAGGGAATTCGAACCATGAATATCTTATTTAGAAAACGCTAGGAGATGCCAATCATCTGAGATACAAGACTTTTGGCATAATGAAAAAAAAAAAAAAGTTTGGCTTACCTCTAATACTTTTTAAAAAGAAATCTCCTTTTGTTTTAACAAAAAACTGTCATATTATTGACTAACTAAATAAAAGGTGGAGATTAAAAACCACTACCACTTACCATAGTATATATTTTTTAAAATGACATGTTTAGTTAAAAAAGTACTAGAGGTAAGCCAATACCAATGAAAAATTATTAATAATTGTCATAATTGTCAAATTTCATACTTCGACCAAAAATAGAATTGAGAAAAAAAAACATTGTTTAATTCTTCCTATTTATAGATTCTCTGCTTAAAAAAAAAAACTATTTATAGATTCTCCAATATATATATATATATATATATATTCAGAGAAAATCTAATTAGATTTCAATTTGATTCTCAATTTTGCACTGTGTGTCCCATTTAATTTTTAATTTTTGTACTTAGGTATTGTTTGGGTAGTGCATTTGTGGCCCATTTTGCGGGGTTTTTTTTCTTCTTCTTCTTCAGTTGAGCGCCTCTTGCACTGTTCATTGTCCATGAACAATGAATTTAGGCATGTGAAAAGTGCAACGCATGTGAACTGTAACTTTTTTTATTTTTTTATTGTTTTAAGTTTTTAGCAAAATAAATTGTATCCAAACGGATCCTAAATGAATTATTGAGTGTAAAAATTGAAGAGTCCAAATCCAATTAGATTCTAAATTGGACTTCAATTGGAGTCAAATTTTACGACACGTGTCCATCTCATTTTTATATTTTTGTGGCAAGTGAATTATCTGGTGCAAAAACTGAAGAGTCTATATACAATTAAATTCCAAAATCACACACACACACACACACATAACGAGAAATCATTACATATTTTAGAAATGTATAGATTAAAAAATGTATAAGTTAATACTATATATAATTTTAACATATTCTAAAAAAAGTGTAATTTAAACCATGTAATTATGATTTTTTTTTATATACAAAATAGAAATTTTACTCTAACCTAATCTAAGTATATATGTGTGTGAAACTCATTCTTGAAGACTTGAACTCTGGCTCTTGCTCCCTCCATACTTAAACAAGCACTTATACTTGTGGAGTGACCGTCATACTAAGAGTGTGGATGTGATAATTGTAATTCTTTTTAATTGTACCTGTCCATATACACAGAATTATACACTAGTATATATTACTGAATACTTTTAATTTTTGGTTGATTTTCTAATATTGTGCCAAAATTTCGAGACCTCACAATTTTTACAAGTCATTATTCTAATAGTAGTATTTTTAATTAATTTTAAATGCTATTATATATTGAAGTGTTTCATTAGAATACGAAACAAATTGGCTCGTATGCTGACTTGACACGCTCTTGACGTGGGCAACACAAATTATTTAGTTAGAAGAGATACCTGCCCTGATTCTAATATAAAAGAAACAATTCTCTCAAAGTCAATCTTAGGATTCTTGCACAGTTTAGTTTTAGTCAATCATTGTGATGAGAGGTTTTCCACGAGATTTCTGGAATTAATTCCCCAAATCATGACATGATAAGATCGAAATCAAACAACACCCAAAATTTAAATTCAAATTTAAACAAATTTTGAAGGATGGAAACAAACAAATTCATTGTTGAAAGAATTTAAAAATAGAACAAAATCAGTTTACTTGAGCATGTGATGAGGTCCACTGGGCTCGAACGTGTGTAATGGCCCTAAAATCAGCATTCTTTCCTTTTTGGGAAATTGAAAATTTGTTTTTTTTTCTTTTATGCCAGAGGAAATTGAATATGTTTTGTCTACTATTTGGTTTTGGGACTTTGTACTGCATTTTCAAACAGGATTAAACATTCTCAAAATCTTATGAAAAAAATAGATTAAATATTATTGTCTTCAATATTTAAACAAACATTGAATATCAAGTTTTTATTATCTACTTAAATTATTAATAATATAACAAATTTTTTTTTCCAGTTAATGGGATATCAAATTCAAAATAACAGTCCCGTAATGGGTGCCTGTAGGCAACTGGGTGGAATTATTATTATTATTATTATTTTCTAACGGATCACTTTATCATCACGTTGTCGTTGCTTATCGTTATGATTTATGATCCTCACAACGAATATATTCGTACTTTACAGGACGAAGATGCCCCTTAGTAGAATGACAGCTCTACCCTTATTTTGTGCAGTAGAGTGCAAACCTCACAACCAGCAAGAGATTACTTCCTTTTTTTATTATTTTTTTTTTCCACCTATAATTACAACTACTTTTTCCCGGCAAGAATTTTCCCCGAAGAATAAAAAGAGAAGCCTAGAACTCCAAGTAAAGGTGAAAAAAGAAGGCACATGATGAGGATCAGAAATATGATCATGATCGATGCCCATTCACTACACGTGAAACTTTTTTTTGGACATGCCCCACGAATGAAGCTTATGAGGATTACAATTCTCAGTGCTCACATGGGTGGAGAGTTGAATCTGATGTGCTTCTTGGAGAAGCTGTGTGGCAAAAAGGGCCTGTTCTTATAAATATATATATCAATAGGTACTAATTATCCAAAGTCACAATTTAGCTTCGAAAACTTTGACCATGCTAAAATGAAAGTCATGGGTACACTAGCTTTTAAGAGGAATGTAGAAGTAGAACCTGCTCTAGTTGCCAACATGGTCACAAAGCATTA